>NC_138655.1:36355994-36721943 GCF_964273445.1 Streptopelia decaocto | reverse complement strand
AATGCCTATGTAATACAGTGGATTATATTTTGAAGGCAAAACAGGAAACCGAAATCTTTCAAGTTCTTAAATGGCAGAAAATGTTAATTGCAAAGGAAATTTCTATTTACGTTCATGGTCAACCAACTGTTCCTTATTTCCTCTGTATTTTTCTTTCTGCTTTTAAGACTTTTGTTTCTTTGTTGTGTAATTGCAACCAAATGTTCCTTTTCCTGACTTTTGAAACATCAGGCCTGAGATGCTGTGCAAGTGAGGGGCACTGTCTTCCTTGGGCCTTTTCATCCCTGGCAAATAAAGATTAAGGCTAAAATGTCATCTTATGCTTCATAGCTGTTTTGAGGTTTTATTTCTGATTGTGTGAATTTTGTATGCCACACAGTCAATGGTACTTTGTACCCAAATGGGTCTGCTGAGGAGCTCTGACCAGAGTTTTCTAGTCTATCAGTCTGTGTCTGTGTGTCTGTCTCTCTCAAATCTACATCTGTGTCCCCTTAACCAAAATATGAAGGCATGGTTGTTACAGATGCTGAAGACAGCAATTAGCAATAGCAATTGACTGTGGACACAAACCCGTCTTGCCCTCTAATTGCTCACAGAAGATACAAATATAAGAATAATATTGCAGATGCCATTCAGCGCAGAAATTTTGAAAGTGTAGGCTGCTGAGGAGGGTTACAAATGGAGATTGTAACAAGTGAAGTGACAAATGTCACTTCAGGTGACAGTCTCAAATCATATATATCAGTAAGACTTAGATTCATAGATACTCTCCCTTCGCTCTCTTTTATCTTCGTAGTTTAAAATCATTTTCCCTCATTATTCTTACAGTTTGGACCTTAAGCTTGTCTTGTTCTATTTTGCTGCAAAAAAATCTTTAAGTAATTTTCCTCACATATTGCAGGTATTGCTTCAAGAGCCATTAAGCCAACATTAGGCATCATTGATCCTTTACACACACTGTCTATGCCTGAGCGAATAGTGGCCAACAGTGGCTTCGATGTGCTTTGGTGAGTTTTCTGTGTAGGCCGCTACTAGAATTTATTCCAATTTTGTATTTTTACTTTGATGATTGTAGAAAAAATATATTTTAGAAGCAGAAAGGATTATCTTCTTTTTTATCCCTTTCCGGTTCTTGTTAAGATGGCCTCTATTATACCTTCCTCTAGCTTATTTTCACTGCCTCCCCCAGAATGTATGAAAACCAATCACTTATTTGCAGCAATTTTGTTTTTGCAGTGCACTGGAGAAACTGTTTGCTTCCAGGATGATTCTTGTCAGGGAAGAGAGTCCAGGTGTCCCTTTTTAAGAGATCAAGTAGGTGATTAATCACAGTTGCAACAGGGCATTTCTCACAGACATGGCAGGGAATAGAGAAGAAGGATTTTCTAATGAAAGCCACAATGTGTCAACAAAAATTTGTGAAGGCTTGTGGGATGCTGGCAGGTCTTAGCTCAGCTGGGACCATCTTCAGAACCTCTCCCATAATGTGCTTTTCATATGGCATGAAATTTTCTTTATCCTAAGCCTACAGGTTTTAACTGCACAAAATGCATGGAAGTTTCTCTTCAGAGGGTCAGAGCTGACTTTGCTTCTGGGTGCTGTGTATATTAAAGTAATAAATGTATAATGAAATGGTGTGATTTCTTAAGCATGGTGAAGTATCCTGAACTAAACATCTGTGATGGAATTGAGGCATTTGTTCATAAATGAATATGGTTTGTCTGTAGTTTTGTACATCTAAATGTAGCATTGTAGGCTGTGCCCGTTCTTTATGTAGTCAGATGCATGAGTACCTGAGAGATGAGGCTGTTGGCAGTTCCACTTAGCTTAAATATCATACTCCTATTTTTTTAAAGGTCAATACTTTTAAAAAGAAAAGTAGCTTACAATGCTTCCAGTGCCAAAGCCTCTCACAGTTCCTGTCCTACAGAAAGAAATGCACCCATTGCAGCTGCGCAGTGCTCTTCAGTGAAAAGCATCACACCCCAAGATGCCAGTTCATCCAACCTGCCTTAAGGATGGTGTGAGCTGACAGGTGGTGACTGTGTTTGGATTTGGGATTGACTTCCACCTGTCTGTTGGAGAGCGAAGTGCCTGCAGGTGCCTGCCCGGCATCTCCCAGTTGGCTATGAGATTGTATTTCTGTTTTTGGCAGTGGAAGTAAATAAGAATAACCTGCATCCAGAGGACAGCAGAGCAGTAAAATGGAGCTCTCCCACTTGAATAATTCATTTTTAATATTTCTTTTAGCCATGCTCTAGAATCCTACACTGCCCTTCCTTACAACATGCGCAGTCCCTGCCCTTCCAATCCAATCAACCGACCAGCTTACCAAGGCAGCAACCCCATCAGTGACGTCTGGGCTCTTCATGCTCTGCGCATTGTGGCTAAGTATTTGAAAAGGTAACACTTTCAACAGACAACTCCCTTGCAGTGTCTTCAGTATTCAGTACCCAAAAAGGGATGCTTAGAAAAAAAATGAATATAAGGTGAACTACTACATTAAACCTTTGTTTTGTACCCAGGATTTATCGTAAATAAAGCTAAAAGTTTTTCAAGTAAAAGTAAAATTAGGGTTACTAGGCTGTGTTCAGTTAGCTTTTTAATGCTTCTGTGGATTTATGTCCTCAGTTAAAGGTATTTCAAGCTGCTCAGCTAATATGGGAGCAGCGTTCACATGTCTTCTTCAAGAATCCTCTTTCTGTGGCAGTATGAGGGGAATATGCAACAAATTGAATGAAATACTGCAGGTGTAATTTCTGTGACCATCACTGTAAATTAGGATACTTTTACTGCCATCAAGAAGCTAACCAAATGCACTTATGATAAATGCATTTGCTGAAAACTAGTTCATAGTTAAAACACCTTCAATTTAGATTAAGTTTTGAGTTAACTGGGAGTTGGTTTTGATCCCTACCAATAAAGTTTTAGCCTGTATACAGCTTTTGTATACCATACGTACTTCTATTAAAGATCAATGTTGTGAGGTTTTTTTCTAAAAAACTTTTTACAATACCTGGCTAGTCAATGTGGTTGTTTATTGTTCTTGTGGAATCTATTCACCAGACTTTTTCTCCATGTTGTCAGACTATACAAGCAGTCTGATGTGCAGGAAGGTGAGGAGCCCTGTCCTCCCCCTGCACAGATGCTGAGGTCCAGACCACCATCTAATGAGATGGTGAGAAAGCTGGAGTAATCTTGGAGCAGTACGTAGGCTAGCCAAAGCTTCTAAATACAATTATTTAAATCACCACTGGGGTGAATATGGCTAATTCACTCTATTTAATTGTTTTTGGAAAAGTTAAAGTAAACGTGCCCTTCACTGAACCAGTTTGATCTACTTACTGATCCAGAAGCAGGATTGTTCTCTGACTGAAGTGTGACTTGATTCTGTTTCCAGCATCTAAATCTCAGTTTATCTTTGAGGTTTTTGTGTATCTCTCCATAAAGAAGCCGCCCTCCCTTCTCCATCCTGCATTACCAGTCCATTTGTGAATTCACTGATACCATTTTCTCGATCATGTGCAGAGCCATCAGAAACCCTGAAGACCGTGAAGCAAGAGCCAACATGCATCTGGCAAGTGCTTTTGCTGGTATTGGCTTTGGCAATGCTGGTGTCCATCTCTGGTGAGTACAGAAAAACTTCAGCCCTACCCCAGGTCAGCTTCTAGCTGGTGTTTGTTTCAGATTGCCAAAGACATCGCTGCCTTTGTTGCTGAGTGTACAATAACACATTGTAGCCTGGCCTGTGATGCAAGGGGAGCTGTGTTTTGTGGGAAATTGATGGACTCTTGGAATTTACATGTATGAGGACTGTGTGTTCTGGTTCTTGCTTCTCAAATCCAATAGTATGAAAATTCCAAAATGTGGCCTTCCTTACTTACCGTGGTAGTGAAAGAAGAAAAAAATCTATGCTATTTAACATGTTGAATTTCATGCTAGCTGTTCTGCAGTGAGGCAGCAATGAGGCAATCTTGTGCCATTCCTGAACTGATGCAATTGTCTGTAAGTTTGTCTGTGGGGAAGGCATTCAGCAGACTGAAATGAACTGTAATTAATATTGCAGAGCAATGTAGTTTCATCTGGGTGAAGATCTCAGAGAAGCAAAGCCTAAGCCTGAAATGTGTGGAGAAGTTATTAGCAGTCATTCTCTTCAGAGACCTTCCTTTCATTCCTTTTGTTTGAGCAAATCCACTCTTTAATTATACTTTAAGATTAATGTTTATTTTTCTCAGGCAGTGTGATCAGGTAGGGATGCAGATTATGCTGGTTTTGGCATATCTATCTTACTTCAGTAACTGAGTATCTTTCAGTCCAGTCAGTGGAGCAATGTAACTTCACATTCACAAAGTAAGGAGGTGCTGGTTTTTTTACAGCTAGGTCCCTAAGGTGTAGCAGAATGAGGGTAGTCTGTACCTGATATCCATACCATATCTGTACCTAAATACCTTTTGAGTACCTGTACCTAAGAGACTTGTATACAGAAGACTGGCCGCACAAGTGACTGAACACGAATTTTCCAAATACCAGGAGAGCTGCCCTAACCACTTTCCCTCTACTCTCTGTTCCAGCCATGGAATGTCTTACCCTATTTCTGGTTTGGTGAAAACTTATAAACCAAAGGATTATAATGTGGATCACTCTCTAGTGGTAAAACTTAGTTTATTTTTTTTTTAATCACACCTTTCAATTCTCTGTTACCTCACATTAACAAGCATTAAAGCACATTGGAGTTGAAAATGCATGTGATTTTATTTTATTTTCTTTCTCTTCCCCTCCCCACCCCCTTCCAGCCACATGGCCTTTCTGTGGTGCTGACATCCCCAGCAGTGTTCACCTTCACGGCACAGATATATCCTGAGCGACACCTGGAAGCTGCAGAGATACTAGGTAGGAATCTCTACGGATACAGCTTATTAATACAAATGGAATTCTTCCCAAAATGTCTTTTCAGGAGGGAAAGAAAAAAAAAATGTGCAAGCCGTAGTTGGTTGTTCTGGGGATTTTAAGTTTAAAAACAAGATTCTAGAGTCTGGCTGAGTCACATATAATGCAAACTTATGTAGAATAATGCTAAATTTTTGTATTGGATGATGTAGTTAGAGAAGCAAACTGGAGATATCTGCTTCTTGGCTAGAAACATGGACAGCTGAAATTAACTGTAGGTCTGTTATGAATCAGGAGAGAGTAGCTGTGATTGGCATATCTTTTGGTGCTTTATGGAGAGTAGTTACTTTATGGTAGATACCATAAAGCAAACCAGTACTCAGATGCATCTGTTAGCTAAAAGGAAGCATCTTGCCTGACAAATTTTCTGCTGTGGCAATGAATTAGGACTGAGTGATGTTCAGAATCACTCCTGCTCTTTTTCCGCGTCACACAACTGTGCATTTTGGTCTTTCTAATGTAGGCCTAAGCTTGTTTGTAGGTGTTGTGATTTCTCAGTGGCTGATGTCAAGGGCAAGCATGGAGCAGCTATTTTGTGAGCACATCTGTGATGGCTCAGAAGTGGGTTAATGAACAAAGTGGCCTTTTCTGCTTCTTAGCAGAATTAAGGTGAATGCTGCAAGCTGGCAGCTCTTTTAAAGGTTACCTTTTCATACAGTGCTTTGTTATCTGTGCAACCCATCACCAGAAGGTGTCCTAGAGAAAGGGTACCTCCTCACTGCACCCCCAGCATGGCTGTGTGTCATCTCAGAGCTGTTAGCAGCCTGTGACAGTATGACTCTATGGTGGGCTAATTTATTTATATATAAGGTCATTTTTTTTTCTTTGTCTGTGCTAGACTCTGTGTTGTAGCTAAACTGCTGCTAACACCCATGCTCACTAATGAGCAATCACAGCCACATGCGCAGCAGTGCAAAGAGAAAGTGGTTAGGGCAACTCTCCTGGTATTTGGGAAATTTGTGTTCAGTCCCTTGTATGGTCAGGCTTCTGTATGCGAGTCACAGCAATCCGGTCACATGTGTGACTTCCTTATATAAGTCATCTGAAAGCATTGTGGGCTTCAAGAAAGAGTGGCAGGTTTATATAGACTATGAAAATATCACAATATTTTAAAGAGGACGTAAAACAACATGGTCAGAAAAACTACACTGGGGAAAATTCCATTTGTTTTATAAATGTTGGCTGTGATGTTTGTTCAGCCTTCCTCCCAAGTATGCGGTCCTGCCTATGATCCAAACCAGAACACAAACCTAGTTGAAATCATGTACTAAGCTACAAAATATCTGTGTCCTTACAGCAATAACACACAACTCAAAGTAGACTAAGAAAATGTTTCTGGATAACTGGCCAGCACAACATATCAGAGAATTTTTAACTCTGGCTCCTTGATTTTAAAACAAGTGGTTGAAAAGCAGTTCCTTTAGGTTTTGTGGTATGAACTGCTGCCATAAATTCTGTTTCAGAGAGCTCTGTTAATTTTCTCAATAGAAATATAAGCCATGTTATTGTCTGCTTTGCTGTAAAGAGATTCTGCTGAAAACATGTTATGTGGAATTTTTAATTTGTTAATTTCCACCTGGAGTGTTTACTTCTGATTCCAGTTCAGAGTCCAACTGACTGCAGTAGCTGATTCAAATCTGTCACATTGCCAAATGCAGTGACTAAGAAGGTATTTTGTGACACGAAGCAGATTACTAAGTAGTTATGTTATGTGTATGTACAGCTGTGGATTTAGGTACAGGCAGAAACAGCTTTATACCTCCCTGGATTCTCAAAGAGTTGAAATAGGTGTGTATGTGGATAGAAGTTTTCAAAAACTGATGTATCCTTTAGGTTGAGCAAAAAGAAATTACTAGAACTATAGCAATATTTTAAAACTGCCCCACCTTTAAAACTGCCCATTTACTGTCCTTTTTTTTCCCTCTTCCCTTTCCATTTTACTTTACTGTCTGAAGATACTGGATTTATTTCCTGGTTACTCCTTTACAGCAAACTCCAGGATGAACTCAGACTGCATGGCATAATCCTGATAGCATAAGACTTCATACAAGACTCTGTCATACCTTATTTATCAGTTTCTCCCAGACATTATCTACTACAGTACTGCCAGTCTTACGACCTGAATATCTGAGCTCCTCAAATGAGCTTGCTGGTCCCCTGTTCACTTAGCACCCTTTGAATGTTACACTGGATTGTGTGAGGATCACAGAAAATATTTTTCCTGTAGCTACGTTGTGCTCTTACTCATCTCTCGGTGTGGCCCTCGGACCTAACATAGTTCTGGTGTAACATCATTGAGGTTACAGAGAGAACAAATTTAGCTCGGCTTACTTTGAAAAGAAATCATATGGAGAAACCTCTGTCATCTATCTGGAGATGTTTTTATTATTACTTTTAAGGAAGTCCTGACGATTTATTGAAGAAGGAGAAGCAAGCTATTCTGTAAGAAATATTGGTAATCTTCCATTTTATATTGATGCTCTCATTGCTATTCAGTAGATGTTTCAAAGATACCAGTTCCTCCTCTTCATTTTTACATTATCCTACACAAGTCAGCACGTATTCAAACAGCATTAAGTTTAGGATTTACTTAACCCCTTGAACACTGCCTTGCCATCTCCTGTCTTCCTCAGCCTACGCACTCTAGTTCTGTCTGGAATGTGCAATTGAACAGAACAGTGAGTGTTTTCCATCTCCTCTAGATGTCAGCAAACTCAAGGCCTTAAAATAAAGTTACCATTTGGCTCTCCTTCCATAAAAATAAATACCAAAATACCATTGACGTTCATGCGTTAGCATCTTTCCTCCCAGTAGTTAGTCAGCCTGAAAAGTGCTTCTCCTTGTGAGTGCAGAGGGAAGGGGAGTTCACCTCATGTGGCAATCTGTCTTTCTGGCAGCAGTTCCCTGCTTCTGACCTTGTTTTATTTCAGCTTCTGCAAACTATTCCAACCGTAAAATGAAGACCGATTCCTCTTTTTGCTGCGTGTTGCTTTTAGGGCAGTGACTGTTATGTATGGATATGTATTCAGCTGATATTATGATTAAATTAAGTCCAGAACAGGCTTCCTCCGCTCTCTCCACCCTACAGTCAAGGCATTATGTCTTATTTTAGGAGCTGACATCCGCACTGTCAGAATCAAAGATGCGGGGTTTATTTTGGCAGACACGCTCCGGAAATTCCTATTTGATCTGAATGTTGATGATGGCTTAGCTGCAATTGGTTATTCCAAAGCAGACATCCCTGCGTTAGTCAAAGGCACTCTGCCGCAGGTAAGACAGAAAAAGCAAAACAGTTTTTCTTGTCAAATAAAATAGAACAGATTTTTGAAAAAAATATGAAGTGTTTCTTTTCAAGCAAATGTTATTTCTAGTCCCACATGAAAACAATTAAAATGGAGAAAATTACGGATAGTCAACTGTACGTTGTTTCTCTGCACAGTTTAGATTTTTCTTTTCAGTGAGACGGGACACATACGACAATCTGTTACTCACATGGATTCAGAAAGAATGGCTAGATGCTTGTTTTTTTTTTTTTTTCTTAAACGTCACATTTTTGAAAAAGAGGATGTTTTTCATAGACCTTTGATCTTTGTAGAAGATGCTGCTTTTCATAACTATCTTTGTTAATTATGTATGCAGGATGAGTTATAGATAAAGCCTTAATATCAAGTTCTGTCTGGTAAAAATGACCAAACTCACTTTGCATTAAACTTTTCCATATTGACAAGTTGCACTTTTCTTCCCAGATGGCTTTTTTGTTACATTGACCCCCATCAGAATTTGAAATAAGGTCTCCTGGGATGACATAGATTAAACTGTTAATACTCTTTATTGTTTCAGTGCTCACAAAGACACTGCAAAAAGCAACACATCACTCCAAAGGCAAAATCCAGTATCTTCCTTGTAAAAGGGAACTTTGATTCATATGCTATAGACTGTTCTGTCTACTTAGGATGTATTTCCACCAAGTAGCAAGGAAAAGAAATACTATAGAGGAAATGAAACTTTTGTAGGCTGAAAGGTTATTCACAGCAGTACCTCTTACCATGTCTGGTTCTTCTCATTCATAAATCTCAGAGCAACTTATAACAGAGGGTAAATATTATTAATATATTATTCATATTTGATTAATATTTAATTACTGATAATGTTGCTATTTTATACCTGAGAAAATTATACAAATGTGCAACTATTTAGGATCACACACAACAGAGGAAGAAAACTGAGGTCTCTGAGCACCCATCAAATAGGTTATGAATGTAAATTGTTGTCAGGTGTTTTGGAGGCTTGTTTTGATGAATATGTTCCTTTAAACAATTGGGTTTGGGTCATCACAAGCACAACATCTCATTGAAGGCATGTTTTACATAGCTGGAGACGGGGAAAGGTTCTTCACCAAAAGATGTTGAAGGGGTTTTTTGTTTGTTAGCTTTGCTCAAATTGACTTAATTCACTTACTGCCATCTCAAGGCATTGAATATTAATTGTACTGTGTAAAATGAGGTAACCTAACAGTTTCTCAAACCTCTTTTTTGTATATGAGATGTAGCACAATGAAAATGTATTAGTGTTCCTTAACAGTCCATTATTACCAACAGAGGTAGTCCATACAGTTTAATCTTTGGTATGTTTTTTTCTTTTCATCTTGCTGTAGGTTTTCTTTGAAATACAGCACTGACCCTTTCGTGTTGGCAAGGCAGCGTGGTGCAGTGGTGACAGCACTAGTAACTGTACAGGGCATATTCTACACTCTGAAGGGAAAACAAAACTAATCTACTCTAGCTGCTGAGGTTTGGGGTGGGAACTCTGCTGGGATGAACATTTATACTAGAAGTTAAAACAGAATTTACTTTTCCTTTCTGAGTCTATTGAAATTTATCATATTTACAGACAGCAGTGAGTCTAGCAAAGAAGATGCTGTCCCAAGGTCTAAGGTGGAAGGACAAGGAATTACTGGAGGGCGTCCAGCAGCGGGCTACAAAGTTGTTTAGGGGGCTGGAGCACCTTTCTTATGAGGAGAGACTGAGAGAGCTGGGTCTGTTCAGCCTGGAGAAGAGAAAGCTCAGAGGGGATCTCAATGTTTGTAAATATCTCAAGGGTGGATGTCAAGAGGATGGGACCAGACTCCTTTCAGTGATGCCCAACGATAGGATGAGGGGCAACAGGCACAGACTGAAGCACAGGAGGTTCCATCTAAACCTGAGGAGAAACTTCTTTACTCTGAGGGTGCCAGAGCACTGGAACAGGCTGCCTAGAGAGGTCGTGGAGTCTCCTTCTCTGTAGACATTTAAAAACCAGCTGGACACATTCCTGTGCAATCTACTCTAGGCAAACCCACTTCAGCAGGTGGATTGGACTAGATGATCTCCAGAGGTCCCTTCCAACCCCAGCCATTCTGTGATTTTGTAATTCTGTGATTCTGCGGCTGGCTCTGTGACGGTGTTTGAGGGGAGATGGGGAGAACTGAAAATGAGAGATGGTGCAAGGCCTGTTCTCTAGCCCACCCTGCCTCTGCAGACGTCCCAGAGGCAGCTACAGTGAGGCTGAACTGCTGGGGATGCAGGAGCTGCTCATTTTTGGCATTTTACCAGAATGCACTGAGTCAGACCAGGGTGAACTGGACCTTGGTGTCTGGGCACCAGCAAATATCAGCAGGTTTGTGCAGAGGGAGCGCTGCTGCCTCTGTGCTGAGGCAGACAGGAGCAGCATCCGTTTGCAGCCTTCTGTTGATACAGCTGGGAAACGCTGCAGTCTGTCATTGTGATCGTCTGCTGTTACCCTGTGTGACTTTACATCTTGGTGCACAAGGCTGCAAAACGGTAGTTTAGCCCAGAGGGTCCTAATATAAGCCTAAAAAATTTCATGAGTACTTCAGCACAGTAACTTCAGCAGTTACATTTTGCACATTGTGAGTCTGAAAAAAACAACATATTTTTGCAGTAGTGCTTTTGAATTTGCCTTTTGGTTTCACAACTGTGGAGAAGGAGCTTAGTCTTTTCTTAGACTGGGTCTGTGTGTGTAGCAGCGCTGGTCAGGCATGGGGAAAGAGGTATCATTGCATTGCTACTGCTGCACCAGCAAAGCTTCTCGTGTAGGTAAAGTTACGCACACACCGCTGCACTTTCAGACCCATCACAAGCTGTGCTAACCCTGCTGAGCACGGTTATGAGCTGTGAATGCCTCCCAGCTGACTTCCTCACCATGCCAGACCAGCATTTCGCATGTGAAGTTCGCAGCACGGTGGCCTCTCTGGCTGCGTAACCACATCCAGCCTGTCCGCAAATTGCAGCCCCGTGGCTGGAGGGGGAAGTGGGGCGGCTACAGCATTGCTCTGTGGCACCCAGCTGCGGCGGTGGCCTGGGCTCTGCTGGGGAGGCCGCTGAGCTGAGCGTCCCCCAGGCAGGGGAATGGATCCCCCAGGCTCCAGCACACCGCTTGGTGCCGGAGGCAAGGCCCCTAGCAAATGATATCCACTGTCTCACATGTGAAAAAATGGGTGGGGGAGGGATGTTTACGGGGACTGCCTCTTCCACAGGGGAGATGTTGAAAGATGTTGTAGCAGAAGAAGCTCCATCTTGCCAAAATACACCACATTTGTCTAAGGATAATGCGTTCCTGGTGTAGGCCTGGCCTCTGTCTTTGCAAATGTTTGTAACTTTCCCTAATCTTTCAATAAATGTTAAAATCACTGATTATTGAAAGCATGAAGGTACTAATCATAACCAGTATGAGTACACTTTCAGCGGAGTGTCTCTGCAGTAGCCGATGACCTGCACTAATACAGCTCCTCATCCTCAGCAGCGTGTTGCTTCTCTGAGTTGCCATCCTTGCCTGTGTGGTTATTTTGGTTGAGCAGAGTAGTGAAGCATATACCCGAGTTTCATTTCAGTCAGGGGGACTTCAGCGCCTGAAAATTCTGCTGAATCACTGTCCAAATGACGACCAAGCACAACTGTTTTATTCCAGTTCCAAGGTGTCAGGCTATTTATTAAGCAGTTTCACTACCATCCCATGCTGTGTCTCTGTTTTTGGAGTCTGAGTTGCAAGCACTGCTTATTTTCCCCATCTGTGGCAGTTCTTGGTCTTTGAGAGATGTTGCATTTTGAAAATATTGGTCCCTAAAAACTGTTCTAGTTCCAGTGCTGACCAATGTATTTTAAACTGGACTGTATTCCCGGGATACTACCCACTGACATCTGTGACTGACAAGACCCATGTTTGAAGTACTTGACTTTGCAACTAAGCTGCATTTTAACCTTGCTCTGTGTATTTGATTATAGGCAATTTAAACTAATATATTCTTGGAAGTACTGTACAGTTGATGATGCTTCAATCTTAATTACTTGATTACTTATTTGCAAAACCTTGTTATTCTCTGTGAAGGACATTAGTACAAACGTACATAGTTCAGCTACTGTTTGATTAATTTAATTGGCAACCTTCTGTAATCCAGTTTTTCTTTAATCTTGCAGGAGAGAGTGACTAAACTATCACCGCGTCCCCAAACAGAAGAAGACTTATCTTCCCTCTTTGAGGCTTCCATGAAAATTTATTAGCTTAAGCATATTGTTCTGAAAAGCACGCTCTGTTCTAACACAAAGGTAATTTCTTATAGGTATGGGGGTTGAATTTGTTTAGAGAATGGAAGAACTTGTGTGTCTTTGACTTCTGTTCCATTGTACCCTGGCAAAAGGTCAAGTAATTCATCTTTAATTAAATAACACTCTGAAGTGAAGGCTTGACTCTGTTTTTTTTTTTCTTGCTCAGGGGTCAGTGGTATTGAGTTGCATAAAAGTTGGAGCAGACTTCTTGCTTTACTGAAGGCTTGTGCTTTACAAGTGGTCAAAAGTGAAAAAATGTTTGAAGGAATATTCCAAAACATTTTACAAATTATGTTTTTTGCTACAATTGTTTGAGATTTTGTTTTAAAAAGCTGTACTATTTAAGAAATAATTTGGGGCATTTGTAAATTGGGAAGGGCAGTTACCTTACAGAAAATGTCAGCTTGCTATATTCTGTTCCACTTTATCATCAGGAGCAGTCTGGCCAGCAGGACTAGGGAAGTGATCATTCCACTGTACCCAGCACTGGTGAGGCCCCACCTCGAATCCTGTGTTCAGTTTCAGGCCCCTCACTACAGGAAAGACACTGAGATGCTGGAGAGAGTTCAGAGAAGGGCAACAAAGCTGGTGAGGGGTCTGGAGCACAAGTCTGATGAGGAGTGGCTGAGGGAACTGGGGCTGTTTAGCCTGGAGAAAAGGAGGCTGAGGGGAGACCTTCTCACTCTCTACAGCTACCTGAAAGGAGGTTGTAGCATGGAGGGTGTTGTTCTCTCCTCCCAGGTAACAGTACAAGAGTGCATGGCCTCAGGTTGCATCAGGGGAGGTTCAGATTGGACATTAGGAAAAGTTTCTTCACGGAAAGGGTTGTCAGGCATTGGAACAGGCTGCCCAGGGAAGCTGTTGAGTCACCATCCCTGGAGATGTTTGAAAGACACGTAGACGAGATCCTTAGGGACATAGTTTTTTGTGCCAGAGTTAGGTTATGTTGGTCTCTGTGTTCTTCAGGGTCTCTTCCAACCAAAATAATTCTATTATTATATTACTGTCTGGCTTCACTAAGGCAGCTATTGAACTGGGGTACTTTTTGTTGTTTGGGTAAGAAAAAACCTACACCCTTCATACGTGTTTGGAAAACGCTTCTTGAAGGTTTGCTTTGGGTTAAAATGTTGATGTGTATTGTCAGATATTTATCTTCCCTTTTAAGATCTGTATGAAGTGTATAGGAGGAGCAAAACGAGCATAAAGTGTGATCAGACTCTACAGGAACCATGTAACAGCAACACAATATCCATCATGAACATTTTGTCTCTGTGGAGGCAACAGCTCCCTTTTTCTGCTGTGTTCTGTGGAAAGAAGACATCAGCTGCATCTCTGTGAAGCAATTGCTTCTGCTGAGCTCCTGCAGGTGCTGTCACTCAGGGCACAGCCACCAGCTTCAGGAGGTGGCAGTGTGCTGTGGTTGAATATTAAGAAGCGGTGGTGTGGCGTATGGCTGCACTGTGCCCCGCTGGGAGCGCTGGTCGGACATGGGAGTGAGTGTGCACGTTCAGAGCAGTTAACCGGCTGGGTGACTGTCAGCTGAGAAAGGGAAGTGGGAAAGGGAGAAATGAAACTAAAATTTTAATACTACTCTTCTTTTTTTAAAAAGTGCACATGGTTGTGTGTACAGTTCATTTAAATCAGATTCTGCTTCATGTTGGACCCTTTCAGCATGTGATTCATGCAGCTACCACAGCACAAGACACACAAGAGAAGAAACCTATAACCACTGGTGTGCTTATTTTTTTTCTCCTAGGGAGGGAACACTTTCCAGTCACTCTGTTGGAGTAGGAGGCTCTCTACTTATACTTTGCATTCTTGTGTTTACCTGATAAAGCTAGTGCTGTCCTAGAATCTAAGGGCAGATGTATACTGGATATTGACATGGAATCTATTTTAATTCTCAGTTAAAGTAGGTGGATGAGTACTGGTTAAAGACTGGAGATTTTCTTTTTAACCACAGAATGGGTTTATTGTCTGTGGGGGCTGCACTGCCAGTGTGCCTCAGCTGGTGCTGGGACACACATTTGATTTCCATGTCTTTTTGAATCTTGTCCTCTGCTGAAATTGCCCACAAGACCCTCTGTCACAAGGGCTGATGTTGTAATAGCAAGGGGCAAGGGATTAATTTTGTTATATTGTGCAAAGCTACCCTGTTTGACCAAAAGAAATTGTCAAACCTTCTTGTATATGATTTTTATTGCCTGTTTGTCTTTCCACTCCTGTCTTTCTCCAGGCTGTAGTAACAGTACAGAGTTCTGAAGAGAGAATATTTTTTCCAGGAGCCTAATTCATGGCAGCCGTGCTGTGTTTGGGGAGAATATACTTTTCTGGGGAATGGATCAGCATGTGAGTTTCACCACTGCAGCAGAGGACTTTGACAGGCAGCAATATAGGGTGTTTCCTTCCAGCACACATCTTATATTTGCCATTTACGCCAGTATGGCTGTGATGAGCAGGCTGCTTTTTCAACTCACAAAACTCCGCACTTAACTTCCCATACCAGGTAACCCAGAGCTCTTGCTAGTTTTTAGCTGAGCTTCACACGCCACTCTGATACGGTAATTTTGTAGATGAGACAACAGTTTTGATATAATACCTAACCCAACACATGCAGGTGGTGCTGTAAGAAAGGCCATTTCTCTTTCTCACATCCCTTTGGCAGCATCAGGGTCTTTGGCTTAAACTGATTGTCAAATCTCACTCCCAGACATCAGCTGTGGGAGTGTTTTCCCACCACCACTTATTAGCTACTAGTGGAAATTCTCTGAGGAAAAATCAAGGGAGCTCAGGCCACCCCACTGTCCTGTCTATCAGACAGTGATGGTGTGACAGGGAGGCACGCCCTGGATCCCAGGTGGTGGAAGTTTTATTCACAACTAAAGAGTTAATGAGTTTTTTTCCTGTATTATCCTACTAAATTGCTCTGTACTGAGACAACCTAGTTGGTCAAATATAGCTGTGCCTTTGAACAAGCCTGTTTTGTGCACAGGAGCCTGGCATTCTGGTAGGGAGCTGGGGTGATGCTGTAGTTGTGAGTGCCTGGCAGTGGTTGTGCACATGTGTGAAATCTGGGTGGCTTGTTCTTGTGGCTCCTCTTACTGCCCTATTACTCCAGCCCTCCATGATGGATCTGTTATTGCCTTTACATGATACTGGAATGCAAAAAACAAATAATATTGTACTTGCTGTAAATATAAGCATGATTGAAAGTGTTTGAGAACAGTGTTTAACTCTTTCATGTTAACTTCAATCCTATAAAGTCACTGTGAACCAACACCCCTCAAAGAAAGTAGGCTTTCTCTGGCTTCACAGATCATAATGATTCCTCCTTGTTCCCTGGTGAGCTTGGTGCTCATATTGTGGGTGACAACTGAGAGCAATAGTAGGGGCATTCCAGAAATAAAGGCATCCAAACTGCTGCTGTGTTTCTGTGAACATTTAAGACAGTTTCTGACCACCTGGTTCTGCATAATCGGTACAGAGTTATAAGTATTATTACATATTTCATTACAGTACTTGTAGGTCACGCTTGTTAGCAGCAGGGCTTGACTGAGTCCCTCCTCTTCATTGTGGAGTCAGACACTTAATTTCTGCCTTAAACAGCTATAACTATATAAAAGGATTTGTCAGTATTTATATAAAGAAGAACAAATACCCGTTTTATCTAGACCATGTTTTTTTAATACATTTCTGGTGAGCATAAGTGGCAGCTATTCAGTCATGACAGAAGAATGAGAAACCCTAGCAACTCTTAATAGAGTAGAAGTTATCACGTTCATGATTCTTGCTGTGGACGTTGACCTGCTGCTTCTCTCCCCAGGTCCTGTATTCTCCAAGTTCTATTCAGGCAAACACGAACCAAACCCTGGCCCATCTGGTTACTCAGTCCATCTGCAGTCATAAGCTTAGCTTTGGGAGCAAATATGAATCAGTGCATATGCAGTGCTGGTGAAAATAATTTTACAGTGGGTGTAGTTTTACCTGGACTACAAATGGAAAGCCTTCTCTCCTCACAAGGTGCTGGGAGCGTGCTGGGTTGCTGCTTGGCATCCATAGAACTGAGGGCAGCTGGTACAACAGTTTGTCCAGCCCCTCTTTTCCCTTGGCTCTTCCCATTCCAGTGCTGATTTTCCCAGCAGTTAAAGCAAAAAGAGAATGAAGCAAAAAATATGTAACTAGCGTGCCTAAATCTGCAAAAACTCTCACCATCATCCTGTGTGAATAAATTTAGAAGAAGTCACCCGTAGGTTAGTGTGCATGTTCATTCCTTGTTGCATTGTCTTCACTTTAAGGCAATGTGCCAAGGCTGTCATCTTCTGTCATGTGGTTGGCTTTCCATCCCTGCCACCTGAAAAATGGATGAGAAAGAGGAGTGATGGTTCAAAGACATAGCCAAGCTATGTCTGGGCACTTTCCATAACCCCCGACTAAATCTGCTTAAGCATCAGCGAGCTCCCGGACACGTGCGGTACGCCTTGGGTTTAACAGCCTCACAAATCTGTCACTGCCTTAAGTGTGTCTGTGGAGAAGGGACAAGGGCAACTTGAGGCAATGTAGCAGAAGGCCTAAAGGTATGGACTTCATTTTTCCACAGACCATCTCTGTGTGCTTCCTAAATAAAAAGGATCTTAATTTAAATTCAAACAGCAGCTAGTGAATTCAGAGAGCGATATGACTGTTTTCCTGATCTCTCCAGGAGCTGTAGCTTAGGCAGGGGTGAAGAGCCTGCTTGTCTGTGCAGTGCCAACCCCCAGCACTGAGAACAGGGTCTTCCCAACAGCATCCTGGCATGAATCAACAATGCTGTGGCCAACAGGACTAGAGAAGTGATTGTCCCCCTGCACCCAGCACTGGTGAGGCCCCACCTCGAATCCTGTGTTCAGTTTTGGGCCCCTCACTACAGGAAAGACAGTGAGGTGCTGGAGAGAGTTCAGAGAAGGGCAATGAAGCTGGTGAGGGGCCTGGAGCACAAGTCTGATGAGGAGCAGCTGAGGGAACTGGGGCTGTTTAGCCTGAAGAAAAGGAGGCTGAGGGGAGACCTTATCACTATCTACAGCTACATGAAAGGAGGTTGTAGCATGGAGGGTGTTGGTCTCTCCTCCCAAGTAAACAAGTGATAGGACAAGAGCAAAAGGCCTCAAGTTGCACCAG
Source organism: Streptopelia decaocto (assembly GCF_964273445.1). NCBI lineage: Eukaryota > Metazoa > Chordata > Aves > Columbiformes > Columbidae > Streptopelia > Streptopelia decaocto. The sequence goes on along the minus strand of NC_138655.1, from coordinate 36,704,241 downwards.
GGGAGGTTCAGATTGGATATTAGGAAAAATTTCTTCACAGCAAGGGTTGTCAGGCACTGGGAACAGGCTGCCCAGGGAAGTGGTGGAGTCGCCATCCCTGGAGGTGTTTAAAAGGTGTGTACGTGAGGTTCTTAGGGACATGGTTTAGTGCTAGAATTAGGTTATAGTTGGACTTGATGATCTTAAGGGTCCATTCCAACCTAAATTATTCTATGGTTCTATTCCACACCTACCCACCCCTGCTAATCCTCCCTCAAAACCTGCTTCCATCTTTGACTCGTCACCAGGACACCTGCAGAAATAGAAGTTGCTCTTTGAGCAGGGGTTTGATGGACTGTTAGTGACTGAATTTGCAGGGGTCTCAGCTCCCTTTGCCTATGTGGTTTTTCCATGTGCAGGTACCTTGGTACTTAACCTTCACCGTGTGCCTGTGAAATCACGCAGGCGCAGTTTCTTACAAAAAGTTGAGCGTGTATTTTTGATGTGCATCCACAATAGTGGTTGTGGTCGTGTAGTTGTACATGACAATAAGCAGGAGGAGCTCTGAATTTCTTAGTGAAACTGAGACAAAACAAAACAAAAAAACAAAACCAACAAAAAAGCACACACACACACACAAAAAAGGCTGCAGTTTCCTTAGATGCAACATTTCAGAATTCAGTTTTATATTTTGCCAATTATAGATTCTCATTAAAAAAAACCAAAAATACCATTTAATTTCTTTTTTGCTCATTGTACCAGAACAGCTGCCATGAATGAGTCGGCAGAAAATGTTCTGCAGCCAAATAATAATAGTAAGAGGAAGAAGCATTTGACACACCTCAGTGGAATGTTAATCAGGGTCTTAAGTTAACTACTTTCCTACTAATTGGAGAGACAATGAAAAAAAATAGTTTTAGTCTTTGCTTTCTTTTGAAAAATTACATTACCTGGTTTTCAGAGAAGCCTATATGCAACAAATGGCAGTAGATATTTTCCTTATGTCTCTGAACATGGGAATTAAATGGGGAAAAGTTAAGGCACATCCATGAGGTGTCACAGTGAAGTGACAGCAGAGGGAAGGTGGCAAGTGTCCTTTGGAGATCTGTGTTAATTCATGTCACGCTGCAGAGTTTGGTCCTGTGACCACGTATGCAGGTGGCACATATGCCACCAAAGTCAACCAAGCAGCAACAGAACTATGGCTGTGCCCACACTGTAGTCTGAGCTCCGGTAAATGTTTAATTTAATCTAATACTACTGTATCATGAAATATAGATATCATAGCACAAAACTCTGGTTTATTGATGTGTAATTTTTCCCCTGTGTTCCCTGACTTGTGGTGACTTTGACCTACTTTAACAATGCACTTCTGCTTTTCCTGGAGTACGCGATTTGGATGTTTGACCATACAGCCTTAATTTAGTGACTTGACATTGAAATGCTGATTTACACCTGCAGTCAAATGGATAACACATTTTAAAGACTGATTGTGAGTGGCCCCAATATGTTATCGCTTCATTCTGTGGCATTGTCACTTGTCTTTATGGGATTTAAGGCCACCATTGTGTGGCATTGTTGGGATGGCTATGGACACAGCTGTGGGGGGTGATGCTGTGCGCGGACTTTGTCATCTATCAAAAAGCTGACATCACTTTTGAAAAATCTCTCTGAAAGTCTGGATGTTTATGTGCTGCTGCATGTTTTAAGACAGCATTGGAAATAAAGATGTTTTTTTGCTGGCATAAACAAAAAGCAGTTAGCATTGAATAACTTGCTCTTCTGACCTTTTCACCTTAAGGAAGATTAATGGTCATTTAGATCAGAACTTCCCCCCTGATCAGGGGTCTGAAAGCTTTGGGGATTCAGACAGACAAAGTCTTTTCACCTCTGGGTCACCAGCACAGACTGGTGGTGTCTCTCTAGTGACCATTAGGTGGTTGCTCAGTATTTGATGTGTGAGAGTTGGTGGGCATAATCCATTTTCCAATGGACAGGTCCCTGCCTCGTGAAAGCTGTCACTACATGCTTATCTGAGCAGCAAGAAATGGGAATTAACACGAACAGAGCCTGAATTGCAATTGCCTTGCACAACTAAAACCACAGGGTCCCTTCAAGGCTTGTTTCAGTAGATCATTCCTTCTCCAGAGTCGTCTTTCCAAGCCAGGAAGGGTTGAAGCAGTGTCAGAGCTGTGCAGCAAGCGGTGGCACTTCAGCATTCCCTCCTGGAGCAGCCTCTGCTCCCAATTCAGGAGCACCCGAGTCCCATTCAGACACACTCACGGTGGCACCACTTGCATTTCTGAAAGTTGGGACATCCTAGAAGAACACATCCCACAGCCTGAACACATCCCATGGAGCCATCTCCCAAGTTCAGTTCCTGGCATGGACAAGCTGAGATACTTCATAACCACTATATTTGTGTTTTAAATGGAAGCCCTAAAATTAGGACTACTCAGTAAAACCAAGCACAGAGCTGGGGGGCAGGTTTTGATAGTAAAGTAACAGCTTGTGACTTCTCATGTCAGAAATGATAATGTCACCAACTGTAAAGCAGATTCAGGGACCTGCCCAGCAGAGCTGAGCTAAAAACACCAACTCGCTGAACAAGGGCAGCGCAGGGTCGGCTGGTGGCTGCTAAAGGTCTGAGCGTGTCCTTCACCAGAGACATCTGCACAGCAAACGAGGCATTGGTAAAAAAAATTGATGTATGTAGACATCTGCATACCGTTGCTTACAGCTGAGACACTGAGCCTGAATTTATAACATAGTTACAGGCTAGACAGTATAAAAAGTTGAAGAGCTAGGATCTAGGAGTCAACCTCTTGTTGGCTGACCAAGTTGAGAGAATATGGCAAAGGCAGACTTCAAAGGAACATCTGAGAACATGCATTTTATAAAACATTGTAAAAACCTGCAGGATGTAGAATCTAAAACTACCTAGTTATTAAGGAGAATGTGACATGTCTATTGCAAAGCCCCAAAAACTCTTTCCTGTTCCCTTTTCATTTTCTCTCTCCCAGGCTTCCCTCAACTGAACGAATTACAACCAGAACTGAATTAATGAAGGTAAGTGTTGAAGGGTGAAAGCTGATAAGACAGAGGAAAAGGGCAAGTAAAGATCATCAGTTCTGTGAAAATCAAAGATCTCAGAGGCTGCATGACTTTGAGAGAATTGACCTCTATGTAGCTTATGAGCTTTAAAATCCTCTCCTATGTATTTGCAGCATTAATTCCTCTTGTTATCTGAGGTGATCTACTTTAATCAGATTCCTAGAAACAAGTCAGGTACTTAAAGGAGAAGAACTTTGTCACCCCTGCTGGCAGCGTCAGTAGAGAGACCAAACCAGCAGGCAAAACAAGATAACCCATTGCAGCTCTCCAAACCACTTTTTAGGATAATTAGAAGAAATCCCCCAGTTTCCCCACCCAGGCTCATAGCCATACACTGTATGGCCATTTAACATTCTTGTCACACAAAAGCTACCTCAAATGTCTCACATTTCCAAGACACAGCTATTGCACACCACTGTTCCCACTCTATCCAAAAACCTCCTCTGTCACAGTGCCATCTCCTGCACTATCTCTCTGCTTCACAAAGGCAACGTAACTTAAACCTGGATCAAAAGGGAACTCACGAATTCGATCCTGCTTCTGTGCATGTGATGCAGCTTTTCCTACTTCCTATATTTCTAAGTTTCTGGCACTGGGGTCTCTGAGTGACAATAATGGTGGTCCTTGTTTTAAATTTAATCTCATTTTCACACAGAGCTTAAGCCAGAGGAGGCAATGCCATCTGATACCCTCCAAAGACCTTCATCCCACAGAGCGCATGTGTTGCATGCAGTAAAAGGAGCTTGACGGCTCCATGAGGACATGCTAGAGACAAGTAAGGTGACAGTTCAGGTTGCCTCACCCTTGAGACTTATCCATGGGAGGAATCCTAAGCAGTTTGTGCCTGGTTACCCAGGCAAGGGATTTTCCTTCGTATGATGTGAGACATAGTGCGCAGTTGCAGCGAGAGGGCTACCACCGAACAAATCCAGGAAGCTCAAGTCAAGCTTTAATTAATATGCTGCTTTGCCCAGAAATGGTTATTTTCACAACAGGAACCAATAGTCAAAATAATCTTAAAGTGTTTTAGAGGAAAAAATCAGGATTGAAAAAGCACCATCCAAAAAATTATTGTGCTTTATCAGGGGAATAAAGACATCACTGATCAATTATCTTGAGAAATTAATAAATGAAGGAAAAATGTAATTAAAGTTTGGCATCTTAATAAGCTGTTGTTGTCACAGCCTAATTTGGACATATCACTCATTTGTTGACATTTTGAATGCTTTCTGTGGATTACCAGGACATGACCAGTGTATGAAAGCTCATTAAGCCTCCACGTGCTCACCCTGGCCCTGGCTTTAGTGCTGGCTCAGTGCAATCCCCGCTGCTGGCACCAGCCCTGCAGGACCCGGACCTCGCAGCACTGGGCATTGTGCTTCTCACTAATCATTGTGTGGACTTACTCAAGTGTGTTTTACAAGCTTAAGGCAAATTTGTGAATGTCCAATTATCTATATGTAACTTTTTAAAGAGGAGCCAACCAGGCTTGGTTTGTTGTGTTTTGTTTTGTTTTGTTTTTTCTTTTTTCTCAGAATCCTGCAGTATCTTTCTGTAACTAGTAGGGGGATGCCTCAGCTTGGCTTCCGGGTCTGGCTGGTACTTCCTTTCCTGATTAGCAGAGAAGTCTGTGCACTAGCCCTTTCAAACAGCACAACACTTGCATCCCACTCTCCTGATCACCTATAGTGAATTTAAAGTCTAAAGGAAAATAACAGACTGGATATGATAAGCACACTTTATCTTTTGTATTTGCTGTTGGTTTTACTGTCATTGGCAGTTGCAATTCTGTGGCCCTAAAATTAAAAAAGTGATTCTCTTTCCAAAAAAACGCCGCTTGCATTACATCACGCGGAAGTGTTCTAGAGTAAATGCCTGCAGCAGGCATGTGCAGTTTTATCCCATTTTATTTTTAAATGGTTAATAGTGCATACCTCTAAGTTCACAATCCTATTCCAAAAATACCTGTGGTTTATCCTTATCATGTTGCCCAGCTAACAGTAAGAAATAGGCTCGAGTAGCTCAGTACAGATTACATTCGCCTCTTACGCAACAGGGTACGAGATCCAGGGAGAAGCCAGAGACTTGCCCTGGGAAGAGCTGTGTCCTCTGCAGACCAGGGAATCCCTTGGCAATGCCCCTTGCATATGCTAAGAGTACTGGGATGGTTGCCACCGACTTCACTCAAAGAATGCGGGGCTGGAAAGGCATTAATTTCTTTAAAAAGACCAGGGTCAAATAAGGTTTCTGATAGTTCTCTTAAATCACTCAAAGTTTTAATTACATTTTTTGTAATCATAATTCAAATTTGTTTTTACTGGATTCCTTTTAAGCTTACCAGCTCTGGTGCACTTGGTAAACAGGACAAGGATATGCCCTTGTTTCTTCCAAATGTGGCTGGACAGATCCAGCCCATGGGAAAAGCACCTTCACTGCCTCCCCAGAGGGACGTTTTGCCAACTTCTGAGATTTTCTGCCATGTTGACAAGATCCACTGGTCCTTATGTTTTTTTCACCAGTTGTTTTTGCCTCAGCCACAGTATACGTCTCTTCCCTTTTTCCACCTCTCCTTTCTGCCCACGTTCCTAAAAATCAAATACCTTCCCTGTCCCAGACCTGCAATTCAGGTTAGATGGATGTTTTGTCGGACACCATCTGTCTATTCCTGTGTCCTGAGCTGTCCTCCTCCTCCTCCTCAGTTGTCCCCATTCACCTTTGCTCACCAAGTTCTTCCACCAGCAAATGTTTTGATACTTTACTGACTACACCGGGAGTTCAGGAATTTGGTGAGCAGCCATATCACAGCTCACAGTGTAGCATTTTGATTCCACATGTTGGCTTGGAAGTCTTCAGTCAAAGGTATATCCTGCTGAAAAAACTTTTTTGGGTCTTCTCTTGGCTGCAGTGGCACCACTTGAATTAAGTTAATAGGTTATTAATCGTGTTTAGAAGCAAGGAAAATTTGAGCTTGATTTCTAGGTAATAATTTGGGGAACAAAAAATTATTCACAGAATCAGCGTTTGGTTTTCTGCTCCCACCACAGACTGGGCTCTTGCTAGGACAGTAGGGAGCCAAAGGGAGATACTATGGTGAAATTGTCTGATGTGGCTCTGCAGACAGTCCCTAAGTTGGACACAGTGCAGAGCATCTTCCTCAAGTCCTGCTCTTCTTCAGCAGGTGGCATGCAGTTGAGCTTTATAGTACACTTCCTTGGCAGGTCATATCACACCTATTTTGTAGCTAGATAAACCAAGACACTTGTCCAAAGTAACTCACAGACAGCTAGAAAAAAAGTAGCCCAATATGTGCAGTCCTTCTTTTGAAGCCATGTTAATATTTCCTGCAAAACCCTGGGCATTCATAGCACCCAACTGTCCTGTGAGATCTGAGAAGAATGAAGCAGCAAACTCCCTTTCATGAAAATTCATTCCCAGAAGAGACAGGTTATATTGGCCATCCCGAGCCCTGTTATTCTGCCTGAAAGTGATGTGAGAGCCTTTTGTTCTCTCTGCAAAGTGACTCATCCCCAGAGCATCACGCCCCTTGTGTAGATAATAGGTACTCAGAGCCTACCTGTTCCAAACCCGACCCTTAATGCAGCAAATAGCAGCTGATAACCAGCTCTTGAGTCTCACCTAAGTTTCCACATCCCCACCATGTCTCAACATGAGGAAATACCAAATATTTGTTCTAATGTGACCCCCAGCTGTGATGTTAAAATATCTTTATGTCATATCTATAACTAGGAAAATAATGACTCAGATCCATAATTGCCTCTTCTCATGGGACTCTGAATATTTAAAGGTGAACTAAAGGGTGGGTTAGATTTATAGCTTTTTTTTTTTTTTGGTCAAGAATTCAGTGTTGCTCTTCATTATTTTTTTTTCATCCTTTTGAAAGCTTTAAAGCCTCCCTGCCTAACCGCCTCTGCTCCATTCACCGCTGAATGGACGGTGCGCTGATCTTTTTCTCGGTGGGTAATGGATTTGGTTTGATTGCTTGACAGAGGAACAATAGGGGGATAAACAATCGCCTTCACGCCCGTGCAGCTCCCCATCTGTTGAGTGTGTTCGCCTTCAGAGAGAGCCATGCAGGGACAGATGAACGTGCCAGCCAAGCCTGATGTTAATGACATCAGTCATACAAGCAGAACATGTGGCGCAATAAATCAAAAACTAATTGAACTTTTGCTTGATTAGATCGCCATCCCACCGCCCGTTTCAAATGTGACACGGTGTCCTGGGACAGTGGCCCCAGCCCCGCAGTGGCTGTGCTGCCCTTGGACAGCAGGAGGCTGCCCCGGGAGGTGACAAGTGGCACCAGCTTCTCTTCTCTCATTTGTTTCTTGAAACAGTGACACCTTCCACTCAACCGAAAAGCTTCCAGGCTTGGGATGTGGATTTGACCAATATTTATTATTTCAAAGGAGAAACATTACATGGATATGACAGTGACAGCCCGTGTTTGCTGACACTTTCCATCTGGGACTGCTGGTGGCAGGCATCTATAGGAGAAGACAGCAATAGTTTTTGTGTTAATTACACACACGTGCTAGTAATGAAGGCTATTCATTAGACTGATATAATTTAATATCATTATTCACACTTGAAAGTGCTTCTGCTGCATCAGTTGCTGGAGCCGGCAAGCCAAAATTTTTGAGCTCAGATGTCCATGGCAGCAGTTAAGTCACCAAAAGTCAAGAGGGCTGTTTTTCATAGATGTGGAAAGGGACAGTTTCTGATGGGAGCATTAAGGAATGAAAAGCTTTGGCAAGAAGACCCTTTATCAAAGTGCAGAAATATGGAATTAGGCCCCAGAACCATCAAGTCATGTAGGAACCCATCTATGAGCCACCTGGCCCCCTCTGCGACCACAGACATGTGTACGTCTGTCTGACATGCCCTTCTTTAGTCATCTGCCTTTGAAATTTTGCACCAAAGTGCCCTGGATTCAGCTACTAGTTTATGAACTTAAAAGGTAAAGCACAAAGTGCTTTTTCTAATACACCTGGAATCAGCTCCTCATTATATGGGAGGAGCAAATTTTTAAAATAAATGTGTTAAAATATCCAAAGTATTAACCCAACTTATTTTAAACATCATTGGAGTATTTCTGTAAACATTTATTTGCCTATACAATGGCTGCACAGAACAGACTTTATTAGCCATTTATTGTAGAGGATTCTCCAAACTGGTAAAAGGAGATGTAAAATAAAATGCTTCAATCTGAGTAAAGGCTTAAGTAACAACTAAATTAAATCTTTGCATTAATAGTATTCATAGAAAGGCAGATGGGAGCAGAAAATGTTGCGATGAAGAATATGGAATGAGATGAGATCACAGCATCAGTCTGTCCTTTGTAGATCTGGACAATGATCACAGAGCCAGATTGGATTAGTGAAACCTATTTACCAGAAGTTCAGAGCGATTGCATGAAGCAGAAAGGCAGTCAGGAGGGAGAGGTGGAAAATGCACCAGATTTACAGCTGCAGCGACGAAAATTTAGAAGTTTTCACTACCGTGATTTCATCCAAATGTGAGTACAGAAAAACTGTTAACAACCGCTATGGTGTTTGTTGTGTTTTAGACAGGCGGGGTGTTTCAGCATCAGGGAAATCTCTGAAGTGAGCAGCTCCTCTGCTCTGCCGTGCTCTCTGCTGCTTGCTGGAGACGATCTGTGCAGGTGCCTTGATATTGTGGCTGCGTAAGATCTTTACGCTGGCAAATTTGGGAAATCTGGAAATGGTGTTGATGATATACCTATGAGGTAATTGCTGAAGTGACAGCTTGCAACTGTGTGGCTATTCTATGTAACAGAAAAGAAAATGAAGTTCTGCGAGCAGTTAGCAGCTCAGATGAACCGGGTGAACTGCGCGAATGTTGAATTTAAGTCTGCTGGCTCAATAAGTGGAACATTTCCAAAGCCATGCCCTGGAAATGAATGCATGATTAACATTAATTGCTTGTAATGAAGAGCAAGAACCGGACAAAGCCCAGTCTGCATTTGATTGAACAAATTAGTTTAAACTCAATAGCTGCATATTTCATCAATAAGAAAAAGAAAGCAGGTAAAAGCAGGGAAAACAAATTGTGGGGCCAGATCGGATCTTTATTTGCAAGCTGGGAGCATGAGCTCTCAGCTGCTTTATTTCAGAATATAAGTGGAAATGACAAAGTGAAACATCACTGTAATTGTTTTTGTTGCCTGAAAGCTGGGCTGTACATAAAAACATCATTTTGCAGGCAAAGCCAGAAACATCCCCTGTGAGGATTCAGTCTTCCCTTCCTACTCCCACTCCCTGCAGAAAATCATGTTTGCAGGGGGAGCCCTGCAGCCCCACTGTTTGCATTGCTGCCATTGTGCTCCAGCACAAGTGGGTCACTTCTGTCTACCTCCGCAATTCTCTTCTTTCAATGGCTATTCAAGTAATTGCGTGTTTGCTGGTGCTGGGGCTTCCCTTTCATGCCTTGCCTTTCTTCAGCCCCTGTAAGCCATTTGCCACTAGCGCTGGCAGATGACAGACAGTGAGTTGGACTGTGGGTCATACATAATATTAAATACACAGATTTATTACCTGAGCACATTTATTCCTTGTGCACTAGCCTGGGTACCAATAACAGCACAATGGTACTTGCTTATGGTAGAAATCTATATAAACTGCGCTCCTCACACTGTCCAGTAAATACAATACTAGAGAGACAAGAAGATGATTCCTTGCATCAGTAAAAATTTCTGCACTTGAGTGTTTTGCTCATGAGCAATTAGTTTTGTCCTCACATGAAATTCACAGAGTAAAGGTGATTGCAGCAGCTTCAAAAGCAAATTAAAACATATTCCTATGGAAAACAAAAACAAAGACAAAACAAACAAACAAACAAAAAAACACCCAAACAAACTAAAACTAAACCTAAAATAAAAAAAGCCACCTTCATTATGTTTGTTTGTTTTTCATCTCACACTCACTGTGGTTTAATACATAAAGCATGTCCTGCAGAAGGCAGTAGGGATCCCTGAGGATATCATGCCATGAAAAACAGGCCCTAATCAAACTGACAGCTTAGCACGCTCTCAGGCTCGGTGCAGGCAGATAACTTACTTGTGATGAGCTCGGTGTGGAAGTTCCTTGTGCTGCACCGGCTGGCTGGCAGGGACCCTGGACAATATTTATCACCTCCCTTGTCACTGTCCTGGTTCACTGTGGGCAGAGCATTGGCTAAAACTTCCTTTTTAGCCAGTGGGATTCTAATGCCCATCACTTGTATCCTCACCGGGGTATCGAAGGGCAGATTTTAGACAAACACAAGGTGTTGAGTAGCTTTGGTCCTGCTGCCAGCTCTGCAGCCCTGGAAAGCGCAGGCACTTCTTATTCCGGCTGTCAGATGAGAGGAGTTTGGCTGTGGTAACAAGCAGCCTTGGATGACCTCCAGCTGCTTCCACAGCTTCAAAGCTCTTTGCAAACCTTAATATATAGCAGAGATAAGCACTGAAACTCCTGGAGTTGAATGTATGCCAAAATGTAAAGGAAAGCTCACCTGGAGAGTTAGGAGTCACCCATCATACCTTAACAAACCTTCTTAGCCCTTCCAAGCCTTTGGATTATACCTGGAGCCTGAATAGGAAAGCCCCATTCACGTGCCTTGCCCTCAGGGTCAGCCTTTAGAACTGGAGTTAATTCTCTGAATTTGGCAGGTTTTTGCAGGCCTGTTTCTGTCACTGGCTGCTAAATCCTGTAGTCATGACTCCTGTAGCCTGAACACAGGGGAGAGTAGTTATTTTCAAGAGCAAAGGGAAGATATGATGAGAGGGAGCACTGGAAGTATCACAGAGTCTTTCAGGCCTGTTTCAAGTCAAACTGGAACAGGTGTTTAAACAACCTTCACTTTGTTAAAAAAAAAAAACAAAACACAGCAACAACAAACAAACAAACAATAACAACAACAAACCACACACAAAAAAATCACCCGAAACGAATTGCTTCAGTCCAGTCAAAAGCTTGGCTTATGGTCCTGGTATCTTGAGTCTTGTGGCTAGCAATGTTATTTCACCTGTGATTTTGGTGTCTGCATGGGTCTGAGAAATAAAACTGAGAAACAGACTTCAAGCAAAAATGCCCCAAGTTCAAGAACCAAACGGGTCATTTTGAGGATTAAAAAAGACTAGTGTTAGTGCAGGTGTTGTGCTTTGGACATCATGCAGCATAAATGAAATGGTGTCATGAAACAGTTTGAGCTTACTGAAAATAAAGACATGTAGATAAAATGTTAGTCCTCTCCAAAGTTAATGTATACACTAGTCATGTTGGAAGGTGACTGGATGGAACAAGAAGCTCATTTCCTTCTGAAACATCAGCAGGTGTGAGGGCAGATCAAAACTCAGGAAGGACGACAGATCCTCCTGAAGCTTATGGGAAAGGTGCTGACACTTGGGGAAGGCTGTTGTCCTGCCCCCATGGATATCTGCATTGTATAGCTAGGACATATTCTCTGAGGTGACATTAAAAAAGCTACTCCTAAGCCCTCCTTCCTTGCCACCCACATGAAGGTCTACTTATCGTCTCCCAAAAGTTTCATCCTGACCACTGTTCTCAGTGGGGACCTCTACTGATGTTGTTGGTTGGGCTTGTCGGCCTCCACTGCACCCTCATTGTGCTCCTGTTCTTCTTTTCGCAGCATGTAGTCCTGCCCGAAGACGAGCCAAAACTACACAGCACATCCTAACAAAGAGTGTAAGAAAAATCTCCTTTTCTCTCCCTCTCCGTTTTGTATGTTTGTTTGTTTCGGTTGGTTGGTTGGTGGTTTTTTTTTAATTCTAGTTGGCTAAACTTATCCTTAAAAATGTGGTGGATACCTGGGAAGCTGATCTTTCAGGGCAAAGAAGTGCATTGGTGTCTGATGCAGGGAGTGAGGTGAGAAACAGAAAGGGGAGTTTCTGTAAAGCTAGAGTTTATTTACAGAAGCATTTTGAAACTTCAAAAAATACGGTCTTGCTGTGCAGAGTCAGTCAAAAAGAACATCGCAGTGTATCAACATGGGTCATCTGAGGGAATCACAGACTTAACTTTTATCCATAAAGTGCCAGAGGGACAAAACAGGAATGAAAAGCAAACAAATTATATCAATACATACATTAATCAAGGAGCCTGTATCCCTTTCTCCAGAGAATCTGGGAGAAAAACACCCAGCAATGGACTGCAACCATGACTCTAAAAGATGACTCTGAGAGAGGCACAGGAGGATGCTTGTCTTGTGATCCCAGCAGCTCTTGCCTGTCCTCGACTCACCCCCGTGCACTGCACGGAGGGCACAGCCAGAGCTTTCCCCACTCCCTACCAGTGAGGTGCCCCCCAAATTCGAAAAGCTGAGCTCCCATCTGGAAGCATCCTTGACTCCATTTTCTACTCTGTCTGCCCTTCACAAATGCAGATTAAAACTAGGAACTGAGCTCTTGGTGAGTGGTCTGATATTTTTAATCCTGGAGGCGAGGTGTGCAAAGCCCTTGAAGAATCATAGAATCATAGAATGTCCTGAGTTAGAAGGGACACAAAGGATCATTGAGTCCAACTCCTGTCCCTGCACAGGACAACCCCACAGTTCACACCATGTGTCTGATGGTATTGTCCAGTCTCTTCTTGAACACTGTCAGGCTTGGGGCCGTGACACCTCCCTGGGGAGCCTGTTCCAGTGCTCCACCACCCTCTGGGTGAAGAACCTTTTCCTGATGTCCAGCCTAAACCTCCCCTGGCACATCTTCCTGCCATTCTCTCCAATACCATCACTGGTCACCAGAGAGAAGAGATCAATGCCTGTCCCTCCTCCGCGATGAGGTCTCCCCTCAGTGTCCCCCAGGCAGAAATTCTTTGCTGCAGCCGCACAAGCCATTTTCACGGCCCTTGTGCGAAGGAGTCCAGAGGAACAGCACGGGGCTGCCTTGCAGCTGAAGAGCAGGGTGGCAGGTTGCAGCTGGGCATGGGCAGGGACATGGTCCTCTCCTCCCGGCCCTCTCACCCGCAGCGCTGTGCTGCGAAGCTTTAGCTTTTTTCTCCTCCCTTCCCATTTTCCCTTCACTGTATGAGGGACCCTCGTTCCCTGCAGTCCTCTTCAATAGGTCTGTAAATATTTTTGCCTCCAATTATTATGACTAAACAAATAATAGTAACAGCAGTAATAAAGAACTGAACATTTTTCATGCTCTAAGAAAATGTTTTCCAGGTTTGGACACTTTGACACATTGGTTTCGGCATGAGTTGTCTTGTCTTCAGAGCCAGTTTTCCCTCCTCAAATCCACTTGGCCCGTTCACAGCCCTTTCCACAATCCTTTTATCGCAGCTCTGACTTGCAACAGTCATTTCTCTTGTGCATATCAAAGCACTTTTTACAAGCTGTAAGACTCTTCTGCCAAAGCGTTTCTTCTCACTACAGACCTATCTGTTCTCCAGCACTTTGTTGAACTATTTTGCTATGTGGCCTTTCCTTTTTCCATGCCCTATCTCACTTCCCAGCCCAATTCTCATTTGTAAATAGCCTCATCTTCATATTCCCAATTCCCTGATCTCTCCACAGCACCGTAGGTTCCCCCTGCTTACCACACTCATCTATGCACTGGGAAAAACCTCACCACATTCACTCCCAGCCCTTCTCTTGGTGAATTAGTCCAAACACTCCACAGGGTGCCTGAAGTGGTCCCCAGGAAGGGTGCATAACACACTGTATCTGTGTATTTTCTCAAATGGTGAGGATCTTAGTTTTGTCTGATTAACTCAGGCTGAGGTTTCAAAATGACTCTTCATTCCAAATGAGGATGAAAGTCAGGGTGCCGGAGTGTTAATTAAAATAAGCCATTTTGAGATACCCCTTTTTCATTTGTTATGCCTTTAGTGTATTCTGTTTTCCATGTAATTTAAAAATAGCAGAAAAGTCCAAACAAAAAGTGAACTATTGTGATGTAATAAAACAGAATACTCAGATAATTTTTCACTTTTTTTTTTTTTTTTTTACAAGATAGATAGTTTTCCAATAAAATACCCAGATTTCTAACCAGAATTTTCTCATAAAACTATTCTGCTGGAAAATTTTCATTGAAATCTAGGGCAACTGTATGTCTGTTATCATGTTACAAATCTCAGCAGTTAGTTGTTGTTTCTGCTGAGTGGGAGCCTCTAATATTTAATTTGGATTGGATCAGCTGCTGTAGCAGCACTATACTCACAATGGTCTAAGAAAATAAGATAAGAAAGTCCCTGTTTTTTTGCTGTATTTTTAGAGGTTTAGGTCTTTTTGTTGTGTGGGTTTTTGGGTTTTTTTTCCTTTGGGGCTTTCCCGACCCCGATTAAAGATGTCCTTTGATTGGCCTGTAGTCACAATGCAGGCAGCATCATATTAGTGGTGGGAGCACCGAGCCTGAGGAATGTTCTGCAGCTCCAGCTGAGAAACCAAGCAAGGCTCTGGAACCAAAGCCACTGGCACAGTCACCTCTCAGACTTGCGCATTCCCCTTCCTCAGTGCGATGCAGCTGCTCACAGCTCGTGGGCAAGCGTTCAAATAAATAGCACATACTGGAACATACGTGCCTGTGAGGAAGTTGTGATTGCCAATTTCTAGACCCGCACAAAAGTAGCAAAATGATGATTGATTTTTTTCACTTTTATTTCTGCACCTGCAGCCAGTGCTGCAGAAATGCCTCAGCTAACATGAAATCTTCTGCTCTGGTGTCTGCAGTGGACGCACAACTTTAATCCTCGGCAAGGGCAAAAATAGCAAACAACGTGGACATCTGCCAGACCTTTTTTTTTGTGGCAGAAATACTCAAGCAGTGCAGCATTAAGTGATTTAACATTCAAATGACTGACCCTGGGGAGCAACTTCCGTCCCATTCAAGAACCCACCCCAAAAGCACGATCATGACTGTGGAAGGGTGAGAGAAAGGGTGAAACACCTTATTTTTCTTAATTGAGCATTTCACAAACATGCATTTTTTGCAGTTCCTATTGCCATATTAAGAGTTATTTCCAGGGATACTAGATTCTTCCCTTCTCTTCCCTCACTCTACCAGCCCAAGAATCCTTTGGTTAGAACTCTAAAACCAGTTCAGACACCAGTACCTGGCTACTTTGCAGAAAAATGGCAAATCCCTCCATGTATGCTTGTTCTGCCACATTAAATATTACATCAGCATTAGACCATCAAAAAGAGCTTAACTCCACAAATGTGGCATTTCTTCCACTAACAAGCATTTCATTGTTCAGCCTCTAAGCTTCAAAGTTTTATCCAAAGCCAGATGTTTAATTGTCACCTTTTCTGGCTGGTTGTTGCTTTGGCAGTGGGATTTTGAGTCCAGGAGCAGGGTTGTTGGAATGGCCTCCGTGGTGCTCTGCAACCCTCCTGCATCCTCCATGCCCCCTGCTTAACACAGCTGATTCCAGCAGCAGGTATGCAGGGACTCAGTGCTCTCAAGTGCACAGTAAAGTGCATAAAAAAGTGACTTTGCTGAGCTCTGAATTCAGGGTCAGCATCCTGCAAACAGACTGAGCTGGTCAAGGGACTTACAGGTTTTAAAACCAGTAGTTTTTTAGAGAGCTGTTTACTAATTCTGCATAGTTTGGGTGACTCCGCCATTCACACAGATGTAAATTTCCTGGTACATCTAGAAAAGAAAAGTGACTTCCAGCTGATCTTTCTGCCTTACCCTAGGTACCCTAGAGAAATGTCAGCTCCAGTTTCGATCAAAACTGTGCTACAGCAGGTTTAGTTTCCTGACCTAGATAAGTCTTTGCATATTACAGTAATGGGTGAGGTAGCCAAAGTCACAGTGAAATCTTGAATTAGGAGATAAGAAACTCCAAAAGTGTGCTACAGCCAAATGCTCCAAAAAAAAGATGTTAACTGAAGATGTGCTTATAGAGATTGCACTGTTGTCTCCAGCTGTAGCAGCAAACGGCGTTGTAACTTTTTTATATAGATCCTTCTGTTTGAAGGCATTTTGTTGTTACTGATCCAACATGTAACAAGGAATCCCGAAAACACAAACAACACAGCTAAATAATTTCTGCTATTCACGAAGTTAAAAATCCTGCTTCCTTTCCCCAGGTTATATTTCCTCCTTTGTAACACACAGGCAGATTGTTAAATTGCAAGTCAGTGGTGGTTTATGCCACTTTCAGGATTAGGGATGACTGCAGGCAGCATCCTACTTACCAAAAATGCTCTTTCCTTGACCATGCAAAAGAAACGGCCTTGGGTGTCTCATGAGCAGAGGCTTGCAAACATTTTCTGCCAGACACCAAAGACAACCGAGCATGACGAAGAGCACTGCGCATATTCCCGGAGCTGGTGGGAAGGGTAAGCGCTGTAGTGTTCCTTGAAAGCCAGAAGAGCTCAGTTCATGTGAGGCAGACCCCAAGGGCTGTCATGAGAAACCCCTGCCAGCCGCAGCTTCATCGTGTTGAAGACAGACACGTGTCTCCAGCAATGTCACTGTGGTGATGGGGGAGTCATGCCCCTGGTAAGAAGCTTGCAAGGTTTGGGCGGTCAGGGCACGTCACGGGAGCCTGCAGCCTGTGAGAAGATGCTGCAGAGGGGTGGGGACGTCCTGGAACTGGTCCAGGGACAGCTGGGGGGGAGCCAGCGCCAACTGCTTAAGTAGCAACAGGAGGTCTCTCACCACCAACATCACCCTCGTTTCTGAATTATTGAGGCTCAGGTCTGCCTGGCAGCATCGGATTCACGGTCAGCAGAGCTGGGCCCCAGCCGCATCCTCCATTAGCACGTGTTTGTCTTCAAGGACACCAGTGGACCCTTTGACTTCAACTTAACACTGGGCATGTCCATAAGTAGATTACAGAGCAGGGACTATGTTGGGCCATGTGCCAAAATCCTAGGAACTAAGAGGAAACCTCTCTTGGGTCTTGGATTAGGCTTTGGTTGCCTCACCAGCCCTTTCCAGCAGTATTTTTGCCTGCTGTTGAACAGTTTCTGCTCCTTGTCCTGCTGGTCAGTAGGATCTATGTCATGTAGCCACCTCCAGACTCCTGAGGGTACCTGAAGTCAAAAGAGTAAAAAGTGGTCAGGTTGGGGTTTTTCTTTTTTAGAAAACACTGGTTTGCATGTGTTTTTATATTCACATACACAAAATATTGCACATTAATGGCAAACTGAATTAAATCTTACTTGAAGAAAATGGATAATTTTGTGTGAGGGGATGTGCCTGAACACAGTCTTGTTTTTATCTTGAGTGTACGTTAGAAGGCTAAGCAATAGATGGAATTAAGGTTTTTTCTATGCAAATAGCTGGCTGGTCAGTTGCTGGTCTCAGTCTTGAGACGAAATGACTGTATTTACATAAAAAACACATAACTGGCAACTAGCAGTCATCACTTAGATGCAAGTAACTGCTTTTCTCCCAGTCTTCCAACATAAGGTTAACATAAGTAAGTCTAATAGGAAAGAGTCGCAATAGTTGCCACATCTTGTTTCCTTGCTGGTTTGGATCTTTGCCCTGTTTAACTTGTTCCCTGTGTGACAGTAGCAAGACTTCAGGAAAACTTTATTATTTAAAAAAAAAAAAAAAGTACGAAACATTTTTTCCCTGCTGTCAGGACTTGAATCTTCTTGAGAAGATTCTTGTTTCTGGACCATCCTAGGTAACAATACTGATGGATCCACCTGCTTGGAGCCCATGCCTGCTTTTAAAGCTCACGTTAGCTCTGGCCTCCCCACCTGCCTGTGGCAGCGCAGTGAGCGCCGTGACTTAGTCCTGACAGATGTAGAAAAGAACTTGATTTTGTTCATGCTCATTTTCAAGGACTCTGTTCAAGATGCAGGGGCCTAACTTTAAAAAATGCAGCCCTCGGTGACTTTTGTTTGTGTGATCTAGTGTTTGTGAAAGTTCATCTCTAGGAGCACAGTTGTTCACTGCCTTGTATATTCTGCAGTCATTTACCAGGTATAAAATGTAAATTTCACAGAATGATAGAATAATTTCAGTTGGAAGAGACCCTCAAGATCCAAAAGTCCAAAAGACAGGGGAGGCCATGAAGAAATAGCATTTGTAATTCACATTGCATAAGTTTAACTGATTGCCCAAGATGTGATGCAATAAGAAATTAAATTTGAGCTGTCTCAAAGGCATATCCTATTCAGTAGATCTTCAACCACATTTCAGTCTCCTGAGGAGAATACAGACAGGTGCAACTAAGCAGCTGGGTCTCAGAGAAACCACAAATTATTTTCCTGTACTTTTATACATCTCATGCACAGAGGCAGGACCCAAACAAAACAAACCCTTCAAATCCCACAGTCCCCATCCAGCAAAACCCCCTGTGGATGACAGTAAAGCAGCAGGAAGAACAGGCACCATACTGCTCCACGGGGACCTTGACAGACCACTTGATCTCCACAACCGGGTGTAACAGGGTGGTTTTGCCTTTTCCCCGTAGGTGGTAGCCGTATCCGACCGTCGTCCCCATCAGGGTGACCTCCTCCAGGTGCTGTACAGCGAAGACGAGGTGCGGGGCTTGGGCCACCTGCAGAGCGTGCAGCGGGGACCCTCCCCAGCCAAAGGGGCTGCCCAGCACGGTGAGTCCCCAGGAGTGGCTTCATTCCTCTGTGGCTTCAGGATATTTTCGGATATTGCAGCCCTCCAGTCTGCAGTGAAGGAGGTGCTTTGCTAGGTATCTGAAGGACACTTCCATGCTTAAAATGTCTGGTGGGATTAATGATATAACGACCGTGGCACTGCAGAATCATAAACTCGCTCTACTCAGACTCATCAGCTCTCTTTACTCAGAGTCATAGTGGCTCCCTTTCCGAAGGCTGACAATATTTTTGAGAAGATAGATTGCACATTACCAAGTCCGCCTGAGTCATCTTATTATATAAGATCCCTGCTCAGTTGCTTAGAACTTGCCAGAACATAATTACATGGGATGAAATTTTAGATTCTGGATGTCAGCCACAGACATGATTTTTTTTTTTTTCAACCAAAACTTGTTCAGCAAGGAAGGAAAAATAGAGTTTGCCAATGAAAAACCAAGGTAATGAGTAAATATAACTGACTGGTCATTCAGCTCTTTCAGCACTGGAGTGTTATGTCTAGAAGGCCAAAGCTGGAGCAGGGCCATGCAGTTTGGCAAGGGATGGCCTTATAATCAAAAATGCATCTTTTGCTCTCCCTTGAAAAAACACCCAGATGCGATCAAGTCATAAGCCTTTGAAAAAATCCCATGTGGTACGTGTTTGGTAGATACACTGGATGTTGAGCTGTTAAAAGTTGCTAAATCTGTAGAACAGACACTATCACGAAGGCATCAGTCTGCAACTGCACTGCTCGTAAGCCATCCCCTTGGAACACCGACCAGGCAAGAGAGAGGCCTTGGAAACTGGGAAGGAACAAACTTAGCTTGGGACTGTAGGGAAAGTTCTCAAACCAGCATCAGAGCCAAGAAGTGGCTGAACAAGGAGCTGGAGCTTAGGGGATGGAGTGAGGAGAGGAGGAAGAGTGGCTGGGACCTGCTGTGGGGCAGGGGCTGGCAGACGGACAGGGGGGAAGGAAGGAGGGACTGCTGGTCTCTGCTGTTAGGGGAAACAAGCGGTAAAGGATGACAGATAGGTGTGAACAGGAGAAAAGGTGTAGGAATCCAAAAAGACGAGCAGAAGAGGGGGAAATAGTTCTTGTAAGGGGAGAAAGGGAGCAAAGAAACTGGGATGCTGAGTGGGAAAGAGGGAGAAACAGAAATTAGATTTGACAGTGCTTGGAGAAAGAGAACTGAAAACAAAAGAGAGACCAAAGGGACTGAAGGAGGGAGGGAGGAGAGTGGGACAGGACAAATTCAGCAGGAGGATCTGGACAAAACAACAGAGCTTGTGCAACCAGGCGGGTTGCACGTGGGATCCCTCTTCCCCCAGCACAGAGGGTGCTCGGGGACCCCAGTGGCATGTCCCCTGCAATAGCTCCCTGAAGTCTGTCCATCACTGTCACCGGGCTCCTTGGTGATGCCTGTAATCTCACACAGTGGTGTCTCCCCCTTTTGTGGGTGCCTGCTTCACACCCCTGACTTTGACACCAGGACCGCTCGTTCTTGCCACCACTAAAAACTGTGCAGACTGCAAACGGTGCCGTATCCTGCTCAAGCCTCTGGAAAACTGGGTCCCAGGAACTCCTAGTCTTAAACTCAGTACCTAGCTCTGCTTCCCTGGTTTAACTCTTTGTCCTCCAGGAGGTGATGAAGCTGCTTTTTTAAAACATTTGTGCAGATGATGAGCACAGCGAACAGCAATATAGAAAAGCAAGAGAAAATATTGATACTTCTGTCTTCAGCGGTTTCACTGGTTTGGAAAGTAGGTGTAGGACTATGTGCTGAGCTAAGGATAGACAGCTGCTTTCTGAGTGAATGCTGTCTATACAAGTGAGGCAGAAAGCCTGCCGGAAAATGGTTTCTGGTCACAAATTAGAGACTGAATCTCAATGTCTGTATCCTTGGGGGATGAAATAACTTCAGTCCAATCCTGGTGTTTCATAACTTTTGAGTGCCTGAGTTCACAAATGTGGCATTTTAAGGGCAGGAAAGTAGGAGTGTTTGCAAATATTTGTATGAAAATAAAAATAGCTCTTTGCTGTGATGTGCTGCACCTTCCAGTTTCAGTACGCGCTGTTACTAATACTACCTACCCAGAGAACAGGGTGCCATGAGAGAGCCTGGAGAGGTCTGCAATGTTTTCTGTGCTTGCTCCACAGACAAGCACTGTGCAACATTAAAGAGACTTCAGTTTTGGTAAAGCACAACTTGTGAACCTGAAGTCGTGAGGACTTTCTTTTGCTGAAACTTTGCTAGAATATTTTCTATATCTAAAAAGAAGAGAGACAGGCTGAAGAGAAGAATCAAGACAATACAAGAGCAAGCAAAAAGAAAAAAAAAAAGAAAATTATGGACATTAGCTGAAGCACTGATGCCTGGAGCCACTTGCCGAATGCTGTTAGTACCTAATATGCAAGATGAGAGGAGGTAATTGAATTAAACTTTGACATGAGGGATACAGTTGGGTACCTAATGGAATTACTGTGAGGGGAAGCGGGAAGAGAGAGGCTAGTTAAGATATTTATCATGGTCAAATGTTGCCCCCAGAAGGAGAACACAGTTCTGACTGGAAACTCATGCTGGAGACAGTACTATAAGCAGCACCTTAGGTATTTCTAATGCTTGCTGGTGTTATTTATTAATAGATTCCATTGGTCACAGCAGCTATGAATTATATTCTGTCCTCTGTCTTTGTGAATCCTGGTACTTCTATAGATCCTTACTCTTTGCTTACCTGAATACCCTTTAAAAAAACAGCAGACAACTGAAAATGGCCATGAACAGAAAGAAAGAAGACAAAAAAGATATCCACATTCCCACAATAAAATGGGAGGATTTGGCTTCATGAGAAAGAAATCTGGAATCCCTCATGTATTTCTTTCCCCAACACAACTGGCAGGAATGTCAGTGAGTGTTTATCCGTGGATAAGTTATCAGCCAAGCACTCACTTGTAACTGAAAGGTAACCTCCAGGTTTGAGGACAGCAGAGAGAGGTTCCATCCAGCCACAGGCAGACAGAAAGGTTGAAATCCCTCCCTGTGATGGAGTGAAGGTAGCACACAGCTCTGCCCAGGTAAAAATACCCCAGGCAAGCCAGAAAGCAGGACAATCTCCTAGGCAGGACAAACCTGGCAGTGGGGGCTCCAAGAGGCACAAAAACTGTTACCCAGCCTCTGCTGAGGAGCAGCAGATGGGACCGCTCTATTTATATACATAGACATGAGTGTTCACAGAGGAGAAGGGCTCCCACTGAGCTTGGTCTGCTAAGGACAGTTCATCATGCCACTGGAAAATTCCAGGAGCAAGCAGTTGAGTGACTTCCCAGAATGACTTAAGCAATTCCAAATTCACTTATTTTGACATCACAGTAGATGATCATAATAAAGAAACTTCTGCATTTTTGGCTGTAATCAAATCTAGAGGGATCATAACCTGAATT
This sequence comes from Streptopelia decaocto, assembly GCF_964273445.1. Lineage (NCBI taxonomy): Eukaryota > Metazoa > Chordata > Aves > Columbiformes > Columbidae > Streptopelia > Streptopelia decaocto. The sequence goes on along the minus strand of NC_138655.1, from coordinate 36,682,139 downwards.
TGGGCCCTGTTCGTATCTGGGTTTAACTTCATGGAAGAAGGCTTTTAATATAAGCTGTGCCAATGGAATAATTACTGAAAATGCCATGTTTCTGATGCTTTGCAGTGGGAATTACTGAACAAGAATCATCCAAGTCCTGTAATCACCTGTTGGATGGAAAATCTTTGGTAAGTAAATACAGCAAGACCAAGTACCACTGTCTAATGCATCTTAAAACCCAGCATCTGTCAACGTGTCCCACATCAACAGCATGTCATCCTGCCACAGTATGTGCAGATTTCACAGTCTTCGTTAAGGCTTTGAGACATGATTTATGCCATGATTTAGCTGGGAGCAGAGGCTGGCGCACGATGGCTGCCTGTCAGGGAACCGAGGAGGTGTTGCAGGATGGGAACAGGCAGGATCCCGGTGCTGGATGCTCAGCCACCTGCACAGAGAATCCCATGCAAGACCTGGGAAGAATTAGCCTCTTGTTTCTCAGAGAATTTCACAAACTGGGAAAAAATGTATTTCTAAAATGGAACAAGCGTCAAATAATTCATATTTGGCAGAATGCCATCCTGACAAGACAATCAGATCAATAAAAAATGTCAATAAAGACCTGATGGGAAAATCATCATACAAACCCTGAAATTTTTTTCTGTAATAGAGACACAAAATACTTTGGTTAAGAATTATTCAGCTTTACTAAAATATTTTTCCCCTCTACTGTCTCTTAGCAAAAAACAGTCCCTACATTTTATAAAAACTGGATTTTTCAAACAGCAAATAGTCCTTTGAAAAGTTTCTGACCAACACCAGACCATGCTATAGAAACTTTGTGGCTTAAAATGTTCTTTTGCATGGCTGAAATACACTTGCTAGCTGGTAGCTGGGCTACACTTGAGAAAACTGACTGCCCAATACTGAAGTGTGGTCAAAATTAATTTTATTCAGTGTAATAAATCTAATTGCCCCTACCAATAATTAACCCAGTTAAATTCAAGAGGATGCTTGCAAAAGTGATTTCAAGCATCTTTAAGTGTTGGGGTACTTGCAGAGCACACCTAAACATATCCAGTCTCCGGCTAATCCCAAGGGTAACAGCCCTAGACAGCTTAAGACCAGTTATAGTAGTGACAAGAATATGAAGAAAATTTTCAGTGTTTCCAATAAAAACAGTAATTCTCTTTATTGCCTGAAATGATGAAAGCATGTCAAATTTTTTGACCTTTTTTTCTATTCTGGGCAGCTCACACGTTAGCTTAACATCTTGGAGGATATGCCTGTCTCAGCAGCCTGTTCGTGGGAAAACATGACTCAGCTCTGGCAGGTGATCCATGGTCAAATAAAACAAGGAGGAAGTTGATGACTAGGCACTTTTGGAGCTGTGACAGACCTGGGGTATGAACCAGGTTCCCCCATGGCACAGACCAGCACCCAGCAAAACAGATGAACATTTCTGAATGCCCAAAAAGCAGCAATGGCTGGGACAACTGCTCCTTAGCCAGAGGTAGAAGGGGCCTGTGAAGAGGTGCAAGAGGCTGTCCAGCCTGAAGAAAACCTCACCTCCTTGGGAAGCCAGACATAAAACACTAGAGAATAAAAAGATCTGGAAGCCTCCTTCTTTCAATGGGATGTGTAATTTTTGCTCATATGAGCCCTGTGGCTCGTATGCGTGGCTAAGAGTTGTGCAGTCAAGTCCTCTACCTGCTTTCTCTTGTTAAGAGATTTACAGTGTTTATTAATTTTTCTAAACAAGCCTCTTTCCTCAGAGGAACCTGGGGCCCCTACTCATCAATGGCATTTCCTAATGACATGCTTTTTTCCTCTGGCAGTTCCCACCATCGCCAGTTACCCATATCACAGCAAAAGCAGCGCCTGTCACAGACCCTCCCGCAGGTGACGGTACTTCTACAGATGAGTAAGTCCCTTCCCATCCCTCCAGCCGAGCTGGGGGCTGCATGTGGGGTGGTTCTGGGCGGGAAGGGGACAGGGCACCTCGGCCACAGGGCACCCTCCCACCAGGAACACAAAGAAGTGCTCAGCCACAGATTTCCTCTGAACTGGAGCTGTAAAACCTCAGTGGTTTACAGTAAAGCCATGCCACTTGCTTCCCGGAGACAGGCAAAGAGTAGCTGAAGGATATGCTGGTTATCCTGTCAGCCGTGGCTGTTCATACAGATGCCCTGGTACCAGTTGTAACTCTGTTTTATCACTAGGAAAAAAAGCATCTAAATTCAAAATTTAAGTATTTTCCCAGTAGAGGTCTATAATATTTGCCCTAAGACAGCCTAGAAAAATGTTATTAAATATTTTTTTAAAACAAAGCTTTATTGTCTTTAAGTGTAATTAAGGAACATCTTGGCCATAGTACAAGTGCATTCATCAGTAGGCAGTTAACCCAGACACAGATCCAGGTGATATTTGAGATGTCACCATTGCCACCTGAGGGACAGTAACAAGCTCATTGCCACCGTGGCCTTGCACTCCATAGGATCTCCCTCAGCCGGTGTCCGTCAGCACATCCCCCTGGATCAGGAGGAGCTCAACCCACCTGGGTGCTGCTGCACAGTTCCTGGGGCTTTGTCAGGAGTAGCAGTCCCTCATTGCAGCCCATCTTCTCCTCACAGGGATGGGTCAGGCACAAACGTACCTTTTCAAATAGGGACCATGAGGTTGGTGAAGGGTTTGGTGAAGGAGCGGCTGAAGTCACTTGTTTTTTTCAGCCTGGAGAAGAAGAGACAAGGGGAGAGCTTCCTCACAAGGGGAGGAGGAGGGGTGGGCGCCAAACTCTTCCCTCTGGTGACAAACAACAGAACCCAAGGGAATGTCAGGAAGATGTGCCAGGGGAGGTTTAGGTTGGACATTAGGAAAAGGTTCTTCACCCAGAGGGTGCTAGAGCACTGGAACAGGCTCCCCAGGGAGGTGTCACGGCCCCAAGCCTAACAGTGTTCAAGAAGAGACCGGACAACACCCTCAGACACATGGTGGGATTGTCCTGTGCAGGGGCAGGAGTTGGACTTGTGGGTCCCTTCTAACTCAGGACATTCTCTGATTCTGTGGAATGGGCAGCCCTTGGTTCCCAGTCGCAAGCAGGGAAGAAGGGCACAGAACTGAATGCTTGACACATCCATGCTTTGTTTGGTAGCCACAGGCAGCGCTGGAGGAAGACAGCAGAGTACGACCTGAGCCTGCCACCAGCAGCAGAAGCTTCCCTGCCACTGACAGGAGGCCACCTGTGTGGGACACCCAGCCTCCTGAGGAAGATGTGGATGAAGCACAAGAAGAAGTCAGAGTACCTGGGAGCAACAAACAGTGCCTTTGAGGCGGACTGATAAGGCTCAGCATCACTCAGAAAGACCCAAGGTCCTTTGGCCAGGACAAGGTGCTCTAGGATCACTGAGGAAACAGGCACAGTATAGCTCATCCAGGAAGACAATATCCTTTTTATTACTTGATGCCGTTGCCTCAGAACGGTGGGAGAAAGGCTAACTAAGGTAAATGGTGAACGTAATGCAACTCACTGGCCTTTCTTTGTTGTGATATACTAAAATACCAAGTACCTAACCAGATTTACATCTTGAGTCAATGATGCTGAAACTACTGCTGGCCCACTCAACATTTTACGTGTCCTGTCTGAATCAGCTCAGACACACAACAAGAAAAGCCTACCAAGAGGTTTGTGTGCTCCTGCAAGGCAACAAATCAGGTTCAGGGTGCCATTAAATCCCAGGGCTCTGCTCATTGTGTACCACTGCTTGTCCTCTTCCTTCTCTCATATCATGAGATAAAAACCGCATCATACTATATGCTTGGTTGAATGACATGTGCTTAACACCTTTTTTTCTTCAGTTTCGATGTTTCAAGACAGGGGCAAAAGATGTAATAATTCTAAGAGAATGGGTGAGCCAGAACTGAGCAAGTTTGCAAACACACATTTACCAAACTCTGCTATGTGACAAGTGATTGGTATTTGAAAGTGTCCTGCCAGATCAAACTGTGAGCGACTAGCTAACCTCAAGAGATACTTTTTTTCTGTAGAACCTGCTTGTATGTTATGGAATAGTCAGCAACTTACTCTCTACCTATGTGGTATAGGATAGTTCACTAAGTGCATAAAACACTAGGAGGAAAGAAGATATGTAAATGGGGCAACTAAGCATGAGATATTTGCATATAGGAGACCTGTGTTTACGAACTGATGCATTTAATGGAATTAGCTCAAAAATTTTCTCTTTTTTCAATTTAGAAGTTAGTTCAAAATTTTTCTTTTTTTTCAATTTAGAAATTGCTGATCACGGTTCTTTGGTTTTTCCTCTCAAAGAAAAAAAGTTTTATAAAAAATATTTCACCAGTAATACAGACAATATTAGTCGTGAACAATATTTGCCTCATATGAGTGCTCCCCTGGTTATTATAAAACATTTCAGTTTGCCTAAACACAGACCTTGAAATACAAAATTGGAGGAAGCATGTCTCCAACAGCTCATAGTAATGACAATTGTCTCTAATCTAACTGCCAGTTCCCCAAAGCATAAATGAAAAATCAAAGTTGCACTGCATGACAGAAGCAGAGGAAAAAAGCTCTCATCGGAAACTTGCTTACCTGCAGCCAGTGTACTGAAACTACTGATTTGCCATCATACAGTGGCAGGGTACTGAGATGAGGAAGCTCCAGAGCCGTGAACCCACCAAAGGTCTGAACCATACATCAGTAGTGTTAACAGTGGGTACAGCTCCTTCCCCTCCTGCCACAACCACCTGGGCAACTTCTGCACTTGGGCTACCTCTGACTTCAGCCACTGCATGTGTTAAGCTCATCTTCAGCCTGGACTTAGAAAAAAGTATAGTCCTAATTTCTCTTGCAGCACGGGACTGAAGGAGCCTTGAATTACAGTCTGCAGAGCTGCGGGCTCAGGAGCCCCCAGCTCAGAGGTACCAGGCTACCTCCTGGGAGGGCGGGAAATGCTGCTGAAGCAGCCAGGTCCTCTCTCTTTGGGTTCACAGGTTCTCACTTCGACAACCTGAGCAACCAAAGTCCACAAGATGGGAAAACAACTGGAGCAGCCCAGTAACCAACTTGCTTTATAGAGTAAATGTCCCTGGTGCCTCCAAAGAAGGTGGCAGGTGACACCTGCATGGGCTGGACCTGCTAAAGAAGGTGGTGGGATGGAGATGGAAGTGTATATTTTAAAGAGTAATATGGCTTTTCATATGGCCAGAGCCAAGCCAGTCCAGAGTCTGCCAAGGAGGGGAGAGGCACTAGACCTCCATAAAATACTTCTGTCAGCCTTCACGTTCAGCTGTCCACCACTGCTTCTGTCACAGGCTTCTCCTTCAGAGGTGGTCAACAACTCACAGAGGACACCCTTAGAGCTAGAAGTCACACAGACTCTCCCCTCCTCCTTACCCAAGACCAAAGTCCTTCTGTGGCCCAGCAGCCTGACAGGGGGCTGATTTCCTCCTCTGCTTTTGTTTCTTCCTCCTGGGAAAGGACGAGCACACAGCTCATCATTAACCATGCGCTGAAAGGCCTCGGCTGCTGGCAAGGAGAGAAGAGGCAATGGCGGGCTGGCATGGACCATGTGTCACCAGCCACGGTGTGTGGGAGCCATGCCGATGCCTGCTGAAGGCTGCACACCTGAACAGCACCAGAGGAGCTTTCTCACAGGGGTCCAACACGCCTGAGATGCTGCCCCTGCACAACAGCCCAGACACTGTAACCCTGCCAACGTCAGGTCTTCCATGACTGAACCAAGCTGCAGCCATGGCTGAGTTTGTCCTGAAATGTCTTTCACAAGTGTCACCAAGCACACTACTCCCTCCCACTCCCCAGCCCGTAGAAATCCTGCCACAAGCCTTGGCCTCGTACACACATGCTATTTTTACACATAGAGGTAAACCTGGTAAATTCAGTGGGACTACTTTCTCGCACAGCAATGCATACGTTCAAGGAGTAAGGAGAAGAGTAATCACCAGTTCCCTTTTTTAGTCTAGTTACCTCGGCAGAGCAAAAACAAAAAAGATGGACAAACGCTGAGAAAAGTCCATTTGCTGCATTTGGGGTAATTGACAGTGAGTGTTTGCGGTACCTGCCCTTGTAGTGAACTTGACCCATAGAGCACCCAACACAGAGGCCAGGGCAGCAAGAGTTTTGTCTGTCACGAGAACTGTATCATAGCATTTAGTTTGTTAATTGATAGCTTTAAGCAGTATGAGGATGAAGGAGGAGAAGAGACGATTCATGTTTCTACCTAATTTCTGTATCTTGAAATGTGTATTTATTATTTTCTTATTTATTTAATTTATAATTTGGATCTACAAGAGAAGGAGAGATTTACAAGCAGCATATTTATTTTCTTTGTATTCCAGGAACTTCCGTGGATATTTCTTGTATTGTAGTAGATACTTATTTTATCGATTCAAATAAAATATGTTCCGTTCGTTAAGAAAAAAAAAAAATAAAGGAGCAAGTAGCATGTGGTAGCATACAGGTGTTGGTGACTTGTGGAAAGCATTTAGTGGAAAGTAAGGACAGGGTCTGTGATACTGAAGAACATGAACACCTCATGACAAAGAACCCAAATTTTGCTCCCCACAGGGAGAGACTTGGAAGTGCATGTTTGTGAGCGGCTCCAATATTTTATGGGTGGTGGCACTGCCAAAAGAGGTTAGATGTTAGATACACATAGAATCATAGGATGTCCTGAGTTGGAAGGGACACTCAAGGATCATTGAGTCCAACTCCTGTCCCTGCATATGACAACCCCACAGTTCACACCACCTGTCTGAGGGCATTGTCCAGTCTCTTCTTGAACACTGTCAGGCTTGGGGCCGTGACATCTCCTTGCAGAGCCTGTTCCAGTGCCCCACCGCCCTCTGGGTGAAGAACCTTTTCCTAATGTCCAACCTAAACCTCCCCTGGCACATCTTCCTGCCATTTATCACCAGAGAAAAGACATCAGCACCAACCCTTCTGCCTCCCCTTGTGTAGCTGTAGCCATGATGAGGTCTCCCCTCAGTCTCCTCTTCTCCAGGCTGAACAAACCCAGTGACTTTAGCCTCTCCTCGTATGGCTTCCCCTCTAAACCCTTAATTTACACACCTGACCTCAAGTGCATTACAGACACAACATTTAGTCTCACTATGGCCCTGTGAGGTAAGCAGTGCCACCTCCCTCCCATCAAAATAGAGCATCAAGACAGAGACTCCTCAAGGGTAGATAAGGCTCTGGCAGAGAATAAAACCAAGAGCTCCCCATCTTCAGCCCTACCAGCTGACAACAAAGTCACTTACCTCAAACAAAATGTGGTCTTCGGAGACTGTACACTGAACCGTGGCCCTACACGAGGTGGGTTGCACAGGGACTCAGGAGCCCAGGTCAGGGCAGCTGACACAGGACTGCAAGGGGAGAGTCTTTAAGATACAACAAGGAAAGAAAATGTATAGTGTCGACATCTTTCACCAACCTATCTGTTAGATGATGGTTTGTCCCCCTGCTTGCCGCATGGCCTATACCCCACACAGCTCTGGTGAAAAGGTGCATCATTTTTGGTCCTTTCATTACAGACAGTGTCTATGTTTAAAATGAGCAAAGGATGAGTGTCCCTTTGATAAGTGTCAACACTACAGGACGTGGGACAGATTTTTCTTCTGGGATGTGGGGTAATACCCTGGTGTTTGGTAGGAGCTCCTCTGCAGATACCAGACCCTCAGTCATGTGTTAAAAATGTCAACATGAGTATGGAACAGGACATGGATATGCAAGACATTTTCCAGATGAAAATGTTCAGAAAGCAACATTGGGTTGACTTCGGTGCACCATAAGAATAATGTAAAATAGTGATTAAAAAAAACATTTTTTCAAAGACAGAAAAGCTTCTAACTGTGCAGCTGCCTGGCACTGCCTGACCCGTGAATATTGTCATACTTTATAACATCTATAAGAAGATGCATTTTTCAGATGCATTTAATGTCGTTTTACACTTTTGTGTTGCCTGGAACTAGAGACTAACTTGGGCACTGACCTGACTGAAACAGACTGCCTGATGACAGGCCATCCCACTTACAGGAATTTATGTTTCATTTCCAAAAAAAGGTTTCTAATTTCTTGCCACCAGTTCAAAAACACCTTTGTGGCAGAGCTACTCATTTAAATACCCATCATTTCTTTGCATACTGCTTTATTTAAATAAACTGTACTAAATTTAAAGGTAAGCTACTATATAAAATAATTCTTACTGATGCATGAAAAAATAAAATCTCAGATATGCTTTGCCTGCCTTTCTTCCCCTTTTGCACCCAGCTTTACAGACCCTGTAGCAAACAGGTTTGCCAGAAGAGTTGTTCACAGACACATCACTGCTTGGGGGAATACGACACACTTTTTACAGAAAACATACCTAATTCAAACATTGGCATTTGCAGAATAATTTCACATCTGAGAGTTACCCAGCCAGAAAAGTTGCAATATCAGGACTTGCATATACAAATAAAACCAAGCCAGATTTCTCAGATGAAACACTGTATGCGAACTCTACAAACAATGCAGATTTCAAATAGCCATGAATATTTTATGAGAGATTTTTAAAATCTCAGTGTTAACTCCACAGATTATCCACGAGTGAGCAGCTCAACACTAGATGATATTGAAAACTTTTTAAGTGGCAAAACTATTGCTTAAAGGAATGGGCACACGGATCCCTAAAACACAAAGCAAAGCATTTAGAAGGAAAAAAGATAGTTGAATATTTAATAAAGTTAGATGAAGGCCCAGAAGAAACAAGCAGCTGAGTTCAAAGGAGAACATGAAGTGGAAGCACATGTGAATGATGGTCCTCTTCTCAGCCATCAGGTTTGATTCACTAAAACTAAAAAGGCATCGTTCTTATCAGCCTTACTCATAAGCCCCATGGAGCAGCCATGGGCTCCACAGTGAACCCCAAGGCAGGAGACCCAGGCAGACACTGGCTGGCAGCTCCAGCCCCAGGTGTCTCGCCCTGTCAGACCTCCCGCCCCACAGATTCACCTGCCAAAACAGTTTACTCTGTTTATTTTAGACCAACATTTTCCTACTGCACTGCCACAGTTTGCATAGCAGTGAAACAGTGAGAGGCAACACACCCTCTATTTGCTTGATGCTTCCTTTTTTTGGGAGGGGGGGCGTGCGCTGGACCATAAAGCAGAAGAGACATGCAAAGGGTCCCGCAGTGTGCACCCACTACTGACGAAGCATTTTTGGTGCAGCGAGCCCTCGGCGCAACCGTGTCGGGAGCTGACACTGCAAAACCAGCTGCTCTGCTGAGGTATCGCCTGCTCCTGCCAGCAAAAGCAAAAGTGGGTTCAGGAAGCACCAGCATCGTTGTCAAAGCAGTTGTCCAGGTAACGAAGACCACGAAACACACAGCAAAAGCTTCAGAAGTTACAGGCTGCTTTATCCTGGGAGTGCAGTGACAAGCCCAGCAAGACTGTGTTTAGTTGCTGGGCTGTACAGAAAGTCCTGCAAGTGAAAACTGCAACCCTATAACTTCTTTATAACTATGTCCCAGAGTCCTCGTGATACCGGATATCTAACATCTGTCCTTGTAAGTTAGGAAGCAAACAGATTTTTTATCAGATTTGAAGCAAGTTGGATAAAGATTTATCTGTAATGAGCCCTTGTAAATGGGGTTCATCAACACTCAGACTCTTGCCATGTCTATTCTTTTAATCATGATGGTAAAACATCTAAAAGCCAAGCCAGGCTAATAATTTTTTTAATTGTTTACATTATAAATAGAAATATCAAGTTACTTAGCTGACTATCATATGCTTGAAGTGGGTTAACCCATTAGTGGAAGAGATGCAAATATTCTAGGGAAAAAAAAGAGTACAGAACAAGTCTCTGATCATTTTCCTCCATGAACAGACCTTTCAATGCAGAAGCCACCAGCGGCCAACACACTGGGCTCCGGTGCCTCAGTGCACCAGCCACACACAGCAAAGGTCCATCAAAAGCTGCCAGGGAGTACGCAAGGGTGTGAACACATGGTGCCATCATTCAGCCTGGGGTTTTGCAAAGAAGCTTTAATTTTTGTGACCATTGCACAGCTGACACCCGACTGACACGTGCTGAGGTAGTTGTTCCTTTTGCAGCCACCCACAAGGCCCTTGGCAGACATGGGGTCTCCATGTGGAAAGCAGAGATGCTCAGTAACTATGTGGTGCCTCAGGTGGTGCCCTTTCTTCCCTGACCTTTGCCTCCTAAAAAAATGAGACAAACTCCACCGGCGTGACAGAGGAGCCACCCCACATGTGCAAAACAGCTACGGTCTGGTTGCCACCACTTCGCCACCTGTTTTGCCTCAAGTCAGTCCTGCCTGTGGGCAAGGAGCAGGAACCAGCCCTTGCCAGGAAGCTGGGGAGCAGGAGGGCTCAGCCCAGGCTGCTTCTTCCACAGCCAACAACATTCCCAGCTGTGCCGCGGCTGGCCCCATGTGCCTCCTTGTGCAGGGGAGGATGTGTGTGCAGTGCTCACTCATCTGTCAGTGCAAGCATGCAGAACAGGATCTGGCCCGATTTGCATAGCAGCTGGACACATCAATGGCCTCCCCGCAGACCAGCACCTCAGCATCATCTCCCAGGGTTAAAAATACCTTCTTACTGCATGTGATCACTGCTGGGCTGGACATACGTGTAATGAAAGCTCAACCAGCTCTGGAGACCCCAGCACAGGAAAGACAGGGACCTGTTGGAGAGGGTCCAGAGGAGGGACACAAAAATGATCAGAGGGCTAGAACAGCTCTGCTATGAGGACAGGCTGAGAGAGTTGGGGTTGATCAGCTTGGAGAAGACTCCAAGGAGACTTTATTGCAGCCTTTCAGTACCTGAAGGGGGCCAATAAGAAAGATGAGGACAGACTTTTTAGCAGGGCCTGCTACAACAGGACAAGGAGTAATGAAACACTGAGCCAGGTTGCCCAGAGAGGTGGTAGATGCCCCATCCCTGGAGACATTCAAGGCCAGGCTGGACGGGGCTCTGAGCAACCTGATCTAGTTGAAGATGTTCCTGCTCATTGCAGGTGGGTTGGACTAGATGAGTTTTGAAGGTCCCTTCCAACCCAAACTATTCCATGATTCTATAATCAGCAAAGATGGAAATCAGAAGCCCTCTGAATCCAAAAAGCACAGGGGTCTGCAGCCTCAGCCCCATAGAGGGTCAATAAAACCCTTCCTCAGCTGGTCCAGCCACTAAAGCAGGAGCCAGCAGCTCCATGTAGACAGCATGGCGAGGAGGAAGACTACACGTTCAGGCTGATAATGACCTTTCTGCAAAAGCAAGAGAAAGAGCTTATTCACACAACTCTCATTTTTTGGTGCAACCAGCTGGCTTATGCCAGCCTTGCCACTACACAACAGCCCCCAGTAGGCATCCAAAATACTGTATGAATTACCAGTTCAACCACCACATGCCAGCATCACACTGACCCAGCACACGGCTCTGAGACCAGGTCAGCTTCACACAGGTTTGCTTAGCTCTACACTATAACACCACATTTCAGCAGGGAGAAGAGTTTTTCACCTATAGCTGCTGACACACATGGGAGCCTTCAGGAGCCTTTAGGTCACAGCACTGGGCTGTCTAGGTTCAAATCCAGCATTTTGGGGTGTGTTACCCCCCAGCAACCCTGTAAGGATGCAGGAGGGTGCTGGATGCTCTGCCCAGAAATCTTTGCCCTCCCTGGGAATCCTCAAATAGAGAAGAGAGGCAGGCAACCACACAGGTATGCAGAGGTAAATGCTGCTTTACTAAGACACAGGCTCCATCCTCAAGTCTCTTCCTACGTCACTGGCTAACCCGGCTGGCACCACCACCTTCTGCCTTGTAGATTGCTGCATTTTCGTTAGAAGAGTGTTGGTACTAGCAGGCTTGCAAATGGCTGTTCTACAAGACAGCTAGAGGCTCAGCAAAAGCAGATTTCAACAAAAGAAAAATATACTCCAGCTACTCCAAGTGCCTAAAAATAGGGTAGAAAAATTGCTCCACTGTGATAAACCTCACTGCCTTTATAAAGTCATAGGCATGAACTGCATCTCAGCCACTGAGCTGAAGCCTTCAATTATTACAGGAAGACAGAGAAAAGTTAGGTTCAAAGTTGATAGAACAGGTATAAAAGTTTACACACAGCTCCCAATGGCCCATTGACTGCTCAGCTTTCTGTAGTTCCCCTGAAGTGCAAAGCCAGCACAGGATGCAGTCATCGAAGCGCTGACAGAGGCTCTGGGCAGTGCAGACCTCTGGGACTGTCCCTGTTGTCCTGGAAGCCCCCTCCACAGGCTCCAGGGGAGGCGGGCACCCTCATGCCAAAGGAGAAGTCTTCACAAAGGGGGTCAGCGGTGCAAACCTCAGCACAGTCTGCATTTAGTTTTGGAACTGGTGCTTCTGGCACCTTCCATGAGAACCAATATTTTTTTAAGAACCTCAAGGCAGCTCCCCCAGGATCTAACAAACACAAAAAAGCTAAACCCTCTGCCCTCCTGTTTGATGCACCAGAAGAAAATCTTGAACTGATGTTTGCGGTGAAGTTGGAGATACATGAAGTTATGGAGCCAGTTTTATGCAAGAGTCAGGTCAGCCAGTTACAGCAGTCACTTTTGTCCCATCAGGTCAACAGCAAAACCCCTTTGGTAATTCTCCCATGTGACCCAGAACAGAAGGAAAACTCCCAAGTCATCTTCTTCACATCCAGTTGTGCTCCCAGCTGGGGGGTTTTTAGTTTAAGCAGAATATTTCAGAGAGAAAGTAGCATTTGTGTGAACCCTGCAACAGATTTCTGCAATACCGAACAGAACAACTGCCTCATAGATGGGCACAGGTAGCACTTAAGAGAAACACTTCACATGATCGAGGAAACCTTCTTGCCTCACGCTTGCTACGCAGGAGGTATGTGTTGTACTAAACCACCCATTGACATGCCCAACACCCAATCCCATACAGCGCAGGCCAAAAAGCTGGTGGAGTCTCCCTGGGCCACGGAGCTAGGGGGTGCCTGGCTTCAGTCCCTGCCACCAAGCCACTGTCACCTGCTGCAAAAGAAATTACTTTATTTCCTTTTACTTACCATGAGAAAACAGCATAAAGTCCATTTTATCAGGACAAATGCACACAGCTATTATTAAGTTTTACTGCATCTTGATAACCAGTACTGACATGGGTACCCGGGAGATGCCACACATTGGGAAGCTAAAGGATTTCCCTCCCACGTTGGAAATAGTGTTCTGTGAGGTGACACTGTTGTTGTTTCATAAATATCCTGACAGGATAGCTGGACACATGTCACCTTACATCGCACAAGGCTGAGGAAGAGGGTGTCCCTCACCACCAGCATCACGCACTGACTGCATGGTGACCCACAGCCAGCACACCACCTCAGGGCAGCAGGGTCGCTCATGTACTGCATGCTGCAGGTGAGGGAAAGCAAGCCAAAAAAAACCCTGTGTCTGCAAACAGCCAGATCGGAGGCTCTGGCTATATTTAATTCAGGTGACACAAACCTCGGCTGGTTCTCATTGCACACTCCAGATATGCACACTCCCCATGGGAAACACCATTTCACGTGGCAAGGCATGAAGAGGAAAATATTCCCCTTCCCTCTGAATGCTTTAACATTTTTCAGCGTCGTAAGGCATGCAGTTGTGGATTTAATCTGCTCTAAACGGTGAAAACTAGATGTGTCTGAGTTTCGTCCTGCCCAGGCTGCGGGCCGTGCCGGGCAGTGCCCCTGAGCACACTTGGACAGGCTGGGCAGCGCAGAGCCGGGGCAGTGCCTGCACCCCGCGGCTCCCCAGTTCATTCCAACCCTTCACCAGCCTTTTTGGACCGAAATCCTCCTTTCTAACCTGCATCAAACCCAAGCGGAGTTTTTAGCATCACCACCTGACTACTACTGAGTAGGAGGGGGAAGGCACAGAGCGGGAATTTCCACAGCAAGACATCCTGAGCTGGAAACACGCCTGGCAACCAACCTATCGAATGAAAGTCAATGCTGTAAAGGTTTTGAGGTGGCTGAAGGTCATTTTTTTCAAGATCTACATTCCACCTGCTTTGCAGCTGTCATGTTGCTTAAGTAAATTGGTAGCTGATAGTTTTAGTCATGTTCAGTCAGAGAGGCTTTTTGTTCTGAGGTTTTTCATAGAAAAAAAAATGAGGTACATAATCCTTACTGCAACGTGATCATGTCTGTCCTCCCATCTATAACACACTTTGCAAATGAAAAATCTGCAACAAGCACTGCCTGCAAAATATTCTGTCCATAGTCTCCCAGCCAAAAAACTCTGTATCTCCAAACTGCCCTCTCAGAATCAACAAAACAAAAACCAAAAACCCAACAACAACAACAACAAAGTGTCAGGGAAAGAAAAGAAGAAAAAGGGGGAGTAGAAAAAAAAGTTATACCAGGGTACGGTAGCAAGTACTTTGGCGCAGCCACCATCTGAACTTTAGGGGTCTGTGCATGTAGATTCAGCCTTGAAGCTCACGACATCTCTCCTAAACAAGCAGACTGAGAGTCCTGCTGATACCAGCGCTTGGGAGGCACACAGAGAGGCAAGCACTTTAGGCTGCCACTGGTCCTGCTCGCTTAGCTCTAGAGATTTTAACTAAATTAATGTTATCTTTTCCCTCCATCATGTCATAGTCAGACCTTGCACAATCATAGTGAATTTTTCCAACACTTTTATTTATCTGCATTTTTGAATATTTAAGCAGGGCTGGCTCCAAGTACCTTCGCAGAACATGCCTTTGGTACATATAAAAACAGTCTCTAGCAAGAGTTTGGAGGAGGTAGAAGGACAAGGTAGACCAGGACTGCTGCCAAGAGCTGGACCTGCTGCTGGCTTTTCCACCTGCAGAGCTGAGCTGCCACGGGGCAGGGACGTGGGCTGGAAGGGGGGTGCTCAAGCCGCCCTTGTCACAGAGCTTGTCACCGAACCGCGGGAAGTGGGAAGCTGAGCAGGATCAGAGGCTGCAGGTGCTTCTCACTGAAATTGCTCTTGCAACCACTAATTCCCATAAAGGTAACATTTCTCTGCTTAACTTGCTGTTACTTGCTCATTTAAAGCTGGAAATGAGAGAAGCACACATGCTTACTCCCGCCTTCCCCAAGGGCAAGGAATGCAATGCTATCCCATGCAGAGCCAGGCTGGGTTATAAACACAGGCCCTGATGAGTTCTGGCCAAACATTTACCAGCTGAAAGCATTAGATGCAGAGCTACTGACATTGTCTGTCATGAGCTGAACTGAAGCTCTGGACCTAAAAACTCTTTTGAACATGAATTCCAGAGGCGGATTCAAACTCTGAAGCTATTTACAGCCACATTGCTGAGGGCCATTCACTATAAGCATGAGACAGGAATACCTCACGTGCAGAGAAATTCCCCTCGTCATGTATTTATACCCATGTTTGCTACTGAGACCCTGCTGGGGGGGGGAGGGGGTCGGATGCCACTCACTGTCACCCAGCGTGTCAGGAGCTCTGCAGGGACAGGAGCAGCTGCTGCCAGGCAGCCCTGCACGGCAGCCGCCCCGCTCTGCTCCCCGGGGTCAGCCCAACGGAGCCCCCGCACCGACTCTGACCTTTGCCATCTCCAGCTGCGCCCCCAAAGCGCGACCTCGGGCGACCCAGGCCACGTCTGCCATTTTTCCCCAGCTGGCTGGACAAAAGCAATGGAAGATGTAATACATTTTACACATTTGCCCAATGCAATTAGCGACAGGCTCTCGGTCGAGGGGCTGTATTGTCACACTCAGCTGGAGCCAGCTAAGCTGATTTGTCCAGGCTCGCAAAACTTCCCTTTCACAGGCCAGTGACTACGGTCAAAGGACGAACTGACAAGGTCCCATCTTGGCCCCAGCTGCTGAAAGGTCCACCCCCTCCACCTGGCCCTACAGGGAGGTGGGATGTTTTGAAAAGCACTGGGTTTCTTTCTCCCTTGGGCTCCCTGTTGGACAACCAGGTCCATGCTGGAGTAGTTTCCAGGCTCCCTCATCTCCCATCCTGGGCTGGAGGTCTCCCACTCCAGCCTGGTTTGCCAAGTTGCTAAAACATCCGTGCCAGCACTGCAGGCCAGTATTTGCAAACTACACAACATACAAACACAAGTGTAACCATAGATTACTGCTGGCCAAGGAAAAACACGTGCATTCTGGTAAGCACCAGCAAGGGCACAAAAGGAGCATAAATTCAGTGAATGCAGGGTGCTCCATACCCAGTCACTGCAAGTTTGCTAAAGGAGAGGTTGCATTAAAAACAACAGAGAGAAAGGAGAAAAACAAAAAAGAGGGGGAAAGAAAAGAAAAAGCTCTCCTCTTCCCGCCAAAAATTATGCGGCAGCAGGCCCACAGAGTGTCTGCCAGATGACCTGCTTGTCACACTCATAATTGCTTCCCATCTGGTGTCTGGAGCACACAAAGCCTGGCCGTTTGCCAGGGCAGGACGACGCACAAACTGGCCTAATTCTGGTGACACAGGCCCTCCAGACACCGCTGAGCCGCTCGTTTCCGTATGGCTGAGGAGGACGTGGCATTCATTTGTAAATTGCCAGCGGCTGATTTATCCGGCGATTTGGGCGCTGCTCAGCCCAGCTCTTGCGCTTCCCCTTTGCTGCGTGGCACAGCCTGAGCCCCGGTGGTGGGGCGAGTCCTCCTGGGCACCCAGTTGCCACAAACACACACTTGCCAGGGTGAGAAGTGGGCAAACAAGGAAGCCGTCCACCCACACAACACTCAGTTTTAAGATGGGCACGTCAGGCTAATTCATCCCTACCCATACATGAAGAAGCATCCTCAGCTGCTCTGATTTACAAATTTGATCGCTTTTCCAAAATTTGTCTTTCCATCTAATGTATGTGCATAGCTCATTTTGTTCATGTAGCTCCTGCAAAGACTTCTGAGGCGCTTCATATCACAGCTTGTAAGCATGGTCTTTCAATGAGCAGCTTGCTTTGTCTGCTTTATGGATTTGTTCTATTGATGTTTTTTTCTTTATATATATATATTTAATGCCTACTGTAGTAAGGTCTTCATACCCTCACAAAACTGAGGAAATACTTCTTAACCTATGGGACAGACCATTTTAAACCAGAGCGCACAATACGCACTACTAAAGTTCTGTTGGTTGCGCAACAACCAAACATCACTTTAACAAGGAGTAATTAAGATCAAGCAACTGGCCAACAGTCAGCAAAGAAGTAAGTGCTGCGTAAGAAGAATTCTACCAGCCCAAGAGACAAAACACCCTTTCCCCTCAGTGTGACACAGGACGGCCACAGACATACATCCTGCCAGCCAGTACACAGCCCATTCCCATCTTGTATGTGCTAAGGCCATTAACATCTGTCTTCTCTGAAGTCAGAGGGTGTGACGACACAGACAGTCATAAGTCAGGTAAAGAATCCAGAGGACTCTCTAAAAATAAACCCAAATAACAACTCCAAATGTGTTTAAAACCAGCAGGTAGACAGAATTCTCTTTGCAATAGCAACTGTATCACTGGGGTCAGGCAGTCCAACAGCAGGCATCCTCAGAGGACTCCTTCCAGTTCTATACTTCACAAAAAACACACACAGCAATGAAGCAGAAGAGAAAATGAGATTAAAAAAGAAAACCAAACCACCAACATGAGTTGATGCTGAAAAGTGCCATATTGCACATCTCTTACTCCAGATGCAAACAGAAGCTTCACTGTTGAGGTTTCTTCATCATCATTAAGGTGGAATACAGTGGATATGAGTATTCAAATTTTTACTTTATACAAAAATGCAAGATTATGTACGAATGTCCAAAGCTTACCTGTTCTTCCAACACATCAAGCTGGCACAACTACAAGGATCCCATTGTTCCCTTCAGCTGCAGGGCAAGAATCCAGCCCACTGCAGGGCTAAGCTGGCTGTCTCCAGGGGAAGCTACACAGACCAGCATGCTGCAGCTTCAAGAGGGACCAATCTTTTGGCTCAGCTGGCACAGAAACAGGAATCCACAGCTTCCTCATGAAAGTCAGCATTTAAGCCTGTAAAGCTTCAGCTTATCCAAGGTGAAGGAAAATTATTAAAAAAAAAAAAATTAAATTAGGTCTAGCATTAGAAGACATTTGTGTATTTTCTGCTTAGGTACTGAACTTTAACTGTTTGTCACAGAACCAAATGCAAGAATCAATTCATTTCAGAATTTTTGTTGTTTGCATAGTGTTGGACCCTGGTCACAGGTGTGGTGCAACAGTGGTCAGTTAATATTCAGTGTTAAAACCCTTATTTCATGAAGCTTGATTCACTCACAGCCTTGCATCAGGTTTAGTTTGTTGCAACTCTACAGTAGAGTTACTCTCATGTAAAACCAGAATAGTAGTAGGAACTGGGCTTATTCTCACCAACCAATTCCTTAAACACCATTTCTTCCAAGTCAAAGCCAGTCCCATGAGTTCCAGAATATTCATATAATCAAACTTAGGGCTGTAGTTCCTCCTGGATGTCCATCAGCTCTGCTTTCTCTCACTGAGCAAAGCTCAGTTCAGAATAATGAACTAGTTGCATCATCAGAGACTTCACTTGCACCTGCCTGCACTTCGTCTGGATCTCAGACATCAGCAGCCAGCCGTGACAGGAACCAATGCCCCCCAGTCAGCCCACCTCACTTGTCCCAAGTGATGGAAATCTTCACACACGCAAACACGAGGAGATCTGCAGGATGCGTACAGCAGTCTGGCTACAACAGCCAGAACCCCAGCGAAGCCCCTGTAGCAGTCAGTTTGCCAAGCTTAAACCTGGATGATACAAGTGACCAGGACATATTTCTGAAGAACTGGCTTGTGCTAGCCCCTCTTGTCCTTTTCCTTCAACAGATTATCTTATTTTAATTGTTTGCCATTTAGATTTTGTTACAAAACTGGGAAAGGCAATAGATATTATCTATTGAACACCCATGTTTCTAGCAAAATGAGAGTTGAAGCCTAACACTTACCCAGGCAAACATACTAAAATATCACTTCTACCATACAAAAGAAAGGAACATAAAAAAGCTTTCCACTAGCAACATTCTTCATCCCTCAAATCGTCTCCTATAGGTATAGGTGTTAAAGCTTTGAAAGTCAAATACAAGCTGTTAATCAAATAGAAGCCGGATGGGCTGAAGCAGGTGTTGTTGAAGGACTCCATCCCGCTGTGTGACCCACCCACTCCCACTCCTGCCGTTTGTGTCTGCCCACTCCAGAACAGGCACGTTTCCTGCAGTTTCACAGGCACACATGCATACATGTTGCTTCAAGGAGCAACAAGTGTTTAAGTTCTCAAATAAAATGCACTTACAGTAACCTGGTACATAGATGCTTTATTTCTGACATTAATATGGTCTGTATTGTATGTGAGATTCTCTTACATAAAGGAAAAGTTTGTAGTACAACAAAAACTAAGATAAACAAGGCATTTGTTGCACATTATGTCAAACCTTAAAACAAAAATATGGAGTAATGTGTTTAGGTTTCATGCAAGTTTGGCGGCTGCATGTACAATCTACTTAAAAACTGAAAGAAATGCAAATGCACACAACATTCAAAAAGTAACAAAGATGCCTGACATATGAAAGATTAAAACCTTTCAGCTAAAGCAACAAAGTAGGAGTTAACTAAACGATCCAACCAATACCAAAACAAATTAATACTACTTAGCACAAATCTATGCTTAAACTTGGTATAGGCAGTTCTGGTGATACCACTTCTACTGAAATAGATCATCCAGATTATAGATATTTATTCTCTCTCAATGTCTTATTTCATTTTTTTAGGGAATTAAATCCTGTCCCCAGTGTTAAGTGTTGTCGTTAAATCCATTCTGGTAACACACACCTAAATCTAGTACTGCCAAGCATTCCAACTGCCTTCTCTCAGTTTTCACAGGTGAGGAGTAATCCTGGCATGATGGGTATTTTCTGATCCCCTTGGCTTATATAGGATTCCCCCCCTTAAAATTTTGATGTGAATTAAAAGCTGCTAAAAATGTTTATGCCTACTACTATCATAGCCAGGCAAATTATCAAATAACTCTTAAAAATAAAGATTGTATAAGCTTTGAGATGTTTAAAAAGGTTGAATAACCCATGACCTTCCTTGTGCCGCTCACCATGTGTTAAAATTCTCCATTAATAAATTATTCTCTACCATCTTTGATATTAAAGTGATAGAAATACTTTCCACACCCTGCATAGTACTGGTTGATCTCATAAAGTTAACTAGAGAACCTGACCTCATTTTTGTAATTTTACATACAGTGCATATGATGCTCGCTCTTTCCATCTCTCATAGCAGCAAGCCGATTCTGCCACTATCTGTAGCAGCACACCCGGGAGTGGAGAGGAAGAGTGTCTGAATTATAAATAACTACAACTACAGTGTACAATTCTATTTACCTGTCAGTATTTGTTGATGGCACACCATTATAACCTGCTCGAAATTAACTACATAAAAATCTCTACAACACAAGCAAACCAAAACATTCCTTCAGAAAAAAAAAAAAAAGATATAAAATAAGTGCAAATACCTAAAATAGGCAACTAAAGCAACTGTTGTGACCTGTATACCTTTAAATAAGGACAAAGATTTTTCATAAATAAAAGAATGTTCTCTGTGCTCTTCAAATATTTAGTAAGTATATAATGGTCAAACTTAAGTGCAGATACAATTGGTTTGAGATCCAAGGTGCCAAGTTTCTTTTTTTTTTTAATAAAATATAAATATATATTTAAAATGCATTAGTTTTTAGTTCCTATGCAGGACAAAGTACTCCTGGGTCACATACAGGACCCCACCATTCCTTTCTAAATATATTTAAACAAGGTACACGAACAGTTGCTGTATAGTACAGGTATACCTTGTAATTATTTTGTAGACCAACATGATTTAAGGGTTATAGTGCAATCTCTTTGTAGATGTAACACACAGTATAGATTGGTATGCTTCACCACTGTAATTCTTCTGCTACTCCATACTTTAAACTTGTCCTTTTTTCATTTTAGCTGTTTTAACAGGAAACAACATTGGCTTCTAGACAACCTGCATACATATAAATATCTACATTTAAGCTTTAAAATGAAAATAAATTATAAAAACAGACTCCTTTCCAATTTACAAAATTTTCCCTGTTCCTACATACTGTACAATACATTCAACAATCATCTCATTTTGAGATTTCTGAAGAAAATACTGATGCTTTACACTAAAACCTAATTCACCCCCCTCTGCCTACTTCTAGTACCATTTGCAAATAAATATATTTAACACTGTAGTTAATTTCATTGTTTTGCAGCATACCAAAAAATTAGTAGTGCAACTTTCTATCCTTCCTTTGTACTCCTTTCCATTGTGTTTCTTTATATACTAGAAAAATGCTACATAAGCAAAAGCACATTCAGTCATGTATGTTGCTCATTTGGAAACCAGTAACAACCTATGAACCTACTCTATATTGAAAATGCACTAACAGAAAAAAGCAATGCAAGTCAAAAGAATAAATATGAAAAATAGACCTAAAAACTCTATGTTGTCAGTACTGCAATGTATTTTACCATTCTTTATCATATTTTAGGGTGTTGCTTTTTTAATATTTAAGACATTCATTGCAGAACTCTGTACTATCCCTTTGTAGAGAATCTGAGAGTTTCATGTCTGTTCATTGTCAGTCAAAAGAAGAAAGGAAGCTTTAAGGTAGCTTTAAGGTTTCCCTTGGCAGGCTGTCTCAAAGTAAAGACTTAATTCACAAGTATTGTGCTGAAATCGCCTTCAACATTGTGTCAGCTTCAATGGAAGGAGATGGTTGTCAGTTGCAGTGACCATCACAGTATCAGAGCCCTTGAAGTGCTGTTGGTAGCTGTGTATGTGCTCAGATATCTTCTTGCTTGCTCAGTCATGATAAGCTGGTCTTCTGTTTTTCCGTAAACGACTGCCTCCCATTCACAATTTGACTGCATAAAACAAAATTCAGTTCAAAAGGTTCTTTTAACTAAATACAATATTTAAGCGATTCTCATCCAGCCTTTCAGAATAATAATAAATTATCAAAGTCTAGCAATACTGTATTTACTGAGAAGGATTCAGTTCTACAATACAATACCTAAAACCTGTGACAAAGTTCCCTCTCCACCCCTTAATCCCGCTCCCCAGCAGTGCATCTGTGTTACGCTTTAAGTTCTAACACACAAAGTGAAAAACACTCTTAAGAAAAGACTAGTTCAACAATTGATACATAAAGGGAAAGTTAATTAAGTCATCTTCTCTTTGGATATCTTCCCCTTTAAATGCGCTATGTTCAAGAAGCAGAAAAATACATTATTGACAGCTGTCTGGAAACACCAAGAAAGGCAAAGTGGTTTGGCAGCTGAAAAAGAATATTGTGAGGGACTTCACTGAACCAAAGTGGCAGCTGTGGAAGAACGGTCAGATGTTTTGGGAATATATTACAAATGGCAAAGGAATTAGAAATAAAAATGAATGGAAGAATAATTAAGCCACTAGTCCTGCTTCTTCCATGAAGCAAACCCTGCACATTCACATGATTTATTGAAACTCCAGTTGATTTGCAGCAGCTCTAAATTGGACCTGACACTAGCAGATTGTAGCATAATGAAGAATGCAAGATTCTTTCCCTCCCACATGGAGCTAGAAATGGATCCAAAGGATCACTTCCACACAGAGATGCACAGAGGAAGTTTGCCATTTGAGTTTCTCTATAAATTTAGCAGGACTTGATTCATGGAAGGCATTTGCAGTTAGAAAGGCCACTAAACTAAGAGGGAATTTCTCAGGGGAAAGAGCAAAAGATAAAGATGGTTCAATGAGAATATTTGTGAGTATAGTATGACTAAGCTCCCCTTTAAAGTATTCTTAAGATCGTAGTTCTGGGCCAGATTGATACATTCACTTTTGTTCCAATTCACAGCACTTAATTATTTTTTTGGAATATTACAATTAAATGAGGTTTGTTCTTTCTTCTCATAAGAAAGGATCAGAAAGTAATACTGTTGTCTCTGAACTTCAAAACACATCATCATTAAAGCAATTAAGTGGGACATGGAAAATCAGGCTCCAGGTGCCCTGCCTTTTTTTTTTTTTTAATTAATGCAAAGCTGTAGATGTTCTCAGAAGACACAAAAACTTTATACATTAACTCCCTGTGGGGCAAACTGGAACAGGTACCAAGTCAGGCCAAAGAGAATCTCTCTCTAAACCAGGTGGTCAAGACACACAGAAAGAAAACTAGGTTCCACAGTTTTAACCGTATGGAAAATATACAGATGTACAAGAACAGGCATGTTACAAGAACAATTACCAAACAGAGCCTGTGGATGACCTCTGCTTAATGAATCCCACTGGGCTTATTATGAAGTAAGCACCAGCGAAATTTGAGAAACTTAATTGCTATAGAGGTTTAGTTTGCAACAAGTCAGGTTTTCTTACTGCTAGATTTCGGTACCCAAACCTGTTTCATAGGTCTACCCTACCCTGTTTGTTTTGTTTTGTCTTTCCTCCACATTTAAATCTTAGAGGCCACTCAGTGAAACATCAGGGTTGTATTTAAAGAACTTAGCTATGAATGAACACTTGGTGGACAAATGACCAACTTAGAAGAAATAAGCATCATGGACACTCTGACCAAAACCAGATCACCAAATCAAACAATTCTAGACATTAGTACAAGACAGAAACCAAAAAGAAATTCTTTGTTAATCTGCTAACAAAACTAACAGAATTATTTGCATCCAGACCTGAAGAGCCTTCTCCGTTTTGACATTTTTTGAAGCACATGCATTCAGTTTCTTCTTAATTACTGCATTTGATTTGTTTGCTGGATTTGTATCCTGGTTTTCTGATGTCAGGTTACATCTGTTGTCATGTATTTCCAACAACGGTAGCATTAATAAAGATGTGGTATATGCATTTTCTGACTATTGACAAAAAAGAGGGTAGGGAACAGGAATAATAATTAGTATTTAATTTTTTAAAAGTCTTCAACTGCTGTGATCAGAGAAAAATGCAAACAAAGCAAATAGTAGCAGAAAAAACCCTAGGGAAGAATCTGAAAAGAAAAAGTAATGAACAGTGTACGAAGAACTAGCCTGGTCTATACTGGGATTCATAGTCAATACTGAGCACAGTGAAACAAAAAGCTGTTTGCATGATGTGGGTATTACTGAGAAGCAAGTTCCTTTTATACAAAGCCAGGCCGCAGCTGATTACGTTTGTTAAGAACAAGACTTTATCAAGTGGCAACTACAGAACAGTTTTAAAGAAATAGGCTTGCAATTCGCTTCTATAACAGTACAAGCCTCGTGAAAGTAAGCACAAGGAGACAGGAGTGACAAAATTAAGATCACTTCAGTATCAGGTGGAGGAACTGATTTAAGAACTGAAATAAACACTGAATTGATCACTCCAGAAGAGTTTTATATGCTGATAATGTTTCTAGAAATAAAAAGAAATTAATTCAGCTTCACTATAGCAAAGTAGAAGAAAGGTATATAGCAATTTTAGAGAGCAAAATTAGATGAGTAACAGCAGCATATGTACTTGCTTCCTTACAAAAACACCCCATTACATTGTGTTGAACTGCCTTTACATATTTATTCTACCTTGGACCTTACTCCTAATTTACCACCACATGGACACACAATTTCTACTCAAGGATTGGTACATTTTTCATTTTTAAATCAGACACTACCACTATGTCTCTTGCCAAGAGGCAATGTTCCTGTTGCACCAGCATCCCTCATTAAAATGGAGGAAAAGCACTTTTTTCCCACTCCACTGCCTTCAGTGTACCACAAGACCATGGACAGTGTATCTTGACTTTGGTTTAATCAACTGAACATCAGTGACGCACAATATACCATGTCATAACAAGACATTATCAAGAGAACACTGGGCATCTGTTTTGAATGGCTGCAGCAATGCTGCTCCTCATGAGACAGAGATGTTCTTGGAGAAGTGGGGAGATTCCATGAGGTGGCAGAGAGTTAGGCTTGGCATGGAGTCTAGGAGGCGTTGAAGGGAATTTAGAAAAACAGCTACAATAAACAGAAAGGGGTATGACTTAATCACCTGTTCTTTTTAAGGATTTTGGCTCCTGTGTCTTGAATATAGCTTTATACCTGATCGAGAGTCACAGACATTTGCTCTTTCAGAATTAAACACGTACATACATCATTTTAAGAACCAGATTAGAATAAAGTTTTCCTGAAAACTACAAGACTAAAGATTAACCAATACAATCATTCAGCTGGAAAAATATTGGGAATGAAGGACCAAAACAGCCCCATCTCTGAACTCTCAATGTCTTGGTTTTTGAGGCAGAAGTATTCAAATTCCTTCAGGCCGAGGAAGGCCACAAACCTCAACTTCTACATGCTTGCTTTTTCTTAAAGTATTTCCCTACTATGTGAAGCAGGAAAAGGGAAAACATGCTGCCCAATATGCAATTAGGTATCTTCAAAACGCACCTGCCAGACTGTCAAACATGCAAAACACCAGGGCAAATGCCATCTTCCTGGTGTATTATAGAGAGCTTCAGCGTGCCATTATATGCTAAAGTTTACAGGTAATCAGCATGGAAGCAGCTTTGCTATAAGAGCAAATCTGCAAAGCATCCACATTACTTTACCAGTCCTGCTCTGAAGGCTTGAAAGGAAGAATTCATGCATGAATTCAAGCCCAATATTCAAGTATTGCTTAAGCACTTCAAGTAGACTTTTAAACTGAGGATGATTTTCACTTTCTAGATTTATTAATCTAGCTTCAATCCAAGCACTTTATTTGCATTGATAGAGTGAAAGATGCTCACTTCTATATTAATATTGCTCCCAGTGATGCTCTTAAGTAGTTTAATACTTACCTGTACATCTAAACTATTATCTTCTGTGAAGACCTGGGCACCAACCTCTTCTTTTTCCCATGGATCTAGGACCAGTGATTTTCTGACTTTTTTAGAAGTGCTGTGCTGCAATGAACATTTTGCAGAGAAAAATTGTAAAATATTACTTAAAAGCAGTTATTTTGTATTTGAAATTATTATTGTAATGTTACCTCCTGCTTGCAGCTTTTATACACAGTGTCATCTTCCTCCTTGAGAAATATATCTGTTCCAGTTTCCTCTTTCAAAACTTCCCTAATGTCTTCCTCCAAGAAGGCAAGTGGTTGTGACTGAGTTAATTAAAATTGGAGGAGAAAATACAGGAAGTCTATTAGTTGCTAGTTTTTACCATATTCTACTTTCAGCTAATGTAGGACAGAAAAATAGATCTTGCAAAATATAGCAACAGATAAAAGGATTTAAGCTATTGTAGTTAACAACTACAGATCAACATTTCAAGGGTATGAGATTTTTTAACTCATCTTACTCCAGATTATTTCTAGCCAGATAAAATATATACATGCACACAGAGCTTCAAAAAATGCAAGGCAGCATTGAAAAAGACATGCAACCTACTTGTTTTTATTCATTAGCCATGATTATCCACTGGCAAAAGGGATAGAAATACTTTATATGTACTAAACACATACATGTATATGTACACGCATACAAACATACTAAAAACCTGTACTATAAAAGTATGACTGTTGTTGGGGAAGGAATTTATATCAATCTTAACGCAAGTCTTTGAATAAGACATTGATAGTCCTAAGTACAGTACTGAATTTCACAGAAGCCATACAGATGGCTCCTTTATGTACCAACAGGAGAAGAATTCCCCTAAGCCCTCAAAATTTGATTTTGAACAGGAGGTTAATAGTGGACAGAAACAGGAATGCCAAACCACTCCATTTGCATAGTGAGAGACTGTGAATCCATAGGGTAACACAGATGGTGCCAAGCCCTGTGGCAAAGTCTGAGCTACCTTCTGTGTTTGCAGAAAAGAAGTAGTCAATATATATTGGCTGGAATTTGTTCAGAACTTGAAAAGCATATGTCTACTGAATTCCAAAAGTTATTACGCATTAACATACCTTAGCTAGGCTAGGAAGAGAGCAAAAATTAAATTCAGTTGGAACAAACAAACAAGTAACATAATCCATAGTCAACCCAAAAAAAGTCTCCTGTGACAGCCAGAAGAATCGGACGAATCATCAATTGGTATATTAACATTTTGGTTTTCAGGATTAAAAAAAAAAATTGTAGATTTCATTCAAATAAACCCCTACGAAGGATAAAACACTTCCAAATCTTTGCATCAGAAAAATGCTCAGAATACTACCATGCTGGGGTAAACACCTAGTTTCAGTCTTAGCAGTGTAGAGGAACCAAAACCAGAAAACAACTTGGTTCTTACATAGTCCAGAGGATTCAAAGAATGCAGTTTTTCAAGTCAAATGTGAAAGCTACTTAAAATAACAAAGTTTGTCACATTTGTGTGCACTAGTTTGCTCTTACTAGATTATCCATTGGAGGACCCAGCCCCATTCAGTCTCTCACTTTTTCTTTTGAGAAAACATAATGCTGAAATATTAATATCTCAGACAATGATGTTACCACCTTGCAACAGGTCCAGTGTTAGCAAGGCTACACAAATTTAAAACAACTCACAAATGCAGAATCAACATGTTTGAGATTACTATGCATCAAATGGTTATATGTACTGAATAGCATTCGAAAAAGGCAATGCCTCTGTACTACACTGAAGGATTCTAGTTTAAAATACAAAATCTGAATCATTTTTATTCACATTACAGCTGTTCTCTAGGATTATATGGAATATCTCAAAAACAAGAGTGTATTTAGACTTTAACAAAGAAGAAAATAAACAATGTCATCACATACCGTAAGTTTGAGGGGACCATACTTCTTTTCCTGAGCAGCCAAAGCATTTTTAAAAGGAGTTGGAGTCCTTGGTGTTGAGCCCAAAAGAGATCTTCTAATTGTGGGAGTTCTAAAACTATTCAAGCATAGAAAATTGTTCACACGTGCATTTTAATATTTTACTCTATCAACAGTAATGTAATAAAATGAATCTAAGAAACATTTGAATATACCTTATTTTACACAACAGATATCGCCACCATGAATCTGAAGGTATTAAGATCACCACAGCATTACCCCAAATATATTAAACTTTAACTGGATTTTGTTCAGCATTTTAAAAAAGGAAAAAATTTAACTGAGTACAAGTCACTTTCTTTTAAATTAAAAACAGAAAGCTGGTTTGTTTGTACACAAGTATTTAGATGCTGGAGAGTAAAACTCATTCACGGTATGCATACAGGTAGACTAATTTTTCAATGTTTGGATTTATTTTTTTTTTATTATTAAAGCAAAACTACCAGATATTTAATGTAATAATCCTACCCCACATTTTCCTTTTGATCTTTTGGTGTCATATCCTTGTGTAGGGGAGTCGTAATAAGAACTTTCTGCCCACAGATTGGAGTCGAAGTAAATGCAGGATTTTCAAGGTTAAATTGTTCATTTCCAGAGCAAGTGTTGAAAAACTAAGCACGAGGAAAAAAAAAAAACACAAAACACAAAAAATCTAAGAAACCTTAAAGTACAAAAACTCGCCACAGTACTGAGCAGTAAAAAAGTTATACGTATATATCTGAAGGGCTTTTACTGACAAACCCCAGTAATCTATTCCTGACTTATACTCCAATACGTTTGTGATATTTATCGCTGAAACCTTTTTACCTTAAAATCCCTACTGCTTAATTAGACCACAGAGACAATGGGTCTCTATCAACAATTATTTGCATGAGAAAGCATGAACTGGGACTTAAGTTGCCACGCCCTTCCCTCCCAGTTAGTATCCAAACCAGAGGAAATAGGTTATTTAACTATTTATTTTTAATATATCTACCCTTATGCAGATGTTTAAAAAAATCTTCTGGACATATTTGTTTAGGCTATAATGTATGACTAGGGATGGAAGCACTCATAATTTATAATCCACCCACTGCAGTCTTCATAGTTTAGCCCTATTTAAACTCACCTGTGATGGAGAAAATGGTAGTGTTTTCACTGGGGTATGCTTTAGTGCAACACTGATGGCATCGTTACACAAGCCATCATTCAGTTCATTAACTGGCGATTGCCCAACACGCAGTCTCTTTTTCTTTCTTAGGATAGTTGGTGGAGTGCTGAATTTAGTTACGTTTGAGGTTGTTGGAAAAACTGCTTCTTCCTCGGCACTGATGCTACTGTGTTTTTGGCCATCGAGCACAACGCTGACATTATACGGGCACTCAGCAGCCCCTTCGTCGTGTTGAATCCGCATTAGTTTTACTGGAGCTGGCTTGACAGGAGATGCAACTGCCTCTGAAAGCTCAAAACTGGTGACATCACTCCATGCTACAGGATCCTATGAGGCAAGATGCAAAACACTCAAACACTAGCCGGCTTACCCAAGATTATTTCACAACATCCAAGCCAATCTGACAGCTCTCTGCCTCCAGAAGCCATATGTTGAATTAATCTCCCTATATCTTTCATGCAATCCTAAAACACTGAATAATTTAAAAGTCAGTTATTTTAAAACAGGCAATAAGCCAACTCACTCAATATGGGTGAAACTACAGACAAGTACAGAATAAGGTGATTTTAATAATATTTTGCACATATTGCATAAATTTATGTTCCTAAATAAACTTTTTTGGGTTTTTTTTAGAATAAATACAGACTTACAGATTCAATAAGCTCTAGTGTCTCTGCAAATTCTGGAATAGTTTGTAGAGATGATAGTACTGTATTTGCTTCCACAGCCAAATACTTAGGTGGTGAATTTTGCTGAACAGATGTGCCATGGGTCTCATCCATGCTGTAGAATTCACTCGTTTGTTCCCCAAGGCTATTTAGTGCATTAGACACACAATCTTCTGTGACAAAACTTCCAGGCCAACAAGGTAAGTTTGCAGCTTGCTATAAGGTATGAAAAAACATATTTATCTTATTCAACCTAGAAGTTGAAAAGAGTCAATTATGTGACCATGGGGAAGAAAAAAAACAAAAAAGGTAGCATGTGGAAAGACTAAGCATAACTATTCATTTTTGCTTTTTCAAATCCTAATTATTTGTTTGCATTAATGCAGTTAGTCTTCTTCTTACATTAACATACTCAAAATTCTCGAATTGTGTAAAATTTTTATCTTACCTCTCATTCATATCTTACACATGCTTATAACTTAGATAATTTTGAGTTGTATTGGATGCCATCTCTGATCCAAGTTTCCTGTGTTCCTGAACATCAGTATATTACAAAGTCATCTTCACTACAGAACACAGGTACATTTGAAGACTAGAAACTGTTTCTAGAAAGTTTGATCTGATTTTTTTTAATGCAGATTCTGCATTGATAGTTTACTTGACTTCTAAATGCTTATCCTATTTTAGTACACTGTTTAGTACTCAAGAAACAGATTTTAATTTCCACTTGAAATTGAAAAGCAAAGCAGATTCCACTAGATAAACAGAGCATTGCACTGTTTCAAGAGAATGCTACGAACAGCCCCATCACAGAAAACTGGAAGTTCACCTGTAATCTAAATTAGTGATCAATATGGTTTGGTTGGTTAGGTATCTGGTTAGTTGTCTGATGTTCACAGCCCTTTGTTCATGAGGAAATAAGTGACTGTCATCTGCAAGTTTCCTTCATTCCACTTATATATGTGTAGATTTTGTACAGTGCAAATTTATATACTGTTTGTCCTGTCCAAATGAGGATATTAAGTATTGCAAGCACTTGCAAAAAAGTTTCATAAAAATATAATCTACAGGATGTTTTGAAATCAAATAGGGCAAAACCTATGTATTTTTCTCCTTTCTCTGTTGAACAGATGATCAGCATTGCTGATCTATAAAACTGAATGGCAGTGATATCAACAAATGTGCTACTTTTTGAAGACTATTAAAATGATAGGTTTTAGGAACTGCCAAATCGAAGGTCATATTTCTGCTGTTTTCACAGATTAGGAAATGACACTAAAAATAATTTGCCTCAATTCTAATATGTAGATTTTGTTTTACAACCCAACAGCCACAGGTTTGATTTTAGAAAATCAGGTGAAAAAAACACCACACAAAACCAAACATCCACTTCTAAATTGCTGAGGATCAGTCTCAGTAAAGCATATCCAAGTATTTACAGAGATCTACAGTCCTTACAGAAGACACTCTCTTTCTTCTGATTTCATTCTCTGCTGACATCAGCAGCAACTCAAGTTCCTTTATTTTCTGCTCTTTATCAGGATCATCATCAATAAATGACTGCTGAAAAAAATTAAGAAAGAAGACATTACTATTTTCCACTTCTACCACCCCTCCACAGTAAAGATTCTACATTATAATACAGCTACATTTTGAACAGAAATCCACACCAAGTGGGAACAGAGCTGTTCAAGATGTATCTTATTCTGTAATACAGTGGCCACAAGTGAAACAACTCCAGCCATTACCAGGAGATGGATCCAATGTTAAAGTGGTAAACAAGCTAATATTTTACCAGGTTTCTAGTATGGCCCATAATTGCTCAGTAGACTATAGCACTTTTTAACCAAAAGTCACTCAGTTCTGTCTTTAATAGAAGCAACAATGTTGGCACCTTGCTAGATGTGTTTGTGTTTTCACGTGTTCTCTAGAATTTTGAGTTATTTATCCCTACTAAGTGTGCAAGAAAAGTGTTTCAAATCAGCATTTGCTGACAGTGTCTACAGAAGCAATTCTACCACTACTAATAGAAAAGAAAATTAACTACTGGCTTTGGTTGGTTGAGTTTTAACCTCCTTAAAACTTTTTATTATTGTTATAAATATAGGTGAGGGCATATGCCACGAGTTTCAAAACTAGTTATACTCCTCAATTTAGGAAGGACTTCGAGGAGCAGAGAGTATCTTATACTTTTCTGTATAGGGCAATCCTGAGTGCCAAAGGCCATGTGAGGCTTTGTTATGATTTGTATTCTTATACTGAGATCAGGGAAGAAAATGCAACATCAAACAGATGACCCACACAGGGAAACTTAAGTTTAGGAACAGAGTTCTGCAGAGTGCCTCTAGCACATCTAGCACAAACAAAATAGGTGTCAAAATAATTTTTTTTACTAATTTCAAATTCACAATAATTATTCCAGGAAGTCATATTACAAACCAAGAGCTACATTCAGTCTGCAACACAAGAGGAATTCCAGATATATTCTAAGTGAGCCCAAAGGAGCAAAAGAAAATAAACACATCCGTTTTTGTTTGTTTTAAAGTTTCTCCATACTTCAGCATTTAGAATGTTCCAAAAAAGCATCTTCAACTGATTGACAGATGTTTATCAGCCAGAAAAAACTAGAACTTCTTGAGAACAAAAAAGCACACCCTAAGTATCAGTCACATAAGTTATTTGAACATAGTATTTCAGATAGGGTTATATTTATTACATATATAAAGTAGTAAAATCTTGTATTTAAATTTCTCAGAAGCTAGGTAATACTAATAGGTCACAATTTTAACCTAAAGATTTAACTAGCAGTCTATGTTTTAAGCCATGTTTCCATCAGAAATAAGGACAACATTTTGTTTCTGGGATGTATGAAGACAGCTCCTTTCCTCCTACCTAGACCCATTAAGCTAGCAAGCCTGCTTACAGAGGAACACTTCCAGGAATTTAAGCAAATGATAAAGACTTAGAGATTTTGAAGTTACAGGTTTTTAAACTCTTCGTTCTACAGCATAATACACAGTACATTATCTTCATTTACAATGCTGGTTAACAATTTACCTGAACTAAGTTGGAAGAAGCTGAAACATGTTCTAAATAGCTGCCTTCTGGTGAGGCATACTGGTATGCTGGAATCTAAAAAGACATAAATCATTTTACAAACCCTAAAGAAAATGAGGCTATAAAATGATCACTAGTTGATCACACATAAACTATTTATTATGGTTTACAAATTCTCAGTTATCATAAAAATCACAAAAATACTCAAGAGATCTTCATTCTTTCAGATTTGTTTCTCAGTCCAAACCAAATAAATTATTTGAAACTAGTAAATACTAGTTATTCTAAATTTTGAACTTACATGTGTCTGAACAGGTATGTAAAATTGATTCTGAGTGTGCAAGTGTTCCATAGTCAGACAAGGTTGGGGCTGAAGTTTGGATGAACTATCTCTTTCAGACTTTATACCGTCTTGTAAATACCCTTCCTGTTCCACCTTTCTTCGCATTGTTGAATTCCAGTGATTTTTAATCGAATTATCAGTCCTAAAATGAAAATGTACAACAGTGACTCATTTCCACATCTCAGAGCTTAATATACAGCATGATTTAGAGGGTTTGTACAGTAGGTTCACCCAAAGCTGCAAATCCAGAAAGCTCCAGCATCTTGGACAGAAAGTTTTATCATCAGTGGTGTTTTGGCACAATAGCCAGAAAGCTATTCTTTTCAAAATGTCCTTCTACTAAGCTTCAACTCCACAGGAAATTAAAAGTGGCAAAAGAGAAAGCCTTGGTTCTGGCTATTATCATGTATGAGAACCCTTTTTCTTGGACACTTGGAACAACCATGTGTTCTCTGTCACTACATTATTTACCCCCTGCTACAAATTTGCAGAACATAAAGCTAAAACAATCAGCCTACGGGCACTGTGGGTAGTGCTTGCCACTGGCAGACATCTCTTTAACACAAGTGACAGCCTGCATTCCCAGCTCTGAGTTTGATGTGCAGCTTTGTGGAAGAATATCCCACTACCCCTTGGTGCCCTTCATCTTGTATGGGAAAGCAGGCCTGGCAGGAGACCAGTGTCCACTGTTACCCCCCCTTGGACAGAAAACGCCTGCAATTTGACAAGCAGGCTGAAATCACTTTTAACACTAGACAAGCATTAAGGCAAGAGCAGAGTATTACAGAGAAGAGTATTACAGTCTGAAACACTAGCAATATTATTACTAGCTTTAGAGAGAGGTACATAGAAATAAAAACTGCCTGAAGGCCCATTCTTCATTTAAGCCTAACTCCAAGAAGTATTCCCTTTTTTCATCCCACTAGTGTCAGGCTCCTTACAAAACTTCTAAGTCTAGGATACAATCTTTAGCTCAGAGTCTCATCTTGGATTTATTTCAAGAAATAAGTTAGTGAATTAGAAATGCCTCTGTCCTTACAAACTCTTCTCCACTCTGAAATTCTATTAAGATGCAACCTATTTCCTTCTCATTCCTACAAAGGCTTTCCTGTGATTCATGGATTGTGTACTTATTCAAAACATCAAGTTTTTTTAAACACACATGTCTAAGGACTCATTCTCCCAGCATTAAGAAGTCTGACATTCCTTGGGCATAGCTAGACAGTCACCTCCTGACCACACAGATTGAATTCAGAGAGGGACAGTTTAACATTGAACTTCAATTAACAGTACAAGGTAAAAAATTTATTTCATTAAACTCTTTATACACTAGTATTTTGTTTTCCACAAGCATGCAGGTTGGCATTTACACTTGAAACAAAGATAACGAGAACAATGCATACAATTCATTCTTAACTTAGAGACTACATGGTAACCAACTACCTTTGCAATGCATGACTCCTAAGCCTGGACTGTCAAAGGTTACTAAGACTCTTTCGAGTGTTCTGTTTAACAAGAAGTGTTCTACAAAGAATATATTAAAAAAAAAAAAAAATCTGATCTAAAACCAAAAAGAAAGTCACTACCAACTGCATATTAATGATGACACTTCGGTATCAAGTCACAGGATGTTAATGCATACTTCCACTATTACTTGCAG
Source organism: Streptopelia decaocto (assembly GCF_964273445.1). NCBI lineage: Eukaryota > Metazoa > Chordata > Aves > Columbiformes > Columbidae > Streptopelia > Streptopelia decaocto. The sequence goes on along the minus strand of NC_138655.1, from coordinate 36,647,394 downwards.
CTACTCTTCTGCTCTACTACAGTTTTTTCTAAGTAACAAGAAGATTTTTGAAGGAACCTGCAGAGCATTAGAGGTCTTTATTGGTTTGATGGCTTTTTAAGAATACATAATCAAAGGCAAAAGATCTTCAAAATGTCAGTATCTATCAAGATAAAGATGTGACATAGGTTTCAACAGATGCTCTCTGACTAACAAATTACAATTGAAAGAGTTGTGCACTTTCAATATTCCAATATTTAACACAAATAGAGTTGAAAAGCACCTTCCAGGAAGAAGTTTTGCTATTTCAGCCCATCGGTTTCCCAAACGCTTGTGAGCTTCATAGATTATTCTGTCCTCTTCTTCTGTCCATGAAGACTTTTTTACCTCAGGATTGAGATGGTTATGCCATCTCTCTCTGCATTGCTTGCCTATTCTTCCTTTCAGGTGTTTTGCAATTAGAGACCAGCGCTTTGGACCATACTTCTGAACTAATTCAATAACCTGGAACACAGATGAAAGCACATTATAATTCCAAAACCTAATTTTCCTCATCAAAGACCGAGAACACTGATAAACTCACATTTTAGGACAGTATTCTAATAGTCAAGTTGATAAGATACTAGACCTAAGGAATCAGACAGTGACTTGGACTTTTAAAAACAAGAAATCAAAACATTGCTTATTAACTCCAGATTCACAGTGTTTAGAATATAACATAAATTTGCAAGTTTCCTTTTGGTCACCCATTGCATAAGCTGACATTAGGAAAGACCAAAAAAGAAGCTGGTATAGATGCTTGGTTTGACATTCTTCAACAACATACATATGAGAAAAACCCCACACTTCTACTCCCAACCTTCATCCCATTTCTACATGCTTTTATACATTAGAAGATTTTTCTTAAAAGACTGATGAGAACTGTAAAATAATTGATTAGGAAGACCATATTCACAAATGGACAAATATTAGTTTTAAACATCTTAAACAGTTTTAAACAGGGGGAATAAGCAGTTGATTTGAAATAACATATGTGAGAGCTATACATGCACCTCCCTACAGGACAGGCCAGGTTTTGCAGGCAAAAAGCTGCCATGTGGATTAACAGAGACAGGGAAAAGGAGTCTAAAACACCATTGCTAGCTTCGTTAACAGTAAAGTATGAAATCACTTCCCTTATTCACAACCTCTTTAAGTCTAGTGGGTTTGAGGAACAAAAGATGCAAATGAGACCTTTGATCTTTAGTGCTGTAAAGAGATCTCTACATGGTAAGCTAGAGTAGTTCAGTTAGCAATCTGAGCAAAGGGAAATGAAATGCTTGAGCAGACCAGACATTCCATTTACATAAGAGTAGCTGCTTTTTTTTTTTCTACATTACATTATGCTGTGTGAGAAATTATCTATGTCAGAAGATGCATCAGACATCACCTTTGTGGGGATGAAACCTAAGAAAAAGTACACATTCTTAGCAGTCATATGCCAGTTTTATTACAGTAAAACAGTACAGTATCAATTAGTTTTTATTACCCTCTGATCTTCTTCTTTAGTCCAGGGACCTTTAATGAGTTCTGGGTTTAGTACCTTCTGCCATCGATGCTGGCACTGAAAATCTGAACGATTCTGAAATAGTTTTAGAAGACCAGTGTAGGTGTTAAACTCTTGAACACATAAAACTGTAGATATTAACTAGCCAGAATTATTAGCTTATTTCAAATTAAAATACTTATTCAGACCTTTGTTCTAACAGTTAAATTCTCCCTTATCATTTCTTCTTCCATTTGCTTACAAAAACTCCAGAAAAAGCAGCCTCACAGAAAGTTCTAATTGACTTCAATGTTCTTACTTGATAATCAAAATCAGAACTTACTCTTCTTTAGAGAAAAACTTAGAATTATTTTTGTCCTCATTACTCCATACTTTCTTTGAACTTTATAGCATTGACATGCTTTTGACATTATCAATAACCTATATAAGGAAAGACATTTATTTTTTCTTTCAAATAAAAGAATAAGCTTTTTTTGAAGTCTCGAATATAATTGCAGCTCTTTACTAGAGCGTTAAAGAAAACTATTATCAAGTTTAGCTAACACACACTAATTAAACAACAATGCTTTTTCTGATCAGGACAGATGGTGCTTTTCTGAAGCTTCACGAAGGATCTTTTCAAATACTGTTCCCAGTTATGAAGGAGAAGTAAGCTTTCACTTTGCCTCCTAAAAACTGTCTGTACGAAAGTTTGGGACTCTCGGGGTAGTTGGTTCAGTCCTCAGAAATACACAGAGAAGAGCTTGTCACAGCATCGCATACTAGTACACCTTTTATAACACTGGGACACAATGATTTACTTTCTTCAGTGCAAGCTGCTAGATAGCAGGTACTGATTTCAAGGTTTTGCTGGGCTCGTCTACCAAGTAATGGTGTTCCTGCATTCAGATGAAGTTAAACAAGAAAAAGCCTGCACAACAGAAAAAACACCCAAAAAACACTGTTACATCTAAAATTACATTGATCACAGTACCTTCAAGTTAATCACAAGTAGACATTGTATAATTAAAAGCACACTAGAGTTTGTTACAAATCATCATTTCCTGGAGGCGATACGCTGTAAAATACAGACTCGATACAGGACAGCTGTTGCCATTTTCTATGAAATTTTAAAATTGTGGCCTTTTAGTGTTTTTACCTTTCAGACATTTCTCAAGTCATGACATATTTGGCATAGAAGAACAAAACAAATGATGGGAACAGTAAAATAATTTCAGATAGCCTTAGCCACAATAAGTTGAAATAGAACAGAAGCTGTGTTCCCTCTCCAGAGTTACTTTTAAGCCATCTTCACTTTTTGGGGCAGAATAGAGGGCGGGTTTACTTGTGCCCAGCCCAATAGTGAAATGGGGTTCTGAAAACATGGCAGTTTGAGTGTCTTTACATGTTAGCTACTCAAGATATGCTTGATTTTCCTACCAAAAGACAATCAGCAACAAGGTAAGTGCTAATTACAACAGCCTCTAATATTTGGCTTTGTAATTTGAACACTGCAGTAGGTCACCCAAAGAGGCTGTGCAGTCTCCATCAATAGAGATATTCAAAACCAAACTGGACACCGTCCCAGGCAGCCTGTTCCAGCTGCCCTTACTTGAACAGGGCACTCAGACTAGCTGATGTCAAGAGGTTCCTTCTGCAATGAGCAGCCTGATCCTCCATGCATGTTTCCCATGATAGCTGGGGAGCCTCTTTTCAGCCTCACTTGGGCCTAGCTGACAAATAGCTTTCTGTCTCCAGAAGCATTTGTTTTCAGCTGGAGAATGTTTTTATTAAACTGCCAGATTTGTTAAATGCAACTCCATACTACACCTGCAGATCAGTATCACCAAGCATTGCATTTTTAAACAGTTTTATACAAAAGCTTTTTTATATTATCTCTTACTCCTCTGCCATTCACCGGCTTTTGGAAGAGGATAATGCACATATAAGGAATAATGATTTGCTTATGCAGTCCTTAAATTTCAAAGCTTTGAGCTCGTTCCCTGATATTTATACTTTGCCACCTGTAAAAAAAATCAGAAGTACCACAGTTGCACAAATATGGTAAGAACAATGAAAAGTTACAGTTGTTGAGCATTTAGAACTCAAGTCTATTTTTACCTAGTTACACAGGTATTTCAGACAACCATATCATCCCACTCAATATTATGAGAACCACTAAGGTGGAGGAAGGGGAGCGTAATTTTTTTTTATTTCTAACATTTGAGTATTCAATTCCACTTCTAGGTAGTGAGTTCAGCCTTAGATCTTAGCCATGTTTTTATAGTAGGCATTTTAAAGCATTTAATCAGAAAAGAAACAATCATCATCAACTCTAGTTGTAGGTATTTTCTACCAGTGCAGCTCATACAGCTGAGGAGTTATTTAATGTCTGAACCAACAGCTCCTTTATTCATTCCACCTGATCACTGGAATAGAACAAGAAACTTTAATTGTTAGTAGGAAACTTTCTTAGAAACTTGCTAAGGTTCTATTTGTTGCAACAGAAGAGTGGAAAAAATTACATATTTTAGCGAAGCAGATATGACTGTAAAACAAACAAACAAAACAACTTAAAACAACAACAACAAAAAGCCCAATGAACACCTCTCCTAACTGCTTCAAAAGCAACCCATGAACTGCAGATGTAACCACCACAAGTGGTACAATTAATAGAAAGCAGGAATACATTCTAGAATGAAAACAAATAGCAAATGTGGACAGAAGGCATTGATTATTCTTGGTTATTTCAGACCATCACGTGAGCCTCAGTCTAAGGTGATAAGATTCTCCAAGGTCTAAGCTACATCTCAAGTCCAATTTCCAAGCATTTCAAAATATTTTTTACTATTACACCTTTCCAATTTCTGTTTTACCTCATTTATAAACTAGACATGACAAAAGTAAATAAATATTAAAAAGGAACTTAACTGAAACTGAGATTCAACTTACTTGTAGATGACTAGCAATGAAAGCCCAATCATCTGTACCATTTTGTTCCACCAGCTTCTTTAGCCTTTCATCCTGTTAAGACATAGCCAGCCAATAAATGTTACACACTATCCCAATACGATACTAAATAATACCATATTTCATGTGCTACCAATATCATATAGGAATGAAACTAAAGCAAACCAAAAAAAAAAAGTATTACCTCATCACGTGTCCATTTCACCCTGTTACATATCTTCTTCAAACCTTTTTGCTGTGGTACTTCATAGTCATGATCCACATATTGAAGGTCATCATCTTCCTCACTGCAGAGTCCAACAGAAGAGTGAAAAAGATAGAGTTTAAAATAACTCTGAATAACTTTTTTTCTAACTACTTGTATCTTTTTTCCAATTGTACATATTGTTCTAAAATGATATATGGAATTTGCATGAACATAAGATCTGCCTCCAGCAGTGGCCTACATTCACCATGTCAAAGGAACAGAATTAATTTTAATTTCAAGGCCATGTACTGGGACACAGATAATTCATCCCAAATCAAGACTTAATTTGAAGCAATAGCTATTGTTTAAGATCATGGGTTTGTAACAAATTTATGAATCTTTATTGTACACAGATAAGCTTGTGAGATAAAGTGGTTTTCTAGTCTGAAAAATACATTCATGTTCCACCTCTATAACTCAAACAACAAATATGAGTGTGCCAAATAATTTAGTGCCAACTTGAGAACTTCACCGAGCTCCTGCCTTGAATAAAAGTGCCGCCTAAATGTTACAGGAATAAGATACAAATCTTCAAAAACAGACGTACTCCAGCAAGAAATGACTAGCAGATCAGTGCTGGGTCTGTAAGTTAAGAGTTGGAGGGGCGGGAAGGCAGGTAACTTCTGTGACTCCGTGTAGATCACACTCCATCTACTGGGGAAAATCGAACTGCACGGCCTTGACAAACCGCCTTACAAACCAGCACCACGGGGAAACGTTTCATGGAAATAACACTGCAACTTGTATGTCAGTGACTCATGGTCGACGGCATAAATTCAAACACGTGGAAACCTAGGCCCAACAACAAGATGAGCAGTTCCTCTGCATTAGTGATAGCAAAGACACAAAGAAAGGACTCCCATCCAAATACACATCTTTAATTAAAAGCAGTTTCACACTGCAGTCTTTACTTTTGCCATTATCAGTATAAAGCAGGATATAAATATCATAAATTCATGTTCAAAACTATGTATTAGTTCTGTTTAGCCTTGAAAATTACTTCCTTTTTTCAACCCAAGGTAAAAAACATCCTTTCTCCCAGTAATGGAATGAACCTGTGCTGGTGTCCTCAGAACCAATCAGATGTCAGATGTCTACATTATTTTCCAGAACATGCAAATTACCCACACAGCATGCTGATCAACCATGTATGTACATTTGTTATTTCCCATGAAGTATATCCTCTGTGGCTAACACAAATACATGGTCATACAAGAAGAGCACTACTTCACTGAAACCATTACTGCAAGACAGTATGTACCCAGCTCTTGCAGACCCAGTGTATTTCACATTGCTTTTACATCCTACAGCACATCTGGATTTGCTCTACTTCATGATGCAGTAGAAATAGTAACACATTAACATACTAAAACTTTTTGGAGCCAGTGAAATACAAAGCAGTAAGCTTGTCTAAAGGTCAACAGCAAGTTCTTCACAGTACTTACAAAAAAAATAAGCTGCAAACACAATGATTTTAAGAGTTTTGCATTAAGTGGCTTAGGACTTCAGAAAACAGGACTTAAACTCACAGTTAACCAAGAGTTCTCTCTTCTGCTCCTACCTTTTTTTTTTTTTTTTTTGTCTCTTATACACAGGTTCTCAGCAAATTTCAGGAGTATATCTTGGTATTATAAGGAGTATATCTTGATATTATAACTCTACTTCATACCAAACAAGCCACACAATCTAGTCCTGTGATTAAGCTGTTTGTCAGCACAGGCTCCCTACTCACCCACTGCACAGCACACTAGTTCAAGAACAGAGTCTTCAGCTATGTGAAGAGTAATGGGGATTTTAAAAGAGAGGAAGGGCTCCATGTACACAGCAGTGATGCTGATGAGAGCGCAGGTACTAGACAACATCGGCCCTAGCCAGCAGCGCTGGTTAAGAACCCTGCACCCAGAGCTCTCCAGTGGCACATGTGACCCATGGCCAAACCAGCACAGCCACCAGCCACATCCATGCACTTCACAGGCACAAGGGCCAGCCGAGCAGGCAACAAGCTCTCTTGCACTTGATTCCACATGAATAACCGTCCAGTCTTTGGTCTTGTGTAGAATTGTACACCAGCAGACTATAAATTAAATACACGTGAGTGGCTGGGACTACTAACTTAAGTTTTTGATTAAAAAGAAAATATTTTCAAACATGTTGGGTTGTTATAGTTCATTTGTCAATTCTTCTACAGTTAGGAAATTGTGCTAAAATACTGCACAGAAGTGGAAAGTGGCCACCAAATTTCATCAAATAAGAAATCTGGAACAATAAAGGAAGTATTTCATTACTTCTGTGATAACTGTCTTTGTAATTCTGAGTAGACAATCATTAAAGGAAAAAATTAGGCTTCCAAATGCAAAAAAAAAAAAAAAAAAAGAAAAAGAGCAGTTTAATGAAATTAAGCTTAATCGTACTTGGTGCAAAACAACTATACTTTCTCCGTATTTTGCAACTAGATTAACAATCCTGAAATCACCTTTAAGTAAACTCGTAACTATAATGATTTCGTTTTAGAGATATCATCACCACACACTGACACAGCATTCATCTAGGGCAACTGATCTCTAACTAAATGTTCCCCCGCTATCTACAACCCATTATATTTTCAATTACAACATCAAAGCACTCCTTAGCCATGAGATATAATACAAGCTAAAGCTTTGCAAAGATGAAATTACTGTTTGCAATACCACAGATGAAAGTATCTTCAATTACAAAGTGCCGCTTCGGAGTAACAAGAAACATTCTCTCTGAGCTGATTCTTGCAGATAGGTAAGTATAGACAGCTCCAGCAGTCAGCCTCTGCAAGCAAAGCCCCTCAGTTAATTTTTGCTTCCTACATAAGAACCCCAAAGCATTGCTTTCTTGTTTTAGTTGCAGTTTTGCCGAAACAAACAAACAAAAAAAATAACTCCTTCCATATCAGAGGAAAATCCAGAAGCAGTTTTAATATCCGTAACTGTGAAACCACCCCAAATTTCATGAAAAGTTAAGTAGCCACAGTAAACCCCTGGTGTCATAGGTAACTCACACATCAAAAATTACTCACTGAGCATCCTTTCCTTTCTCAATCCTAATCCTTCTTTTACATTTCTTCATCACTTTCCAGAAACTGATTTTCTATTTAGAACAAAAATAACCATAGCAGCAACAGTTCTCCAAGACACACCTTCTGAATACAAAGTAAAGACACACCCATTTTCATATCAATAAAACAAAAGACGTATCTAAACCATATGGGGCTGCTGCTGAAGCTCTTGAGGAAGACACTTGCTCTCAGGAAGATTTCAGGCCAGATTACAGCATCCTCGATCAAAGAACATGCCAAATCAGAGAAAGTAGGTGCATTTAAGATATTGGAAGCATCAGCAAGGCTGAACATTAACAAAACAGCCTGAAACCTTACAGCAAGGCTGTGCCAAAGCCACTCGGGAGTAGAAAAGCAAGAAGCATTACTCCAGCAACAGGAAAAGTAACCAGCAGGAAAAGCTACGGCGGAGGCAATGCACTTATCACTGACAGGCTCAGTGGCCACAGAAAAGCAAAGCAGAAAGTTGCCTAGGTAAGCTACAACAACGATTGTCCGAGGGAAAGCACAGAAGTGAGAGCAGCTTCAAACTAAGAGGCGAGATTTATACCGGAGCGCTGGAGCTCGCAAGCCGGAGGGAAGACAGATACCTGTGCGGGTGCCGGCCGAGGGAGGAATCAGAGGGCGGAGGGAGGGAGGGCGGTGGGCAGTGACACCCGAGGCCGAGGGCAGCGCCAGCACAGCTCGGCGGGGGGTGCGTGGCGGCGGGGCCGGGGCGGGGCGGGCCGGCGGCGGCACCTGGCAGGGATCCCGGGGCGCGGGGGGGAACCTGGGCGCGGGACAGCGGCGTGGGAGGCAGCGAGCGGCTGCCCGGGACGGGGCGGCGGGCAGAACGCGCAGAGATCCCGGCGCGGGCCCGCGGCCACACTCACCTGCGCAGTCTCTTCGCCATCCTCGGGGCGCACCATAAGGGGAAACCGCCACGGCAGCGGGGCGCAGCGCGGAGCCCTCGCCCGGGCTCCTTCTCTCACAGCCGGGCGGCGTGGCAGGGCGGGCGGGGGGCGGACAGGGGCACTGGCGTCTCGGGAAGGCTTGAGGCGGACAGGGCTCCTTTGACAGCCCCCTCCTCCCGCGGAGGTTCGCGGTCCCCACAGCGCCCCGGCGGCCGCCCTCAGCCGCGGCCCGGCCCGGCCCCCGGCGCGTCAGGCATGGCTCGGCCTGGCCCCTGCCCGCAGGACGGAGCGCGCAGCGGCCCCTTTCTCGCCCAGCTGTGCCTCCCCCCTCCTGTCAGAGCTGCCGCGGGCTCCGGCGGCGCCTTCCTCCCCTGGGCAGCTGTGCTGCCGCGCTGCCCTGCGCTGCCCCGCCCGGCTGCCCCGGCTGCCGGCCCGGCCACCGCCGCCCCGGCTGCGCCGCCACCGCCGCGCTCGCGGGCTCGGTCGGTACCGCCGAATCTCGCGCCCAGCCTCCTTCCAGAGCCACCGTTTGAATCTGCGCAGGCGGACTGCCGCCCCATTGGCCGCCGCCGCCGCACGCGACCCGGGCGGGGGGCGGGGCCTCGCGCCAGCCGCGGGCGGGCAGGGGGAGGGGCGGAGGGGCGAGGCATGACGGGGGAGCGAGTTTCCCGGCCGGCGGGGCGGGGGGGGGTACCCCGGCTCTCTGCCGCCCCCCCGCCCCGTAACGCCCCGGCGCGAGCACCCGCGCGCCGCCAGCGCCAGCGGCAACGGGGGCGGGGCTCCCGACGAGAAAAAAACCGGCGGCCGCGCGGCAAAACTGAGCGTCTCCTTCGAGCCGGAATCGAACCAGCGACCTAAGGATTCCCGCGGGCCGCGCCTCTACAGTCCTCCGCTCTACCAGCTGAGCTATCGAAGGGAGCTGCGAACAGCAGCCATCCCGCGGCACACAGCCTTCTGTCCCGCACGGCGGCTTCAGCCGGTGCCCCTTTCCCCGAGAAGAGCCCGGTCGTAAAGACTCGGGTCAGACCGAGCTCTGAAGTCGCAGGCAGCTGGGGGGTGACAGGGCGAGCGCCCAGATGGGGATTCCCGCGCCCTGGGCCTCCTCCCCGCTACCGGCGGGCCGGTAGCGCAGGGGCGGGGACAGTGCCCGCAGCCCCTCACGCCGCTGTCCTGCCCTCCTGCCCGGCTCCAAAACACCCATCCCCTGTGATGCTCCAGAAGCGCCGGTCTCATCGCACCCCACCAGCCCGCCGTGGGGCACCCGTTATGGCCACTACATTGTTAGATTTTTTAAAAAAGCACCCCAGACATGGCAGCCCATCCTCGTGTGGCTGCTCTGACAAACGCATGAGCTCTGCAGAGCTTCTAGGACAGGGGCGTCAAACTCATTTTCACCGGGGGCCACATCAGCCTTCAAAGGGCCGAATGACATTCGGCCCTTTGAAGGCTGATGTGGCCCCCGGTGAAAATGAGTTTGACGCCCCTGTCCTAGACGAAAGTCTTAAGCCAGAAGTTATTTGTACAACTGAAGACTTGTACGTATAGAGTTTGCACATACATACACGCACATACATATGTTCATAGATGTACAGCCTGCGAGGGAGCACGCTTGGCTTGCAGCGCCCTCTGCGTAGGCACACAGGGACCCCAGGCCCTGGCATAAGAGGAGAAAAAAGGCACAAAATCCCAGTTTACCTGCATTACAAACCTATTATTACAAGAGAGAACTCCTATTGTTGTATCTTTCACAGAAAAAAAAAAAAAATCTAATTCCTTGGGGTTTTCATTTGTTTCTTAACAAGAAGTCTGTGTTTACTAACAGGTGTTCAGCACCAACCTGCATTCACTGTGATTCGCTTTCAGTGAACCCAGCGATGACAACACAGCAGGTTTCCCCGCATCAAAGCTCTGACAGGAGTCTTTGAACTACAAAAGCTGTAATCAGAAAGTATGTGGAATAAAAACCACCCTGAGACAGGATTTGTGTTGTCAGCCTCACATGGCATGAAATGTCATCTTTCAGCATTCATTTATATTTAATTCAAAGTGAAAGGAGTCTGGAATAAAAATTTTGTTGTTTAAATAAGTACCTTCTTCTACAGTTCTGTAGTAACATATGTGTTCTTAATTTGTAGGAAATAGATCCTGAAAGCATTAGCTGAGTCAAACTACTAAATTAATAAGCACTGATGGTCCCATTGTTAAAAAACAAACAAACAAACAAACAAAAAACCCACAACACTAAAGATGCAGTTTGTTATGAGATCCAGTAAACATTCTCCTTGGAATGCATCAGTAAGCACATATGTGACTCACTTTTTTTTTTTTAATTCTGTATGTATTACTGTCCCATGTGACAAGGTCTAATGTTCCAAGTTTCTTGTGCCCCTACATGACAAAAAGAGGCTGGAGGTGCATTCCCACTCCACCTCTTCTCAGATTCTAGCATCTTCACAAAACTAAGCCAGAGGTCTAGCTACTCTTGTCTTCAGAGACCTTACAACAAGATATTTTTTCCATTTAAGAGCATCCCTAAGACAGAAGGCACAAACCAGCAGTTTATTTCTGTAGTGGGATACAGAACATCTCCCCCAAATGCCACCATTTTCAAGGACCATCCCATCCCACCATGTCCCATCCAGGCTGTCAGGTCCCACAAGCCAGCAGGCTCAGCTGCAACAGAGCTCAGGTAGGACACTCAGCAGCCTGCAATGTGAGTCCCACCATGGGAGACCTGTTTTCCACATTTGCTTGTCCTTCTCAAGACTCCCTTGTGACAAAAGAGAACTCAGTTCCAGCCTAGACCTGAAGACAGTGCTGCAGGTTCAGGGTGGCAGGATGAGGACAGTGTCACCATCACTCCGAGCTCACGGATGTTGTGTGACAGGGGGCAGACTTCCAGTGGCACTCTACCACTTCCCCATTGCCTTAGGACTGCTTCATTGGGCCTCCTAAAAAAATAAAAACCAAACATCACTAGAACCACCTATTGTCATTTGGATCCTGCCTGGTTTTTGTGGTGTTCCCCAAGTGCCAGCAGCAGTGGACATCCCAGTTCCAAAGATGGGACACTCACACCCTTACCCAGATGACCTGATGGGTCAAGTACCCTGGAAGAGACAGCGATGATCCTGTAATTTGCCCTGTTATTTATTCCTCCTTGCTAAGCTTCCTGCTGATCTGCGGGGGTGAGGAGGAAGGAAAAAAATACCTATGAGGCGTTCATTATGCCCCTGATCAACGACAGATGAGCAACTGTTCCTGCGTGGAAACAGGTCCCCTTCTGTGCAATGCTGATACTTCAAAAAATTTCACCCAGCTGCACTGACATAGAGGTACCACACTATTAGGCCATATGTTAAGTCCATATGTGTATTACCAGAATCATTTGTTACTGCTCCAATTCTGTGGGAGTTCCATCTATTCCCTGGCAAAGCCTTTAACAAATAAAAAAGCACCAGTCATGATCCCATTTCATACTGTCACAGAGCTGAAATGATGGAAAAACTCTGATGTCATGTGCAGAAGTTTGTAATTCTTTGCTGATGTGCTCATCAGAATCTCATTGTGCATTCAGGCAGCCAGTTCAACATTTATCTGGACAACTAACCAGTACAAGGATATTCCCTGGAAGGCACAAGGCTTAACACCACTGACATGAAGTTAAGAATAATCAGTCTATCCTAAATGATCTCCCTGTAAGATGTTTGGAAACCTTTCAATGGAGGAACCCAGAGTATTTGTGAAGATGACTCTCAGCACAATCAATCAACAAGGCATGCAACTGACTTCTTGCTACCTTTGAATCTAGCAAAATTCCTACAAGATTAACTCAGGAATTAGTTTTTGAATTGTGGAAAACAAGTGGCTTATTTCCTCAGCAAACAGTTTCCCAACTCAAAAGCAACTGCTGCCAGTCTCACAGAACTAAGGTCTCTAAAGTAAAAGAAACACGTAATGATCACTAACTTCAAGCAGCACAGGCAAGCTTACAGCTTTTTACCAGATATTTTCCTTTTAGTAGCCTTCAATGCCTTATCACCTGTTCCTCTAGTGACTGTAAGCTTCAGAGCTCTACACTGGCAGAAACATCAAAATGTCAATCGAAACCACATGCATCCATCAAGTCTTCAGCCCAGCTACTTGACTTGCCTAGGTTCAATGTCACGGCATCACTCATTCAGCACTGCCCAAAGTGATCCTGCTTGCATCAGCCCTGTGGGGGCTGAGCTTCTTCCCTGTGTTTGGAGACGTTCCCAATGAAGAGCACAAGGATACTCACCAGATACTCTTAAATTAAAATAGTTCTCCATATGGACAGCACATTATTATCTGCATCTGCTCCATGTCTCAGTACTGAAAGTCCGTACTTGAGTCATGTCACAGTCAGTTCAGTGAAGCTGCAGTTCAGAGCAATCTCAGCTTCCTGTGTGCCTTCAGAGTCATACTTAACCTTCTTTTTGGTCTTTTTCTTTTTTTAAACTTATTGGTATCAAAGTTTCTGAAGGGCGATATTCTATTCATGGCTTTTGAAAATTATCTGCTTTTGCTGAAATTCTCTCTAAACACTCCTTACAACATTTTCCTGAGATGCTACATTTTATTGGATCAATCACTTCACCCTGAAGAGTTAGCAAGCACTGCACACTTTGACTCAGTCTATTCATACAGCCTTTCAGAGAGGGGAAAAAGTGCTGATACTTCTGCGTAACTCAATTAGCCTGTGTTCTGTTAACTGTGACAGAGAAGAATTGTATGTGCTTTGTGATTTCATGAATTTCACTTTCCTATATTGATAGGTCTACTTTGTTCAGGCTAGTGTAGGGGGGTGGAAATGTAAGGGCTAAAGGCTACCTTATCACAAAAGTATCAATATAAATGAATATCTCCGGATGGGCTTAGAATTAACTAGTACGTTAACCTCTGTGACAACTGTGCACAAAAAATATCCTCTTGCACATTCCCAAAGCAGCCTCTATCAACTTCTCAAGGAGGCTGTACGACTGCTCAAAGAATTCAGAGGTGGCCTTTGGATAAAGCCTTAGACCGAACAAAACAACCACAGTCTCCGAGTTCTCCTAAAAAGATCAATAAAGCAGCTCCAGGGATATAGCCCTGCCAGAGACCTACACTGGGATCCACTCAGGCACGTACACAAAGAACAAGTCGGTTACTCTAGAACAATCATAGTTCTCAGGGATGAGATTATATTTCAGATCCCATGAGCTGCTCTGTATCCCCGCTCTGGCAATCCTCAGCTGAGAAGAAACTGGGGTCCACACTGAGCTCACAGTGTCTCTGCACAGAGCGTGAGGAACCGGTGTCAGTGCACAACTCTGATGGGCCCCGTCGCTTAGAAACCAAGTCTGAAGCCTCACATCAGCTGCTTACACAAGTACAGTGGCAGCTGCACTGGTAGCACTGCTCTAAAGAGACAAATTTCAGGCTGGCAACCACTTCACCTGTGGTTTCACATGAGGCACTATATAGGCAAACAGATTATTTCAGGGGCTAAAAGTAGAACAGCTTTGAATCAATCAAAAGGGGGAAAAAACATTCCCAAATTAACACTCAGACATGACCTATGATCTCGCTGTTAATTCTCCCAATAAATAATAATGCTGCTGCTGCAAGATTAGATTATAATATTAATCTCAATTAACAGGCTTCACTAATTTCTCAAATGCAACTTGTTTATTTTGGAAATCAGGCAGGGATGATTGTTGTAGCTCTAGTCAGCCATGCAAATGTTTTTTAAAAATAGATTTACTCCTTTCACAAGCATGCATACCGTTTGGAGACCAAAGAGATCATTTGGAAGTCGCCTGGTAATTGCATATTAGCAGTACACATTTTCACACGCTGTTCTGGAATTATGCCCTAGAAAGTCATCGCTACAAATACAAGAGAAGTCCTTAATCCTTACATTTCCACAACCCCAGGAGCAAACAATTGGCCCTAATGCAAGGGCTTTGTGGAGCAGCTGGAGCCAGACTGAGATAACCCAACGCTCAGGTGGGTAAACAGCAGTCAGGCAGCAGTGATCATGTCCCAGGAGCAGCCTGAGCTAGGTTCAACCAAACAGTCTGTTTGATAGTGTCCTGGTGATAAATGGAAATCTCTGGCCTGAGTGTCTACCCCCAAAATGAAAATGACTATAAAAAGAACCCACATGACTCTCTCCCTCCCACTCCTAACACTGATTACCGTAACAGGAGTCACAGCAACTAATCTGCCAGTATCACAACCTGCGATCCCAGAGCCGCTGGCTGTTTGCACAACTGCGGTTTAGCTCTTTTTCCAAGGTGGTGTTGCTCCTGTGCCCTGCAGAATTCCAGCAGGAGGAGAGGAGAACGCAGAGAGGGCTTGGAGATGCAAAAGCCTGCACACCTCCATCCTGGCTCCACCTCCGCAATGAGCACCCATGAAAGTTCCTTAGTTATTGCAAATGTATTTTCTGAGTTTGTGCAAGGATGCGAGTGTGTGAGAGTATCAAATGTAGAACCCCAGGGTTAGGGTTGGAAAGACCCAAAATGCTAAAAAGATGACTTTCAGAGAAGACAATAAATAACTGGGGGTATTTGGGCTGCTGGCTTACTAGAGACCTGAGATGGCTCAAAGCCCATTCCCTTCTTAGCTGGAAAACTATCTCAGTTGACTTCAAATGCAGGGAAGAAAACAAAAAAAAAAAAAAAATTAGTGAATATGGAAGGTTAAATAAGAAGTTTAGGTGAGGAGAAACAGAGGGAGCAAAGAAATAAATACTGGTATTTAGTTTCTTCCATTGTACCATGCCTTGAATTTTCTCATTTTGAAAGTAAAAGGAAGCAGGTACTCCTGAGCCTTTTTTCCTGCATCCCTCCTGCTGTCTGCAAAAATAGCTGCTCCTTCCAGCATCTGTCTTCAGAAGCTGAAAAGGACCTTATTTTAAGAAGGACATAGTGGGGGAAAAAGTAGTATTCTTGTATGTGCAATGTTCACATGTAGAACTTGGGTATGTACTGAGCAATAACTGAGCAGATTTGAACATACAAATAGTTAGGAGTTATTTCATATCCTACCCTTGTCTTTTCTGTGTGTTTTGGCTTTCTTGTTGCTGCCACAAACCATACACCATCATGTGGCACAAACTGGTGAGGTCTCACCTCTTCTCTCTCACTGGGTGAAAAAATTTGTATTGGGCAGCTTTTACTCCTAGGAAAAAAGAAAGGTGGATCTCAGGGAACTCCCCAGATTTAGAGTGAGCCACTGCAGCTTCTCAAACTTATCACCCTGGAGGTGGAGCAACACAAAACACAGTTGCCCTGCAGAACTACTAGGTGATCCTTAGAATAAATGATAAATCCTTACGTATCTACTCTCTCCTAGGTGTGCCCACAAGTCTTCTGCTCTCTGAGGAATCTCTGTTCATGCCTTTCTGCCCCATACATATGGATCTCTGAGGAAGTCAAACAAGGTTTTCATTTCTATGAGTCTCATTTGTGTGAAATTGGATTATTTATGACTCTCTCTTACTGTCTCTAAGAGCAGCAGTATAAACAGAGGACAATAAGCTTAAGAAAATGTCCATGGTAAAAATGATTCGGTATATAAGTCCAAATGGCAGCCAAAAAGCAAACAGGAAAGCCAGCAGATCAGAAGAGACCCCTTTAGGGTTTGCAGAGTCTGCACAAATGCATACGGGAAAGAAGGGAGAGGTCAGGATTAGGAGGTAATGTCTGGCAAGTAGCTCTTCACATTCACACAATAATGTGACAATCTGAAGAAGCGCAATTTTCAAGAAAATCTTGCATACCGAGCTGACAAAATAGCCTATAAAATCAAGTTTTTTTATTCTGAAAGAAGCCGCTTGAACTACAGGTTAAAGGTCTGCAAGAAATGACTGTGCATTCCACGCAGCCAGCCTCCACAGACTATTGACTAATAAGAACCACAGCACCTTCTAAACCTTCTTCTAATTTCTGGTCACTTCCTTCCACCTGCCATGTTTCTTTTAATTTTTCACTTATTGAATGCAAGTTTCCAAGCAGCACAGACCCAGTCCAGATCTACAGGATCACTTTAGAAGTGAAATTAGATTTGCTACCAGCAAGACAGGCCACTAGAAGTATTATTTCCAGCAGAAAACAAAATTAGGTAGTCATTTAAAAAACCAGAGGTGGATAAAGTCCAAAACCAAGTCTGTGCAGCTATCTCTTAATCATCAAATCAATGTCTTTCATTAACAGAACAAAGAATAACAGTATTTTCTGAAGCTTCTTAGAGTGTCTGCAAGTTACTGCAACAGATGTCATGCTTACACTGAAGCCTGATGCCTTTGACGATATTAATAAATGTTCAGAATCACCCAGTGTACCTCAGTTTAAAGAATTCAGATCAGAATACCCCATTTCAAATCAGTTGTGGCAACCAGGTTTCTCTAAGGTCAGCTTAGCCATCAAGTCCACTGTGGATCCAAACACTACTATTTTTCCTCAAGAAGTAAATATTGAAAACATCACAAATCAGTAGAAGCCAACATGTATGAAAGCCTCAATAAACTCCACATCTAGTAAAGTGACACAGTTTCTATTAACTTCTGCATCAAGATATGTGTCTGAATTGACTCTTCATAACACCAAAAGCATCTTCCACAACTCGCTCTACATGCTCATGAACATCCAAGGTTCACCCACACCCTGATCCTAGGGAGAAAATGATGGTATTTAGAGGCCTCGTTCTGGAAGGAAGGTGGGTTTTCCAGGGATGTCAGAACAGATTTACTATGGATGTACCTTAAAAAAAAGAAACCAAACCAAACAACTCCAGTCTAAAATAATAAAAAAATAGATATTAAGGCTGTACAATTAATAGCAGAAGATAAATGAAAAATACTTTAAAAGTGCTCAATTTGGTTGCTACACACATTCAGTACTGGGTTTGACTCAGATTATAAACACTACGATTACTAAGGATGAGAAAATTTCTAGCTTAGCATTAAGCATTTAAGCCTTTGAAATACAAATCTTCCAAAGTATAATTTTCAATTCTTCATCATATGACATGCAATCAAAATTAACTCTATGTATTTAAACCCATCATTTTAAAGAATGCTTTACTGCTAGCACACTTTCAATTAAAGTCTTTCAATAAATACAGGAAGAAGTAACGCAGTTTTGTAGATGGGTTTTATGCCTTCTTTTTAGGCTCAAAAGTTATGATTACAGCCAATTTTTGACACAAAGTGCCACGTGTAGCTGGTGGAAAAAGCAGAGAGATAATTTAAGTAGTTGCCAATATGTTCACCTTTCAGTATTGCCAAATCTTCAAAAGCTTAGTTCTTCCAAATTATGCTATTCATACTTGCATACTACATGCATGCATTAAAATTTTACTTTGAAATACATCTCGACCAACGTTTCAAACCACAGATTGCGAGATACCTTAAATGTCATGTATAATTTGGTCAGCATTTTCCTACACCTCCTTCTTGGTGCCACCTTTGAAAAAATATCCAGACCTCACATTTTGGTCTCAAATATCTAAAAACCTGGCTTTTTATAAAAATCTGTCAAATTTTTGTTTCATGAAATATTCAGAACATGTATGAGGTCAAAAAGCTTTTCCATAAAGCGTTTTTCTTTCAAAAAAGTTTCTGTTAAACAGCAACAGAACTAAAGCAAAACAGATGAGAGAGTTTACTTTTTTCAGATTCATACCAGTTTTTCAACTACTAGCATTCGTGTATGTAAGTACAATGCAATTTATATGTAGAATGCAGAAGTTAATATAATTACAACTCATTATTTTGTAGCCAAATCAGTGTTAATTAAACAGGCTAATGTGTGAAAGGCTAGATAAAAGTTGCACCTTATAAAGCCAAAGTAGATGTTTTAACTTATAGTTTTAATATAGCAATCAAAGAAAATTCCAAATACTGTACAGTGAAGTGTAGTATAGTACACTATATACTGTTATAATACACTATTGTTACATTACAGATAAAAAAATCAAATATAATTAGTACAGCAATCACAAATAAAACAAATCAAACTGTGCTGGATAACAGCTAGTGCTGTGAAGATGGTATAGTTTCTATGCTAATTTATTTTTAATTCAACATGTAAAGCACTTACTGTTTAAAAAGATTTGTTTCCTAAATATATACACTATTTTAATTCTTATTTATACATTTTAAATAGCATTCCCTCCTAAAAGTGCACTCTTTCATTTCTTGGCAATAATCCTCATTAAACATAAAATAATTCTGAAAATACCACTCTTGTTTCAACCTTTTATTGCTCAACCGCAGGCATAAGGGCTCAGAGGGAATCCTGCATCTAAGGATCCTAAGCAACTTCTTCAATTGTAAGAAGCTAAACTGATATCCACAAGCAAAACAAATAAACCACTTACTGGTTGTGTTCTGTTGTGTTTTTTTTGTTTTGTTTTTTTTTTAACATAAGGATCAACTTAATATTATGATTATTTTACAACAGCATGTAGATTCTGCTATTTGAAAACAGGAGCCAAACAAATGTAGAGGTAACAGTGGCATCTTCTTCAGTCATTCCTTTCACCTACATTTCAGATCAAGCATCACTCTCCCAATTGTAAACATACTTTGAATTTTATTACCCAGCATTTTCAGTGCACTGAAAAAGTAGCAAGTGACTGCGCTCACCTTGTGACAGTGACAATACATTCTACTTTTTGAAAGACTGTAAATTAAGTGTTTTGGTGTTGGAAGCGTGCCGGTTGTTAGCACACAGTCTTGCGCCTCTGGGAAGCTGCAGCAGTGTTCTGTTGGAGGTAACGTCTAGCTCACATTTTATATCTATCAGAAGTAAACTATATGGAATTCACAAAAACAACAATATACATTGCTGTTCTATGATCAGAACAGTGCAAGCATCCCAAATATATTTATACTAACTTATTTGAAAAGCTGCTATTTATGTTCTCTCAACGCAGTGCAAACAATTCCCAGAGAAATGGCAGTATCAAAAAGTCAACCTTACTCAGCAGCCATTTGAAGTAGTAAAAATCTTGCATTTGCCTGGAAAACTGATCTGTTCTCTTGAGTTTTCCTGTATGCTCATCAGCAATCTAGTTGGGGTTGTTTGTTTGTTTGTTTTCAACTGGGCTTAGTCATAGTAAAGTTTCAGATTTTCAAATGATTAAGACTTCGTTGCCAGGAGACACTGTGTAGAAGGTAGTTGGCCCCTAGACAAGAAAACAATCAAGGCAGGTACTCAAAAATAATTTAGAACCACAGCCTCTGTCCCCAGGCAATTAAGCACAAAGAAATTGTGGGGTTTTTTTGTTAGGTTTTGTTGTTTTGTTTTGGTTTGAGAAAGGACACTCCTCATGTCATTTGAGAAGTTCCACTGACACAGCTTCACATCCACAATGAGTCAAAGTCCTCCCTGCCCTGGAGCCCCACCACCATCTTCCTGACTCTAACAGGGGCATCTAACAAGCACAGGGGTGCTCCCAAGATAGAAACACAGAGTTGCCTCAATTTACATTTGCACCCACTGCCAGCGATCAAATGAAAGATCTGTTCAAACTTACACTTCAGTGTTCTTTATTTCACTTCTGTACAGTTACACATCTCACCAGCATGTAGATGAAGTTCAGCTTCACTTGAGAGTATCAAAGCCATCTTTCTCAGAAACATTGATATTTAGATGCATGAGAAAGCGACGTGAAATAAGAACACTGCAAAGAAATATGCACGATCCTGCTTTACACCAGAGGAAATAAATCAGTGGATCTTGTGATTTTGACATCACTTTACCATTCCTTTTTGTGACCATTTTGTTTTGGGAACTAGAGAGTTCTGATCTACATGACTTGAGTGGACCTGAGATGACACAAAGGGTGAGTCAAACAGATCTATTATCTCTGTCTATTTCTGTTTAGGTAAGAGGGAAAATGTCAAATTACTGCTGAAATGGGAATTGTGTCAAAATTAAACCAAGCCTTCCTCTTTGCACAGTAAAAGGCACACAAACTTCTGTAGTCTTACCAGAAAGGCATGAAAGAAGTGAGCATCTTCCCTTGAAATAAAGATGATGTGCAATAAAGATTTCCATTTATTTCAAACTTAAAATTCTCTCATATATACTGCCCATATTTTTTTCAGCCTAGGAAGACACTTTTTCTAAATAAAAGGTTAAAAACGTCTAAGTGATAGTTACGTTGTCTAAAATGTAAGAGACCCAGGACATTCCTCCCCCGTAGCCCCTCCTGACTTAAACTCCTTCCCAGGAACACGCCGCTGCTACACTTCCCTAAACCTCACACTGTGACAAAGCACAAGCCTCTACTCAACATTTTCTACATAGAAGCAGCCTTCAGAGAGCCAGGCTGATTCACAGGAGACTAAGTGTTTTCCGTTTCAGTCATGGCAGGCTTCCAGCCACTGCATGTGCAACCTGTTTCTCATTGAATAAGCCCTGCCAGTTCATCAGTGCCTCAGCAAGGTCAGTTCTGCTCAGCCAAAGTACTTCATACATTCCAAGCTTCCAAAATGGTAACTTACAGGTTAGCAATTTGAGATCTTAAAGTGTTTCATTTATTTGTAAAAAGGTGATTATTCTTATTTTTACCTATAAGTAGTGTACTAAATCGTAAAATGTTTTTCCCCCTACATAAAACCTTAATGATCAGAGGTGTTTTAATTTTCTTTGACAAAACGGGAGCTATTCTTTAAGTGGCTTGCTTCAGTTAATTTTTACATACAAAAATAAATCCACTCTCAGTCTCATGGGACATTTTATCATACTAGTGCTTAGAACTGTTGAAGTGATTAGAAATATAAAAAGTGAGGAGGCTTTTCTGAATACAAACATATACAATGCAAGCAACAGTTGTGAACTGGTAGAAACCCACAAGTGCACAAACACAGACTTCACTATTTAGATGCTCTTCATTCCTTGGAAGCTGTATTAACATCTTTCATCCATTCAATGTTATTTTACCATTAGAGGAAGCAACAATAGTGCACTTAAATATGACTATGAAGATAGGAAGCAAAGTGCAGTATCAGAGACACATTCCATCCTTAGGGAGCAAGCACAACGGCTGCTTCTTAAAAACTAGCACTGCAGGTCTGATGAACACGCTACTGAAGTGGAAACCTGCATCACCAGCTGAAGTGAGGCTAACAGGGGTGGGTAGTCCTACAGACACTGAAACAGCATGTATTCCTTGTTTCCATGGAGGCAACAGCGAGCTTCCAAAAGCTCAATTATCACTGAACACTTTAGGATAATGTATGTTAGAGAGTCATTTCTTTCCAATAAATTGTTAATTTGCTCTGAAGAGTACAGCTGTTATTTAATTTTTGCCATTACTAACCAACACTAGTAATCAAAGTCTCTTAAAAGCAACGGATTTGCCATTGAACTTTTGTTGTTTCCGGCAATTGCCAGCTTCTCTCATGTAGTTGTATGAAAAGTTGCACAACATCTGACTAGCTCGGTATTTGGGAGGAAATAAAACCACGCTATCACTCAGTAACAGAGCACCAAAATGGTTGTGTTGGCTCAGCCAGCAATGCACAACCACATCACATTCACTTTGTCTTCATCCTACACTAAGTGGCCTTTTTCCTAACTTGCCTAAACTGACAATATGCAGGGATTAGAGAGTTTACTAAAGTTACACTTACTCTGAAATTTCTGACAAGTTTATCCTGCTGTATGAATGAAAAAGTTTTTAAATGAGAGGACGTGCCAGCACAATGCAATTAAATTACTGTATATGCTGCATTATCGAATTTAGTTTAGTTTCAGTTGCTTTTTGAAATTTATGTATAATTCATGTTTATAGTGTATTTTTGTGTGGAATTAAGTACCCGGGACAGGATTAACTTTGTCACTTTTCTAGTTTCACCTGTTCTAGCATTTCCAGTAACCTTAAACTAGCACGGTAAGAACTTTACATGGGCTTAAATTTTAAGACTTTTAAGGAACTAAAAAGAATTTTCAAGAACCCACATTTACAGCAGATATTCATTTCAGTGCATTTCCTAATAACTAATTTACAGGTAACAGAGCCAGCCTGGGCAGCAGTATGGTAATATTGAAAGCTATTGCCAATCACACGCTTATCATGCACTGAATAAGATGATATAATCTTTGACATACATACAAGATTTAATAACTAATCACTTTGTGTGGCCCAGCCAATAAACATTACATTTGAACAGTAATTTCTTCTATCCTTATTAGATTTTAACCTATCAAGAGTGATCCATTGGCTCAGTTGCATTAGTGATTCCTGCATCTTGACTATCCATCTCCTCAAGCTCCTCAACAGAATTTCCCTTTTGTGCTTTAGACCTTGCAGGGAATGTTGATCCCACAGAATTCACCACATTACCATCAGTTGATTCGGTATTCAAGTGTTCAGTGCCACCTGGTGCAGAAAACGGTTCGGGTAAGCCAGCCTGAAAGCTCCCAGTTGTAGCAGTTGAACTCACTGCCTCTACTTTTCTCTGAGATAAATCACCTGATGCTGACTGCTCTGCATTCTGATCCCGCAAATGTCTGTCCATTGAAGCCTGAATAGAAGAGACCATTTCCTGCAACTTTTTTCTCTGCGCCTCAATCAAAGTGGGGTCAAGCTGCCTGCTGTCTCTCATTGTCACAACTCCCGGCGCGATTCGGATAAGCTCACTGTGACCAGAAACAGCTGTAAATACAGAAGGCTCAATTTTAGCAGAAGGACTGAAGTCCGTTTCTGTGCTATGCTTTCTTAAAAGTGGTGTTTCCCTGGCTCTTTGATCGTGTTGCTGACTACCAGATGCAGTTCCTAGGGAATGGCCCTTTCCTTGAAACGCAGTTACATTATGCAGTTGTTCCGATTTCTTTTTCACTACTCCACCACTACCCAGCTTCAGCATTCCGTGTGAAGGGCTCGCTTCCCTGCTTCTGGAAGTAGCTTCTGCTCGCACTTGACTTAAGGCCTCTTTAACCAACTCTTCGACGTCAGGACCAATAGGGAAGTGCCCGGCAGCATCCACACACAGCTCCAGCCTGTCTTCTGCTGCATTGTACACAAAGTTTTTACCAGGCAGATGTGGAAAGGTACAGTGCTTGCCATCAGCCAAACCTATAAAGACAGAAAAAGTTATTCAAAGTGCTAACATCTTTTAAGGCATGCTCTGAATACACAGTAATTGTTGTATTTCAACTTATTGCAGCAAGTTTGTAAAAACAAACACACTGAAACTTACTGCCATGGGAGGAAAACAATTTAGGCTTCTATGCCATACAACAGCAGTCACAGGATACCTCTAAGAGGCTGCTGCTTTCTACAGTGATTCTAATGAAGAGACAGGACTGTCTCTTCACTACATAAAATAACCACTTTGCCGAGACTTGAAGTTATAATCCAACAGAAGTTAAAGAAATAGTATATGTTTGCAGTAACATAAAACAAGCAAAACCCCATCACTACCATCACCCCCCAAACCCACACAAAACCAAACAAACCCCCAGAAAACTGCCAAAGGGCACATTTCAAATCAACGTCTAACTGGAGCAGTACTATTAAAGGCCACTTCCATACTAGTTAGAACTGTAGCAGGATTTCTGGGTGTACAACTGCTGCTAAGCCTGAGGAATTTCAAATTTGCTATTTGTCTTCTTCTCAGAGAAGAACAGTTGCTAGACAAGCAAAAGTGTTTCAAGCTTACTGTGCTCAGTAGTCCCCCAGACATTATAACTATTAACCACTATAAAACAAACATGAGGTATAATATTTCTGATCTGCTGTTTCATTGTCCCACTGTCTGCTACTTCTCCCACTGTCCCATTGTCTGCTAAAACTGAGACTTCACAAACAAATTTAAGTTCTGAGGCTGCTCTGTGTCAAAAGTGAGCAACATCTGGTTTTCCAGTTTACCATCATAAAATACAAAATAACTCTTTCAACTCTATCCCATACAGGCTGCACTAAAATCAGTAAGGTATTGCTTAAGTGATGACAAGTTTCTATGAGTTAAATCTATTTGCAGATGAAAACTTGGCTGCAACAACTCGCTTTGCTTCAGCTCCTTTCAGTTATGCAAGGAGAGCTACAATTAAAAAGAAAACACTTTTTTTTTAAGTGCCAGGAATAGATAAATTAATGGGATTTTTTTCTTCATATTTTCTTATCATTCTTGAAGAAAAACACCAGAAATTGTGCAGAATGGAAGAAACACAACAAGCAAATCCTATTTGTGTTATCAAATACAATGCTGTCAAAACAAGTATCCTGAGCATCAATAAGGTCACTCAAACAGTTTCAAACATTAGTAAACTGGTTTTATACTAATGAACCAACTGACCAATCTCTCTCATCCTCCACGTACTTCTACAGTTAAAGAGAATCTACAGACGAGATTTTATTTTGACTTCAGACATGTAGCTCCTTTCTTTACATGTCGATGGGAACCAATAACCAAACAGCCAATACACACACAGAACAAAATTTAACCCCACACACCTATCTGTCTAACTTAGCCTGAAGAATATATTTCAAATACATAATTTACCAGCTCAACCTTCATTCACAAGAGAGCGCTGCAACAGCTTCTAGGATAGACCAAAAATGCCTCAGAAATTGCAATCCTGAAATCTCAAAATAAGATCTTAAATGAGATCTACTAAATCAAATTTCAACTGATTAACAGTACCTAGGCTTGAAAGAAAGCTTTGTTCCAGAAGTCCAGTATAATAGTTATTACATTAATTAAAATATTACAAATACGTAAGGAGCTTCTTTAAGTGGAAAAAAAATGTTGCACACTCTAATTGTTTAATGTGGAAATTCAGTAGTTCATAAAACGTTAAAATCATACAAGTATGTTAATGCTAAAAAAGTAATTCTACCTACCAGTGTAGCAAAAAATACCTGCACACACAGAAATGCAATATGTTTAAATACAGAATATCATCTCCCTCAGTCTCAGTTCTTACATTGTCAGTTGGTAGAAATGACTTTTAAGTCAGGCTTTTTCTGTGAGCTAATGACCAGGTGTGTTAACATCCCTTGGATTAATTTCAGGTTCTCCATTCTGGCCAGTCATTAATCAGGCAAAATGTCCTTTCCATCAGGCACTGCTTAAGCTAATTCACTTGCCACAAACAATACACCAGTCTTCACTGCACAAGCATAGTAAAAGCAAGAAAACCAAAAGGAAACAGATCTGCTATAGGACACTTGCATGCTAATTCTATTACCCAGGCTAATAATTCAGTGAGAGATAGTAGGCACTGAGTATACCATGCACTTCAGTTACTGCAAACAGAGTAGAAATTACGTGGTAAAGTAACTGTTTCCAGAAATAATCAAGATTAAGTTTGATAAAATTGCCTAGGAAAAAAACAAACGGTAAGAAAGCAGCAAAGGAATCATTATTACACATGAAACCACAAAAGCTAAACTATGAATGCAAAGACTTCAATAAGAAAATAAATTTTAAATGAGAAAAATAACTGAATAGTACTTTTTTCTCTAAAGAAACAGATGTTATTCTTTGCAGGTAGTATTTGTACACCTGTCTAAAAATCAGATACGCTCTAACTGCTTGCTTGGTTATCCCACACATAGTCCAAGCTGCGACATTTAGTAATGCAGGAAGGGGGTAGCTTTGCTTTTGAACAACAGTATTAGGAATATGAAAGACAAAATTAACCAAACATTTAACTTTAAAACCTGCAGTACCCCTGTATGAAATATCTCCTAAGAAGCACACTAGAAAGATGAACTGCTTCTCCAGTAAGTGTTTTACAGTATAACAGAAATAGGTCCTATGATCTTCTGTTTGATCTTTCCAGGGGGTGGGAAATAAAATATTTTAAAAAATCAGTTGACTTACTGAATTGTACGAACAACTTCAATAAGTTTAAATGGAGATGTATGGTTGTAGAGAAAATTTCAGAAAAGACGACATTTAAACTTAACTAACTAGTCTTGGTCGGATTCCCCAGTCTTAAGCTCTCTGAGGGAGCATAAGGAGTTCTACAATATTATGAAAATGTACCATGGTAATAAAATAAATATATATTCATGCTTACAAGTGACTTAATATAAATTTTCCACTTTAAAGGTTTGAAAACAGAGGAAGAAAAGAATAAAAACAAAACCAAAAAATACCTGTGGTTTTCTTCATTATGCTGTAGAATACTCCACCCTGCTGAAACAATTGAGGAAGCCCCTTTGCGTAAGACCAAACATCTTCTCCTGTAGAAATCAAACACAATCATTAGAATTAAACAGACATATTTGAACATTATAGACAATGACTGAAAATGTAACTTCTTGAATTAAAAGATGAATCTTTACTCTCTTCTATGCAATTAAGAATTTGAATTTTTATTGCAAATTTACAGAAGAGGAGCCCAGGATATTGAGAAACTTTCAGGAAAACATAACCACCGTCTGCAGTCAAATACCCTACATTTCTTAGTACAAAGTTTCCTGAATCTGATTTGAACCAAGCTGCAGCTCCTGGTTCTTTGCCAGGCCTGACGCACAAGTCTCCACTCCCCTCCTAGCCTATGCTTTCAACATAAAACTAGGAAATTACTAACACACTTCCAAGATTCAAGCAAGTACCCTTGCACATTGAAACCTCTATTCTATATCCCTACACCTTCTCAAAAATCTCCACTTCACAGCTGCCATACAAGAGACTTTATATTGTAGCTGTGATACAAATGTCCAGGCAGGCAGCTCTGCAGAAGCTGTGTCTGCACCTTGCTTTGCTTCACAGCTACAAACAAAATGCCAACTGTGAGGGCCCAGCAGTTCTGTGTAACGGGCATTTTTCAAAGATGCCAAAAATGGCATTGAAATATGACAACTTTAAATGCCATTGAGAAGAAAGAAACAAAACAAAACAAAAAACCAAGAGTATATAAGGAAAGGAATAAAAAGAATTAAAAAATTGTGTTACAAAGACAGAATATCAGTGACCTAACAGCATCTGCTAAATCTCTATTTTTACCTGCACCCTTTTCCTTATTTTGCTGACCACTTACCTGCTTTGGAGAAGACGTGTGATGTAGCTGTCAAAGTAGTACAAACAAAAAGCACTGATAAATTCCATTCTCCTGATGCAGAAACAGCTACTGAGTGTATACATTTTCATATAAAATTGCTTTTCCCACCTTATATCAAACACTCAGGGAATATACTGAGATGCTTCAAATAGAAATCACATCCTTCTTTAGGCATTGAAATCTCAATAACCATGTCTCTCAATTTTCTATTAAAATTGGAGAATGTAAATCATTAACTAAAATCAACTGGATGCACTTACTGTTTGGAATAGAGATGGCTGGAATATGCAAGGCTATAAAATATTACCTACCGATATTTCTTTGCTTGCTGTTGACAGCAAAATAAAAGTAAATAGTTGTTTTTAACAGTTTCCACGTACTGAATATATGGCACATCTAAATCCCACCCTGTGGGTTTCACCCTTGTGACAGTGGCATTATGGGCCATGTCAGGCTTTGAAACCCTTCCAGCCACTCGCCAACTTTTCTGTTTCCCCTCCCGACACACACAGGACCCCGCACACTCCCCTGCTCATCTGTCCCCCCACCACATGGTTCTGTCGCTCACCTCTCCACTTCAGGTGTTATTTAAGTCTCCATTCTCTACAAAAAGGTGCAGTGCATCTTCATCGTGTTTTGCCTTTAGATACTTTAAAGACAGGAGACCTACATAACCTGATTCATTTTAAATGCATTCCCTTGAACCATATATGCTCTGATTCATTGTATTCATTTGCACATTGAGCTCACAGATTTGGCTTTCACTTCCCAGTAAGAACATCCAGGTAAAACCAATCACTGGTCTTTCTTATTTTCCATGATCTACTGAAGAAGGAGGTCTTCTCTTTTGACTTTATCCTGATAACTCCTCTCTACTGACTTGCTAATAAATTTGGAGCTCCTCTCCATCTTTCACTGATCCACTAAAAAAAAAAATGTTGTCATGGTTTAACCTGAGCTAGCAATACAATGATAGCCGCTCACTCACCCCCTCTCTCACCCACCCCCAATAGGGGAAATAATCAAAAGGGAAGGGAGAAACTTGGATTAAGATAAACACAGTTTAATAAAATAACAAAATACTAATACACTACTAGTAAATATACATATATATATATGAAATAGAAATAAAAGATACTCAAGGCAATGCCTCATGAACACACTGAGCAGCCAGACCCAGGAAACAGCACCTGGTCCCACAGCTGATTTCAGAGAGAAAAAAGGCAGAAAGGCCAGAAGCCTCTGCAAAACAGAAAAAGGCTGAACTAAACGTCCTGAGCCAAATTCCCCCAGCTGCACCCCAGAGCAAGCAAGAACGCCCAAAAAGAGCAAGAGAGAGCGCGAGCCAGAGACCCGGAAGGTCCTGACTTTTCTCAGATATGAAGCATGAAGCTAATGGGATGGAATACTCTTATTGATCAGTCTGGATGTCAGTCAAGCTCTGCCCCATCCATGGCCTCCTTCCTCAATGCCTCACACCTGTGGGCAGAGCACTCAGAACGCCCTGGGCTCTCAGACCTGAGCAATAAAAAACATTAACTCTGTGCTGGGGTGTTCTCTCTTGTTCTCAAACTAACTCCAAATAAAGACTGTGCTAGCTATGAAAAAGAAAGGTTTCTAACTGCATGAAGAAAATGAACTCGTTCTCAGTCAAACCAGCACAAATCTCCCCGCTGTTGTGCTTTCCCTCTTCTTCAAACAGATCCATGGAGGGAGGACAATTACAGTTGATAACACTCTCACATTTTTCCTATTTCAAAAGGTTCACTGCTATCCCCACATCCCTATTCTCATTTACATTTTGACACACACATCCCTATAGTCCATGGCTCCAGAGCATCCCAGCTGTGACTCCTTATTTCCCCCCCAGCAGCAGCAAGCTGAAGTCTTCCTGATGGTTTAAATACTGCCCACAGGAATCAAAATAACCACTACACTGATAACTAACAGAATATGGTCATCAGTTGGCTGAGGCCTGGGGATGCCACAGCCACACAGCATCTGGCTCCGTATGAAGGGCTCCCATACTGCTGCACCCAGCAACCCATTCTCGGGTGAAGGAGTCCCCTTTCCTCCCACAAGACAACCACAGGCTTCTAGAAGAAGCCCAGTTTTACACATCCATGGCACTCCCTGTTCACTCAGAGCATGATATTTCAAGCCTTGCACCAGAGCAGCATTGCTGCTTAGAGGCTTTTATGCAACCTAAGCAAGGACTACATGCAGAGAAGTGTGGAGAGCAGGGCTCACAAAACAAAAGCATCAGCCACTGAAAGAAATACAAACTAACAATGCTGTTTTCATAAAGAGATCTCAGATTGGAACACCAAAAAAAACCCACAATTACAACTGGACTTTCCCAGACCACAGGAATTAACATGTTTGATTCAACCAAATTACATCTGAGGTTTGTACATTTTTATTGCTAGTTAGGTTTTACTGTTTGTTTATCACAAGATGTAAGATGTTTATAGGTCACAAGTTAATTTTGGTGATCATTTAGATTAAAATCTCACTCAAGACACTAAATTTATCAAAGAGATAATGTTCTCCATGCTACTCCCACAGCTGTACACACTCCCCCAGACCAGACCTCAGCCCCACAACATTAAGGTACAGCAACAAATGAAGCCCATCCTACCCAACCGCACACCTCATACACTGCTGAAAAACCACAGGTGCAGACTAACCTACGGCAGGGGAAGCCCAAGACCACCGCTTTGTACAGCAGAGAGGACACAGAGAAGTGCAAAACAAATCAAAAGCTCAGTTGATAAACACAGGGAAATACAACTGGCTTAAAAACAAATTGTTTAAATCCAAGCAAAACCTGGTTTCAATTAATAAATTTAATTTATATCTGGCTATTTTGATTTCTTGTGTACTGACATATTCATCAATGCAAAGCAAACCAATCAAAATAGATTTGTACGTGGCTTGCATGTATCTGGAGTGCTTCTGCATGGGTGTATATAAAAATCAGTTTAGAAATGTAGTGTTTTAATTACGTTAATGTAAATGTAAAATTAAAATTCCTTTAGTCATTTCTTTGTTGAATTATGTATTTGGAGCTAAACAAAAATAGGGGAGAAAGCATATTATGCATGATTTTTTGTAAAGCTATGTAGTCCAGAAATTACAGTTTCTAATTTCCCAAGGCTTATTTTTAAGTTGTATACATAAAAATTAAAGAACATGGTCTAAATTTTTAATATGTTAACTAGCTGAGACCAGAAAAGAAAGATTCTAATAACTGAAATAAAGAAGCATCAAGTCAGCCTACAGGAGACCTTGTATGAAAGAAAAACTTTTAAGCATCCAGAATGAATAATTATAGATGTTGGAAGACACACTTTCACTATGGGCATTTGAAAAAAACAAAACATATCTGGCTGAGAGAGCTATTTCAATAGCATCTTGCCTCTACGCATTCTAATCTAACTGTATTAGATGAATGCTTTCAGCAGAACAAAGTTACAGCAGAAACACTCAGGATAAGCTGACTCTCAGAACTTCGCAGCGTTGGTTTTTAGCAGTACAGAAACATAACTGAGAAATGCTGAGGCTTCTTGTCCCAGAAAGGCTGAATATGCCACCTTGAGAAACTGCCACCCCAACACTCTTAACAAAGTGCAAAGACTTAAGAAGTTTCTTAGAGTTCATTTCCCCATTGAAAAAAATCACAATTTTAAGTAGTCAACTGTCTAGATTTTTTCCATAAGTATCTTTGAAAGAAAGTGAAGCCTTGATGAGAAAAGTGATTATATAAAAATAGCATCTTATTCAGTAGCTGCATAAAGCTGTTGTAAGTGGTTGGTTTATCATTTGCTGACACTTTTACTTCTATTAGTAATGCAAAAAGGATGCAGTCAGAGAACAGTGAGGTAAATTCTATTCTAACCTGTGCTTTGAAAGCAGAGTCTAACAGTAACAAGAGTGAAAGACAAAAAATGATTCTTGAATACATGCTCAGCTCACAGTTCATAGATAAATACTTGTAAAAAAAAAAAAAAAAAAAAGACACCTTAATGCTGAAGTCACTGAGATACTTTTAAAGCACCTCAGAGATTTCTGTAAGCCAATAACTACATTTTCAGGAGCATTTTCTGAAAACAGGAAAGCACTCTTTTAAGCTTCATCTCACAATTAAGACAGCTTTTAAACCTAACCTCTTGCTGCACTTTGGAACTGCGGTGTAAATGTCAGGGTGACAAGTTGGCTAGTGATTCAGCACACTATCTTGCAAGAGACATGGGAGTTAACAATCAGGTGTGGAAAAGAAGCAAAGTTCTGCATTATGAACTTCTGACATATTATACCAGTCTGTGATTATGTAATTATTTTGTTTCTAAAACATCACATGCTTCAGCCACACCAAATCCCTCCAGCAAAAGAGAAGGCTCCCACAAAAAATAAAAAACAACCTGTAAGCATTACTATTCAACTAGTTCATAGGGCTTAATGTATAATTACTGTCCTACTTCCTGCCAGTAAACAGCAAGAACTATGAAACCTGATGAAGAGAGTACACAAATGAAGGTCCAGGTCTCCTGAGTCTAAATACAAAAACAGAAACCACAGGCACCTGAGAAAAGTCCTTTCGTCTTCAATTATTAACAGTTAGTCAGATTTATATGACTGACAATTCATAAGCATAGCTTTGCAACCCCCCTGTTGTCTACCTTTGGGATTCAAATCTGTGCTTGGCTTCTTTCAGTTTCTCTTCTGCTTACATTCTGCAACAATACTTCTCACCGCTCTTTAAAAAGACCAGATCTTCACTTAAAATTAGCTGATTAGCTAAGGATACAATGTTGTGATGATATGCTTAAACCAATGCAACTACCTGTGGGGAGAAATGCTAGGATTTTATCTCATTATAAAGGTGAGCAGATATTCAGCGTTCCCTGCTCACCTCTGCTCTAAATTTATTTCCTGAAACCTGAGGGAGATGTAGGGAAAAAAGAGAGTATGTAGCTCACACACATACACATCAGATGTGTGTGCTTAATGAGAGACAGGAGAAACAATAGAGAGAAAGAAGAGGAAATGCAACAACTTCTAAACAGCAATTTTTAAAAGAGGCCTTCATACCAAAGAAAGAACATATATCTCATATACACATTTTAAAAAGTCACAGCACTCAATGAATCACTGACAACATATTAAATGTTCTTCTAATAGAGGAATAAAGGAACTAACCTTCTCCACCATTAAATTTAAGGCAAAAAGAGACACGTGTAACTACAGTTTGTAAAATCTTATCTTCTACTTAAAAATACAATTTTAAAGTATAACTTGAAGTCAACCTTACCCATTAGTGTTGCTAGAAGACAGAGAGAATACATCTCCTTATCGACTTGCTCTTGCAGTTCCTTCGATGAGATTTTACTGGTCACAGCAACATCTTCATGCTTCATGGCGTGGGCTGAGTGTGCTGAGGCAGACTGCCTGCCTTCCTCCTTACCTTTCAGGATTTCTATCGCGACCCTGTCACCATGCTGCAAAGGAACAGGCTCGTTTTCCATGCCTTCTTTGGGAGGCAGAAGCTCTTTAGGAGGAAAGCCATAGCGAATACATTGCAAATACGGAGGAATATTAAATTCTCTCGCTATGCTTTCCTGTAGTTCCAAGAAGGTGGTAGTGCACTTCAGGGTAAGCATTGACTGCCTCCCATCATTTGTGGTTATTCGAATTTTCTTTTCCTTTGTAGATGTTGGAGAATACGGGGTTTTTGTTGGTGTAGCAGGTGCGGATGATGGCCCCTCACGAACAGCCCCAGGAGATGCAGTCCTAGGCTGCCCTTTATGCTCTTGTTTCAATTTTTCACTTTTCCGTTTTTGCATTATGGAAGCCTGGTCTGTAATGTTCTGCTGAACAGTTCTTTCAGCTTTGCTCATATTCAACTCCTCCTTGTGCAAAGTTTTTGTCTTCTGTCCAGTCAAAATAATTTTGGTTGGAAGTTGTGACTCTAATTCTTGTCCTTGCTGTACATCATCAGCTCTTTGGGCATGAGCACCATCAATATTTACAGGAGTATAATCATCAGGGTTCTTTTTGGCAGTTTGATGCAATATTGTGTTGACAACTTTCTGAACAAGAATCTCACTACCAAATTCACCAGGGAAGTGCTTGGTAACGAGTTTCATGGCTACGTCATACACATTGCTGTTCAGAGATGTGTCACTTTCATACTGGAACCAGTAGACTGTCTCTCTCACCACTCTTCCACCCCACTCTAGAGTAATAGGAAAAGCTTCAGGGAGATTATCGTATTCTTTACCTTCCCAGTAGTGCTTGAATCCACAGCCACATTTGCCACCGGCAGACCGAGTATTAGTTCTGTCTCCATCCAAATATGAAACGGATCCATCTTCTCTGACACGACGCACTAAGTTACTGTGACACCAGTTACAAGCAGTCAAACTACTCAGGCTGTAGTCTGGTACCAGGACATCCTTTGCGGGGTTGTAAGAACACACCAAACTGTTCAGGGGAAAACTGTAATTTTTGTCAGGCCTCAGCTGGCCATGAGTACTTTTTGCCAGGTTATAGAGTTTCCCCCCAGGAGCCAGCCACTCCAGAGGAACATGATGCTCTGAAAGGGCCCCACAGATGAGGCACCGGTGAAGGCGGTTGTCCATCACTGCTTTTTTGGCAGCTGCGGTGACTTCTTCAGGCTGGACTCCTATTACACCAGTCCTTCTGTAGAAATACTGATGTACATCAGCCACAAGACTGGGATGGATCCCATGTTTACTCATGAAAACCTCCTCCATGGCAGCAACAAGCCTCATCAAGTATTTATCTTGCAAACTTCTGTCTCCTCCAATAATACAACCACCATCCTCCTCTAACTTGATGTACTTTTTGATGAGGTCTTGAGGAACTCCCCAGGCTTTTGGAAGCAGCTTCCTAGGCAGTTTAGGTAAAGCAGCACCTTTTATTCCAACTAGAGGAATATAATGGTTACGTCCTGAGCTACTCCATGCAATGCAGATTGGCTTGTTCAACATGCCATCTTTTCCCATGCATTTTTCTAGAGGTACCAGACCAGGGAGGAACGTTGCTGAATAATCACCGGAGCTTCGCATTCCGCTCAAGGAGTCTAACAGGATGATAGGCCGGTGAAGCACGTTGGCCAGACCAAAGATGTGAATATTCCTAAGGCCCATTGGCACACCTTCTGGAGGAACAAACAAAGGGTCACATTCGTTGATGATGTCCTCCCACTCTGCTGCATCAATAAAGTCATGGAAAAGCGCCTTGTAGTGACTCAGATTCTCCTCAAAATGCTTCTTTAGGTTCTCTCGCAGAGCATGCCAGAACAGTTCCCTGCCAACAAGTGCCCGCGAGACAGCGTGGACGAGGCAGTGGCCGTCCCCATCCACGTGGACAGGAATGAGGCACTCCTGACTGTTGTTTGCCTTCTTGATGTCTTCCAGGGTGTCATGCAGGTAGAGGAGGCTGCCAGAGCGGTCCTTTCCGTAACCAATGGTTTCGACGTGCTCCGGCTCAATGAGGAAAGCACGGTCACCCAAGAGGGAGCAGTCAAAGATGTCCCCCTGGTTCATCTCCGTGAGGAGCTTGGCTTTGCCAGTTTGCTTATCCATGCCGTAGCGGGCCAGGATGGGGGCCAGAAGCTTGCAGTGGTAGTTGGAGAGGCCCATGACTTTGACGAGCTCGGTGTTCCTGCGGGGGGGCCCGGCACCGCTGACGCCCAACAGCGCATTCCGCAGCAGGTTGTGCAGCACCAGGTCGGGGTCCGTCACCTCCTCCACTGCCAGCAGCTGCCGCTGGTCGTGGCGCTGCCCGCAGTCCGTGCACTCGATGCTGCCGCTGCTCTGCGGCCCGTGGGCCGGGAAGAAAAGCCGCGCCTGGCATTTGGGGTCGGGGCAGGTGCCCGAGAAGATGCGTCGGTCCCGCTTCTTGGAGGCGGCCGGAGGCGGCGGCTGCGGCTGCTGCTGAGGAGACGGCGGCGGCGGCGGCGGTGGCTGCTGTTGCTGCTGCGGCTGAGACATGGCTCTGCTCCGGCCGGGCTGCACCCCCACCCGCGCTCCTCCGCCCTCACAGGCTCATCCCCTACGCCCCGGGTAACGTCCGCCACCTGACAGATGCCGCCGCTGCCGTCCACCCGCCGCCCATCCACCGAGCGCCCTCCCGTCGTCGCCGCCGCCGCTCCGCTCCCCCACCCCCGCCTGCCCCCCCACCGGCAAACACGGAAGCCGCCGGCGCCGCCGCTCACTGCCTCTTCGCTGCCTGAGCCGTTGCCCGCAACGCAACGGCCTCTCGCACTTCCACGCCAACGACGCAGGCGCGGCGCCGCGCGGGCGCCCGGGAGCGGTAGTCCGCTCCGCCGCCAAGACCCGGCGGGGGAAGGGAGCAGGGAGAGCGCGAAGACTACAAGGACCGTGATGCCTTGCGATACGGGGAGGGCGGGGGCGGGGCGCGCCGTGCCGGCTGCGCCGCCCCGCGGGGTTTCTGGGAAGTGTAGTGTTCTCCCGGGCGGGCCGCGGAGGAGGGAGGGGAGCCGGCAGGGACACACTTAGGGCGCTCTGCAAGCGCTTGTTGCGCTTCCCGCTGAGGGGTGTGGGGGAGGGGCAGGCTGCTATGTTTGAGGTGACAACGCGACATGAACACTCCTCTCCTGCCACTCCCCAGCACCAACACTGGCTCAAGGCTCCCCCCGTGTCACCTGTCCCTCTGGGCAGGCACCGGAGGGAGGCTGCTCGTCCTGCCTGGGCATTGGGAGCTCGGTGCTTGCTGCTGGGCCTTGTCCCCCGGCTTCAGCCCTGTCTCCTCGCAGCGCTGCCTGCCCGAGCTCCAACAGGTTGTCACCAGCGAGGGGCTGACAGAACGGGGCACAGCTGGTGGCCGGGCCCCAGCCTGCCCCTCGCTGCTGCACAGGGGTGTTTGAGTGTCCAGGGCTGAGCGCCTGGCTCTCTGGGCACGGAGGTTTGCTAACAGCACGGCTGGCAGCGTGTCCTCCTGGGCAGCCATGGATGCAGCGGGCTCCAGCATCCAGTGTCTGCCCAGGCGATCACCGCAGCCGGGGATGGTGTTGGTCGCAGCGCTCTGCCTGCTCTGTGAACTCCCCGGGCTTTCTGGAGCTTGAGACACGCTCAGTGGGGTTTTGCTCTCCAGGCCGGTACTGCGGGAGGTGAGCTATCTAAACAGAGGTGTTCCCCAGCTGCTGGCTGCTGATAGCGGGAAACACACACAAGGAGACGCAAGAGCAAGTTGTTAACACAAGTGATCCCTCCTGCTGGTGCTACAGGAGATAATGAGGGAATGACACTTATGTTATCTCCAGTGGCCGTCTGAAATGATACTTCACAAAAATGAAAGGGAATAATGTTCACAACTTCCAGCCTAATTATAGTGGGCTGGCAGCATATTCATGCCGAGAGCTCAAGGAGGGTTACTTCCAGCACATGGGGTTTTTTAAGTTGCCTGGAAGTCTCTCCAGGCAGCGGTTTATTCTCTAATAAAGGAAAACAAAAGCTGAACTTATGGAGGACAAGGTGGCACTTCAATGGGTATTGCCAAGTACCAAAGTGACCCAGCCCTACAAATAAAAGGGCAAAAATGACGGCTTCCTCCCTCCTCAATCATCCCAGTTCCAGCAAACACCTGGCATTTACATCCCAAGGACTTACCTATTCTATAGTCACCCAAAAGTTTCAAAATTATAATGAAAATCATAGAGAACATACTGTGCTTGTACTTTCCAATATAAAGAGTATGCTTCATTTTCATTAATCTGTGAAAAGCCATTTATGCAGCTGACATTTAAGTTACAAAGATTCCGATGATTAATACATGCAGAAAAATACTGTTTGTGTGCTTCATCACAGGCTTGAGGAAAAAAATGGCTCCAGGCCTGGCCCTGCAACAGACTGAGCACTGCCACCTTCCAGTGACAGCAGCCGAGCTGTGCATGCTCATTCCCTCTCGGTTACAGTAAGTTGTCCAGCACAGAAAATACATATGTGTGTGTAAATGTATGTATGCCACAGCATGATCTTTAATCTGATCTTTCAAAATCTGGGACAGGTTTGAAGAGGAAAAGGTGAAAATTATGAGACTGATTTTCATTCTTGCCTGCTACTAATTCTTTTTTATGTATATGACAGTAAGGTGGTAGCAGCAGCAGCAGCCACATAATCCTGCCAATGTGCCTTGTACTTGGGGATAAATCAGCAGTCTTTGCCCATTCATTCCTTTCTTCCCTTCATAAGTAGCGGGAACGCAGTAAAAATGTGCATAGGGGACCTTCTGTCCTCTGTGAAACTGTGTGGAAGCTCCTGAGAATGGGCACCATTCAGGGCATCAGATGGTGACAATCCTGTGCTAACCCAGCCTGTGTTTTGAAGGAACATCAAATAATTTTTCTGTAACACTGCCAGCCTCTGGAGCAATCCATTTCTTCACTTACGGGAGATAAACATTCTGTCATTGTTTAATTGTACTTTGTGTTAAATAATAGGTAGCACCCTGGTGAAATAATTAGCTTTTTACTGTCAAAACCGACAGAAATTTTGATGTTTTCTTTACTTCTCAAGCCAGATGTTTTTATGAAAACACTTGATAAACTATAACTGTAAAGTCAAAAGTATTTCTCCTTCTTATTCCCTACATTAATTTCACTGATAAATTAAATTCAATAGAGAAATCTATCTTCTATGATGACTTGACCCTAATTAACATGATTTTTTTTAATGAATGATATTTGCAAGCATTCCAGCTATATGCAGACTTATCATCATGATTGATTGCCCAAGCAATTTCTGCAACAATAAACTTCCATTACAGAAACGTCGATAAAAATCACAATTCTCTGGCAAGCTAATAATTTATGCAAATTAAATGCATATTTATTTACAAGCTTTATACACTGTACCTGGCAAACAGGATAAGAAAATTTTGTGTTATATCACTGAATACAGGTCATACAAGTAGCTAAATCTTTAAGCAGCCTTAAAGGAAAGTTTGGGAAATCCAGTGTCTGCCTTGTGAGTAGCTTATGCTGCAGAGATGCAGCAATGATCCTGCCAGAGATCGTGCAATAACTGCACTGTTTTCACAGGCAATGCAAGCAGCAACTTCACAGTCAGAGAAGTAAGATTACCTTCAAATCTACTACGTACTTGAAGATCACACTGATTACAAAGTTAAATCTACTCATAAGAGTAGATTGTCAGAAGAGTAATTGTCAGCAACAGGATATAACTGCACCCATGCTGCTTTGTTCATGAGAACTGAGCACTGCCAGGCAGAATACCAGGCATTCATTTCAGGCCCAGGATACAAGATCTAAAATGTTAAGTTTGATCTTCACTCAGTGCTATTGCCTCTCTTCTTTGTCATTCACCCTTAGGAAATGGGTCATTCGCAGGTGAAAAGCAATTATTTTTCAGAGGGACTCATTTCTTTGGAAGAGCGATGACAGAAGTTTCCAGCTGAACAGAAACAAAAGACTTGTGCAGCG
The DNA here is from genome assembly GCF_964273445.1 of Streptopelia decaocto. NCBI lineage: Eukaryota > Metazoa > Chordata > Aves > Columbiformes > Columbidae > Streptopelia > Streptopelia decaocto. The sequence goes on along the minus strand of NC_138655.1, from coordinate 36,608,158 downwards.
TGCGGAAGACCAGGTCATGATAAAGCAGAAGATACTCTATTTTGTTAAGAAGTGAAAGTTATCATCAGCCTCCAGCTACAGCTCAGTGTGCTCTCCATACCATGCGTTAGGGAGAAAGGAAGTTATCTGCATTATCTGCATTGGATCCCTAGCAGAGCTGATCCTGCCTAGCCTGCAAGACTAGCAGTTTTGCCTGACCTGGCCTTAAAAGCACTTTATATTTCAGTCTTACACTAGAGAAAGAGGAGAGAAAAAACACAAGTGTGAGCTAGAGGGAAGATGGCACTACCATCACAACCCACAATGAATGCAGGTTTTTTCTATTTAGATGTGACACCCTAGTGCCTAAAAAGCACAGGTAGGCCCCCAATGGGATAGTACTTAAAATGTCATAAATACTATTAGTAGTACCAGCTGTCTACAAGGAGTCAACAACAGTATGTGCTTCACCGCACACAGCAGCTTTGAGTTCCATGCAGTGAAGACTTCTGTATTTATCACTCATGTTAAACCCATCCTGCACTGACTTCCAAGCTGCTGCAGAACTGTACATATTTCATTGCCCTTTACTCGACCAGCTGTTGCTAAACCCTGAGCACCAACCAGCAGGCTCACTGCTGTGTGCCAAAGTTATGATGTTGGTCACAGACCTCCTTGGGTCCTTGTCCTCAGAGGCAGCGTGCGCCCAGCACAGTGTTCTGGAAGGACAGGGATCACCACTGAGCAACCTCAGTGCAGATTTCATAAACCTTTGGGTTAACTAATAGTTAGTTGATGGTTAGAAAACAGCATCTGGCTTATTCTCCTGGATACGTCCCACTGAGTAATTCCCATGTCCCTCTTCTGCTGCTTTACAATGATCTCCAAAATGAAAAACTGTTTTCCTTCAGTGCTTTCAAAGAGTCGGAGCTTGAACTGCTGCCATTGCAACACGTTCTGCATTTCACACCACTAATAGCTGCGCTTTGTTAACACTGATGTCATTCCTACACACAAGGCCAAATTTGGGCTGCTCAAAATGTGGTATGTGTGTCAGCAAAACATCAGCACATTAGGAAAACAACATGAAAAGGGCAGAGGCTCTAATACTAATTACAACTATCCAAATAACCTGCTCAAAAGCTTTGCTGCTGCAAAGCCAGTGTTCCCAGTGTTTGTTCGGGTACAGCCTTGTCTGGTAAGAACAGCTCTACAGCTGAATCCCATGCAGGGACAATCTCAGCATCCAAGACAAGCTGCTCAACGGATGCACTGTTGGTTTTTTACCTGTGCTTTCCTTTTATTTCTTGGCTCAAAAGGGTTCTGAGGCCCTATCTTGCAAGCAACTTAAATAGATTTTGTATGTAAATTCCTCTGCAAAATTAAGGCCCCACATTTCTTATTCTGAACACCTCTTTGAGAGTTGATCCCAGCACAACTGGCAAACAAAATGGATTCATCAGGACTGTCAGTGTCCAGCAACTGTCAATAGAAAATCAATCTTTAGGGCGACAGACCGTTAAAAAAGAGGAGAATGTAAGTGTTATTAGTTTAGATGTATAACCTGATTGCATGGAAGTCTCAATGGCAATTACTGTGAATATGTATCTGTTTTCCATAGTGCTCTGTCAAATACAAATTGAAGGAACAGTACAATCCTATTAGACTAAAAGATAAATGCCTCAAAATAAAATAGGTTGAGCAACTAACACACTCCCGTATTGATTTATATGTTGGCAGCATATGCGCAGTCACTGATCTGTTAAAGCTCTACTTAAATCTATATGACATTCACATGTATTTAAGCATCCCAATTTACTGTCTGGTTCTCAGTGAAATTCTCTCCTCAAATACCAAGTTTGGTAGAGAAGAATGAGCAGCCATTTTCAGTACAGAAAAATTCCCAAGTCAAGAATGTAAAGGGGTGACAAAGACATTGAATGCTTCTTACAGAAAACATATAGCAGGGATGCCTGGCTTGGGATTATGCTTCAAGCATTTGCCTGGTTGAGAGCCTGTATTTTTCAGAGTTGAAGACACATGAGAGGACCCGGTACACAAATATGAAATGGTGGATCAATGGTCTGAAAAAAGGAAAACCAAACAAATCTATTATATCCTCAGATTTTTCTCCTGAGGGTTTTAACCTAGATGTAATTACAGTTCAAATATAAACTAGATGAACCCTTCAAACTGGTTTGTTGCCCTGTCCTTTAGCAACTGAACATAATATCCCATCTTTCAAAATACACAAACACCAGTGGCCAGATGTTATAATAATTTCTAGTTTTCTGATAGCTCAGAAGCTTGGTTCTTAATCCTTTTTACACCTATAAAGTTCTAAACTACAGCTCTTAAGTGTAATGAATTCATTCATTGCGGTTCACAAAAACTACCTACCCTCCAGTAAGTGGGATCTTCTACCACAGTTCCTCATCCTGTATGTGATTTCTAGGTATTGAAATAAGTGGAAAGGAGGTTTGCAAAGACAAACAAGCAGGTCCCTACTACTGGGCAAGAATTGCTTTGTGGAGCTTTTTCTTGAACCTGATATAAACCCCTTCATAGTCACAATGAAGATGTATTATCTATTAAAAAAAAATTGCAACTTTTTTGCCTTTGAGAAGTATTTACTTCTAGCCATAAAGTCAATAGCTTCCACCATGGAAAATGCATTAAGTGACTTTCAATTAACTCTTAACTAATTTTACAAGAAAACCAGCAACAAACCCCCCAGATTTCTCCTGGAGACTTTGCCAATTTTTATCTGTATTACTCTTATTTCTATAAAACTATGGATGATATTTTTCCCTTTACGTACAATACTGGTAGTCTGAATGCAAAGCTCCATCCCTTGAACCATGGGGTTTGGTGTCAGAGCCTTCTCCTGGGCTGTTTGCTGCACTCAGCTCTGGCAGTAGGTGTCAGCAGCAGCTCAGCTCACCAAGGGAATTTGCTCCCCGAGCCCAGGAGCTGCCAGGCCACACGAGGGATAAATTAGTGCCACAAGGCACAACTGCTTCGTCACTCTGCTGCCTTTTATCTGACTAAGCAAATAAAAGCAAAGCCGAGAGTCCAGCTGATGAGTGGTGATGATTATACGCTACCATGCTACAAAATGTGGGTGAAGAGAAAGCAGAGGGAAGAGCCCGCTGTGGTATGACTTTACTGCAGAGCACTGCATAAGGAAAATACAGGGGATGTAATTTTAAGGGGAGGATTTCAAATACCATCCCGCTAAGGTCCATCATTATGTCCAAGTTCACTACTCAAATTAACAGGTATCTGCTGGTAAATGGGTGCAACGTGAGAAAGCTGGCTAACAGGTAGAATGTTTGGGAGAGATGCTGTTGACATAGAAGATATAAGACATCATATAGGGAAGGCTTTCTAGGTTTGAATCTGCGCAAATCTAGCTGAGTGAACAAAAGCAGCAAACAAGTTGCATAACTGTTCATGGAATGACAAGAGCAATAAAGAAAGACAATGGACTTTAATAAAACGTGTTTAAACTTTCCACATTGCTAGGCGAGATTTAATGGGAAAAAAGTACAAGTAAAAATAATTCTGAAAAAAATCAGAGGTTAGATGTGCCCAAACCATCTCAGTCCAAGGAACAGTAAAGTGCAGAAAAATCAACTTGGTTAAACAATGACATTGTCACCAAAACTCAGAAAAAACCATATCAAAAATAAAAAAACCTAAATCAAATAACCCAGTACGGTAAAAAAAAATCCAACAGTGCCAAAGCAGAAAGTAAAACACAAGTAAAAGGATATAAGAAGGACATTCTGCAAACAGGTTATTACTATAGGGTTGACAATGGCAGCCCATTACAGCAACCTGTTTTCCCTCAGTGAGAGCAGGCCATACGCATGAGTGCTAGTGGTGTTATCTTGGCATCCGTGGGTTTGGGTATCCTCTCACATTACACCTTATGACCAAGCTAGCAGAAAACACACCGATAGACTACAGCTGTGCTAGATAGAAAAGCCATGATTATAGCATACTTATGTAACTATGGCATACGCAGAGCAGCTGGTCACTACCAAACTGTAAAAGCATATCAAAATGAGGTTATGTGGGCATCTGTCCTCAGTCTGTTAATTAATTACATGTAAGTTTATACTTCTCGAACGCATGGGAAACACTAAGCTGGAAAGAGTTGCAAGCACTTTGAGGGAGAAAATTATAGTTCAAAATTATCTTGAAATTATCTGGTGAAATAAACAGGATTAGAAATTAGCATATATAATACTTTATTCCCACTTATAATCACAAGATAAGGGAGAGAATTTATTGGAAATGTTCCTCAGAAAGGATCAGGGCATACACTGAATCACAAACTGTGAATCAGCCATGTCATATTGTTACGAAAAAGCAAAGCCCTTTAAAGGATTCAGAGCATGAGTATCACAGGTAAGACATGTCAGCTTGCAGCGAGCACAGTGTGTGTTGGTACCTCATTTCAAGAAGCATGTGAACCAACAGGGAGATGTCCAAGCTAGATGAACCAAAAATAATCATGGTCTAGAAACAAAAAAAGAAGATGTGAGAGAAAGAATGAAAGAGTGGGTGTGCTCATCTAAGCATGCAAGAGCATGGTAACTGAGTCACATACAGACTGGAAGTAAGAGTCAAGATCTCAGTAAAGAAAGATGACACAAAATTAGAGGATACGAGAAAAAACATGTCAGAAATTATATTGCTTCAAATAATCTGCTTGACTCCCAACCCTTCGCTATCCTTCTGTTTGTGTCTATGACTGCGAAGTCCAGCCCTGTGAAAGTTAAGTTTTGTTTGCCTGTTTGCACCATGAGCAGGCAGACCAGCGCTCAAGGTGAACGGTGAAATTCAGCGGAATGTTCCTGACAAAGACAAACAAAGACGTGCTGACTGTGTTGGAAACTAGAAAAAAGCAAAATGAGAATTTGAGAAGAAGAGCTCACCTTCTTGTACGTGGGTTAGCAGAGCTGAGAGTTTCAGCTAGTTTTATAATAACCTACAGATCAAAGAATATTTGACTGAAGCCATTACCCCTCCCAACATTGTTTCTCCCAACTCAGCTCTTCCAAAGCACTTCACTGGCTCTCTGACATCCATGAAGGAAAAATGAATTGAAGTATCAGGGGCCTAAAGAGATTCAGTGAACCAATGGGATAGTGGAGGGGGAAAGAGATGGATGTGGGACAGACAACACAAGCAGCCTCTGGCAAGGTAGGAAACCCCAGCTCCACAGAAGGGGAGTCCAAGCAATCCCTCTTCCTTGTTGCACACCACCAGAACCCTGGAAGAAGGCCTCAGGCAGGGACTTGTACTACAGTTGTCTGAATAAAATGGAGAAGAAACTAGAGGATACGTAACTGTGCCTACAACTTTCCCGTTGAAGTCTAGGTGTAGGAGAGACAGTGCATAGTTTCTTCAAATAACTCTTTAAAAACAGATAGGGTCTGAAAACATTCTAGAGTGGAGACCATGGCATTTTTACTACTGGTTTAACATAGGTTTAGGTTTATCTAATCCCTAGTTCAAATATTGTGCCTCAGTGACTTCCTAGGACCCCAGACACTTCTCAAATAGAGCTTTTGTGAGCAGTTACCTCCTATCGTGTGCAAAAGGATTTCTGATAAATTTCCAGCAGTTCCAACCAGCAGAGAAGCCACCTCAGATGCAGGTAACTACCGGTGCTTGAAGCACACTCTGCTGAGAGCAGATCCATGTACCAGGTGGTTGGCACATCTGGGACACTCCCTCTGTCCTTCCTGCTGGAGCTCTGCAAGAGTTGATGAAAACCAGATGTTTTTCAGAATGGAGTTACAGCATGTTGCACACCCCAGGGCTTAATAACTTGAGTATCTCTCCTTCACTTGCCCAGTCCAGTTATCCTTTAATTGTATGCCCGTTGTATTTCACTATGTTTATTTCTGTGTGCACATTTATTTAAAACAAACAAACAAGCAAACAAAAAATATTAGTAACTTCAGGTCTTTCCCAGTTTACCCTACAGAAGAGACTTCATCATCCTTAATCTGGTTTCATCTGTATTGCATTACCGTGAAGAAAAGTTCATAGAACAGGAGACAGTAAAGATGAGAAAGCAGAAGGAAAATTCTAAAAATATTTTAATTTTTAAGTTGTACTCTTACTATCAGCAGGGCTCAAAAGAGTGCCTGTGTTAATGAAGAGTGAGCATTAAGCAACAACACTTCCGATTTATGCATATATAAAAAAGACTTCACTTATACAAACTTTATTAACCCCTCACTTCACACTTAATCCCTCCTTCTACTCTTGCTCACTCAAAAGGCTTATGCTCTTATTTTTAAAAATTACACTCCTATATTAAGGCAAATAAGAACACCTCCATGAATTTGTGGTATGTTTTGAGATTTTATTTTTGGGAAAGCTATTGCCTCATCTTTGGTACTTCCTGATAACTCATGGAAAACATCTGAGGCAGGGACTTTCTTGTTCCCCAAAACAGCAACCACAGCAGGAATGAAAATTAAAAGAGAGAAGAACCAAAAACCCCCCACTTCATTAAATATATCTATTTTCTAAGTTTGATGTTTTCTTAGACTGAAACTTTGGTAAGTTAATTCAATTTTAACTTCTTGGAGACTTTCATTGCTATATCACATGATGCATGTTTTTCTTACACCACTAAAATTTAATCCCAATTCCCTTTTATAAAGCTATCTTAAGAAGCACAGGAAGACTTAAGGTTTTGCTTAGGGCCTCTAACTTATGATCTGCTTAATTATTACATGTTGCAGTGAGTAGGATGACTATACATCCTCTCATGTTTTCTTTGCTGTAACCTTTGGTTTTCTGTTTGAAGGTATCTAGATGTAATAATTATGTAGCACCCTTGTAATACTTGCCATACTGCCTTTTTTCTTGCATCTTTTTGTAGAGAAATAGATTCTAATTCTGGGCTGTATGTTTGAAAATTGTTATTTAACATGTTAAAGATAGTTTTATTATTTTAAAATAAGTTTTTACTGATTTAAAGAATATCCATTATTTTAGTTAATTCTGCTTGCAGAGGTTGACTTTTAGATGCTGTAGCCAACGTGACTGGTGACCATATGATGAGCAGATCATAGCAGCAGGGATCCTGAATGCAGAAATGGGCTCTGCTTTGCAAGCAAACCATAAACAGACTTGTGGTGTGAATGGATGAACCTCACAGCGTATCTAGTAACAAAACCTGAAGGGCAGCGAACCTTCTGGTCTAATTAACCTTGAACTTTACAGAGAACATACTTAAACCTTTAACAGTAGCATTATTTGCCACAGCAGTTGAGTAAGAGGATATGATAAAAGAATAACCAATTTACTTTTTGGAAGGAGGGAGAGAACATGTCTCTGTTTACACTCTGCGGGTGGGCACCTCACCTGAATATCTGTGTATGGTGGGCTCCAATTCTGCAAAATCTGATTTAGATTTACTCATGACACTGACAAGTACAAACTAAAGTACGAAATTCAAAGCATCCAACACTGTAGGAAATATAACCAAGTGAAACCAACTTAAAATGGTGGCTGTGGGAAGGGTGACTTCCACTCTCCCCTGCCTGTTCTGATTTAGGTATTGATATGAAAGCCTAATGGCAATGCTTTGGAGAAGATTATTTTTCCTTGGAGGCACAATGGTAGTTAGACAGGGATCCTCAGATGTGATCTGGCCACCAAGTTCCAGGTCTTCAATAAAGCATTTAAGATTCTTTTTCTTTAGCATTTGTGTTGAACCTTCATCTTAATTGCTGTTGGTCCATGTTTCAAATGTTCAATAAAACTTCTAAGTGCTACTGTACTTTACTGGAAGAAAGTAAATTCAATACTTATACCTTGTAAAGCCCTACACTTATTAAAAATATTAATGCTTAGCTAGTACCCTGAAGACAAACCTTATCATTCCTTCAGGAACTTGGTTTGAAAAAATGGGAATTTGTGTGCCTGGAGACAGAAACCTGCTCATGAACATGGACAAAGCTCTAGCAAGGTATTCTTGTATTCTTTGTTCCTTGTCTGAAATTTAAAATGGTAAAAAGCATCCATTTTAAGTGAAACCCACCTCAGTTATCTAACAATAATATGCAACCATTTCTAGAGTTTTTCTGCCACTTGAAAAGAACAGATAGCTAGTAGGAAGAATAACAAAAGGACAGCCATAAACAGCAGCTTTTAACAGCTGAGGAGGCTGAACCACTGGAGGTCTCTTCTAGTCCTTTTTTTTGCATGTGTGTGTGTGTGTGTGTGTGTTAAAACACTACAAATCTTTCTTTGAGCTGATAGAATCCATTTTTCCTGCTTCACATGCAGTTTGACATAAACTAGGCAGCTTTGCGAAAGACATGTTTCTCCTGCAAGTGATGGGTTGGCTTGCTGACAGCCTGGGAAAAGCTTCCAGTCTAGCCCACAACCTGCATACACAGCCCTGGCCCCTCCGTGACATTGCTGTGGTGGTGGAGCCCCTGGGCAGCTGTAAATCCACATTCTTCCCAAGTTCAGTTCTCTGCAGCAGAGACTCTTCTGTTGCTACTCTGGCTATTGAGCTCCTGTACAGCCACAGTGCAAGACCTAAATACCAGCGAGAATCTTAACCACTCTCCCCCTTCAAATAAAGTTCACCTAAGGTGAAAGCCCCTTAGGAAAGAAAAAAAAAGAACAAAGGGAAAAATTACTTGCCACTACAGTCACCCTTTTCTTGTCTTCCATCATAACTGCCCTGTAAGAACAGCGTGTTTTCCTCTTGCTCTGGTATTCTGCTGTGAGGACATAAGTACACACTCAATGTCCCTAATGCTACATCATCCATATATAGGAAGCACTAAACCAAGAAAATCTCTAAAAGGTCGATCTCAGCCCTGCTACTGAACAAACAGAGCTAACAGACATGCCTCATTTGTTCCCTCATCTGTTTGCTCCATCGTTTGTTTTCTTTTCTTACACATATCCTTGCAGACAGGTTGATCTGTTTATCTACACACAGGTCAATGTCTGAACAGCTCACCTAGGAGCACCAGCAAGACAGAAAGAGAAAATGGGGGAAAAGAGATGATGACATAGTGTTTTTAAAGCATAACAAAACTCCTATCAGTATCAACAGTCTGGTGCGCAGACTGAGGTCAGAGTAAACCCTTTGTGCAGTAACTGAGTAGTTGTAGAGATTATGTATTCTCCACCTTATTGCGAGAGACCAAACAAAGTGGGGACACATCTTTTGCGAGGTCACAATTACTTCTGTCATTTTGCTATTCCTTCTCCCATTTTCTTTATTGCTACACCTATTTGCATGTCTCCACCTTTCTTCCCCTTGCACTTCTTTCCCCATAGCAACTCTGCCTCCATATATCCTACTTCTGCCTCCTCCCACATCAAGAACTCTGTAATTGTGCAGGCTGAACCTTAGGGAGAAAATTGCAAAGACAAATGGTTGTTAGCTGATGTAGAATGGTAGCGAGCGTTCTAGCACTATTGGCTATGAGCCAAAGCAGGCAGAAAAGAAATAGAGACAGACTGAGGACAAGTGGAACAAAAGAAGTTAAGGAAGTTTATAACTAGAGAGCAGGACGTTATATAAGGTCCTAGGACTGTCTGTTCAGCAGACCTGGCAGTACACGCTCAGGCTAGTTAGATCCCCCCCAACTATGTGCTAGCAAGGGAATAAATCATAGAATCATTTTGGTTGGAAGAGACCCTCAAGATCATTGAATCCAACCATCAACCTAACTCTAGCACTAAATTATGTCCCTAAGAGCCTCATCTATATGTCTTTTAAACACCACCAAGGATGGGACTCAGCCACTTCCCTGGGCAGCCTGTTTCAATGACTGACAACCCTTTCCGTGAAGAATTTTTTCCTAATATCCAATCTGAACCTCCTCTGGTGCAAATTGAGGCCATTTCCTCTTGTCCTATCACTTGCTACTTGCTACTTGGGAGAAGAGACCAGCACCCTCCATGCTACAACCTCCTTTCAGGTAGTTGTAGACAGTGATAAGGTCTCCCCTCAGCCTCCTTTTCTCCAGCCTAAACAGCCCCAGTTCCCTCAGCTGCTCCTCATCAGACTTGTGCTCCAGACCCCTCACCAGCTTTGCTGTCCTTCTCTGAACTCTCTCCAGCACCTCAATGTCTTTCTTGTGGTGAGGGGCTCAACACTGAATACAGGATTCGAGGTGGGGCCTCACCAGTGCTGGGTACAGGGGAATAACTACTTAGGTGCATGGGTGAAAGATATAATAATGGGCTAAACCAGCATTCCTACTAAAAAATGTGTCAGCAAAATCCATAAATGGAGTGAGCAAAAGAGGAAGATTGCATTAAATCATACCATCTTGGCAAGAACTGCTTACTCCTATCTTTCCTCAAAGACGTGGCTTTTAGTTGTACCTTTTCATCTCACTCCTTTGCTAAATTAGAAGCAGGGAAGGAACTATTCAAACTGTATTGAAGAGATGCTGTAATGTAGTGATCATTCTTTTAAGATACACTAGGACATCAGATTAACCGTATCAGACAATCAGGTTGAGCTCTGTGCAGGACTCACTTTTGCCCATATTATAGTCTCTGTTTTCTTCCTTGCATTCCAGGATGCAAGAGCTGTTGCCTTTTTCAGTAGTCTCTTGCCTTCCTCTTTTTTGCCACTCAGAAATTCCACCCGTGCCCCATCCGTGCTTGGAACAACCTCTTCCACTTTGTGTCCCAACTCTGAGGCCTTCCTGAAATTCTGCTTGTTTTGTGAAGCCTCCAAGCTGATACCATCTTCTTAGGTGTGCCACGTAGATGGCCATTCTCAGAACCATTAATCTGATACACAGAAGTTTTTTGAAGCAGGAGTGTGCAAATTAAGGGTGGGGTGGGCATTTCTGTACAGCATCCTGTGGTATATAGGTGGAGAATAAAGTGTGGCAGGAAGCACAGAAGAAGCAGCCAGAAAAGAGACAAAAAATGTTGCCTGGGAGACTGATAACTCTATTTTTACCACATCCTGCCATGCGAAATGAGCACTGAAAGTGACTGTTCAAGAAAAAAAGGCAAAATAATGCCTAGAAGATAGAAGGGGAAGGGTGTTTATGCACCATAGCTAATGTCCCCGATGTCTTTCCTCCATCCAGCCTGATTAATTATTTCTGCTGGCCAGATGAATGAAATCCCGGCATCGAAAACCCATCTCCGCTTTCCGTGCCAGGGCGTCACAGCCTCGCAGCTGGCGGAGCGCTCCGGTGTTATACGGGGTGCGCCTGTCTACCTGGCGGGGAATAACCCGCCCAGTGTCCGTGCGAAGGGCCGTAGCAAGCGCCGCGGGCGCTGCTCCGGGGCTCCGGCACCTCCCGACACCCGCTCCCGCGGCGCAGCGTGTGCTGCCCGCTGTGTGCCGGCTGCGGCTAGACCCCGCCGCCCTGGATTATCCACCGGTTTAACCGGAGGAGCCCGGTAATCTGGCCTTGAATCCCACGTCCCGCTGGTTGCGGGCAGCAGGCGCAGCTCTGCCCGTGCCTCTCCCTCGGGCACCCGGGGCACCCGGGGCCCCCGCGGCAGCGGGCCGGGGCCGGGCCTGGGCGGAGCGGACGGGGGCCGGGGCGGGGGCCGGGGCTGCGGCCGCGAGTCCCCGCCTGACCCCGCGCTGGGCGCCGCTCGCTCCGCCCGGGGGGGCGCTGGTCGGCGCGGGCGGCTGCGACGGCGACACCGACAGCGGTGGCGTGTGGCCGCCCGGGCCCTGCGGCGCGGCGGGGGGAGCCCCTTGGGCCGGGCTGCGGCGGGAGGAGCGCGGCTGAGGTAGCAGGAAGAAGCCAGCGCCGGCGGACAGACGGGCGGACAGACGGACGGACAGACGGACAAACAGACGGACACCCCCCCGGCCCACCCCGGCCGGCGGGAGGGAGGCAGGTACGCGGGGTCCGGGTGCCGGTGGCAGCGACTGGGGCGTTTTAAAGAGTCCGGAGCCACGGGGGATCACGGGCCGGGACGCGGGACAGGGGCCGGTTTGCCACCCTCCTGTTGCAGCCCGAAATGTGTGCGTGCTTTTCCGATCTCCCCAGTCGTTTCTGTGCAGCGTGTTTAGTGTGGGGCGGGGGTTCGAACCGAAACTGTTCTCGCAGGAAAACGCGGACCCGCGTGGGCGTGCGGCTCAGGGATCCAGTTGCGGACTGGGGGCAAAGTGCTGCAAGCAAACATGGAGAAACTTCTGCCTTTTTTTTTTTTTCCTTTTTTTTTTTCTCCCAGCTGGTACATTTTTAGATGCCGTATTTGCAAAGAAGTTGCAAAGTCATTCTGCATTTCACATTCCCTTTTTTTTATTCCCACCCTTCTCTAGCAGTGCTACTTGCTCCTGCTAGTACTCCTGCCCTCACATTTTTCTGCATTACTCTATGTGTAGTTTTACATATTATGTTACATTTTGCATAGCTGGCTGTGTTTGGGAGGGTTTGATTTCTGGGTTACAACTACGGACACCACCAAACTCCATTTCAGTTCCACTACTTAATTCCATACAGACAGTGATGCCAAACTGGAAGCAGACATTTCAGAGGTAAGAAATAGCTTGGCGTTTACATTTAGAGCAGTTGAAAGAGCCCTTTTCCGAGACCCTGGTTCACTTCGCTTTGTGCCTCACAGAGGTGAACACAGTTCAGGTCTGCGGTCTCTATTGCTCTCTGTGCCGGAGAGGCAAGGGCTGGAATTGCCTCTTTACCCCTTTAAACACCTTAAATATGAGAGACGATTGCAGGCAGGGAGAAAATTAAAATAATTGTTTTCTCCTTGCATGCGGAGGGACTTGGGAAGTGTCGGTACTTTCTGGACAGATCTCTTATAGAAAAGATAAAATTTTGATGCAAACTTGGAGGATTTGCGCTAGGGGGAGGACTGGTGGAGCTCGAAGGAGTATCCCACACCATTCACCTGCGTGATTTTGTATTTGCAGAACGTCTTGGGCTCAGTTCTTTCATGAGCATTGGTTACTACTCCTTGGCTTTCCCTTGCTGAGACTTAGGTTCTCCTGCAGAGCTTTTTTTTGGTCTGAATTCTGCCAGGCTCTTTCCTTTAATTTTGGAGAGTGTATGAAGAGCAGGAATACACGCTCGTTGGCAGGAAAAAAACAGTGTGCAGTCTCTGTGCTTCTCTCTAGTAAGTGCTACAGCCTCTTTGTTACATGCTCTGAGTGTTGCAATAGCATTGAAATTTATATTGGACACTCAAAATAGATGCTGACAGCCCTTGCATTTAATTTCTTGCATGCTAATCTAATAAATTCAGTACCTATTGTTATCTTAAAAGGGCATTAAACATTTCCTGAGGGCAAAGAGAGTTATGTGGACTAATGTATACGTGGGCTGTATCAGAGTGCTGCAAGACTTGTGATTCATTGGTTACGTTGTTCTGAGGGGATCTTCACTCTGATAATCCACAACTGATAGGAGCTGTTGCTTTTTATTATTGCTCTCTGCATTTTCATTCTCTCAGGACAGGCAGCTTTCTAAGAAGCCTGACAAAGCTGGATGTTCAAGTCTCGTTGAACAGAGGTTCAAAGAACCTACAGGGGACATGAGATGGGCGGCTCCTGGCCCACTCTACTTATAAAATAATGTATTGCAGGGAGCTAGTAGTTCAACTTTTAAGATGTGGGCAGTTTAAAATTACTAGTCTGTTCACTTTTTTACTTGTTTAAAGTCAGTGCGCAAGTAGGTGGATAATTTTACTGTAATGGCATGTGTTTAAAATAGTTATTGCTGGTTTTTAATATGCAGAATTATTTCAGCTAGCTGGAGTAGCTGCAAGCCTCCAAAGCTGACTTGACCCTGCAACAAGATATTTCAGAAGGCTGTGCTGAGAGCCAAAAATAAAGTATATTAAATAAAATGTCACGGTTATTAGCAAATAACAATAAATGCAAAGCAACTCTTGTCTCCCCTGGGATCTAGGATTTATGATGGAAATCACCTGTCATTTTATAATGCCATGCATGCTAATTGCAGGTTCATGTTAATCATCACTTTATAAGAGGGTATGCCACATCTTATTTTCCATCCCATCCATAGAGGATAAGCTTCTAATAAGCTGTGATCCTTTAGCCACATTCACACAAGCAGCTCTCCCCTGGGTTATCCCAGATCATTTTCCAGATGGTTTTAGTTTTATAATTTGCATGCAAGTACTAGGGCATTTTTGTCCTACGGCTAGAGCCATTTTGTACACAAGTGCCCAGCATTTCTGCATGTAAATTGAGATCAGATTGCACATATTTGTAGTTGTAAATGAATATTTATTTATTGCTGTCTAATTTGTCATTTAGAAAAAGTTATTTTCAAGGAATGGGCACTTCCCAAAAGGAAAGTCACTACTGGTTGTTTTTGTGACTTGATTGTTGGATGTTCCTAAGTCACTGAAGACTTATACTGCCATGAATTGCTTTTTCTACTGTAGACCAAGGAACTAGAAACTAGCATAAGTAATCTATGTATTTATATAGACTGAGCTATAGTAAAGCAATATGTTGTTTTTATTTGAAGTTAGCACTTTGGGTGTTTATATTGAAGGATTCATTTTGTTCTGGTTTAACTAGTATCCATATGCTGAAATAACCTGCTAAGCAAACACTTAAGCTTTCCAAAGTAGAACTGAAGGGCTTGAGCATACTGCGAGAACATTTAAAAATGTGTTAATCAGGTTCCTGCTTGCATTCCTAATTCCCAAACAGAATTTATCCTCCTAAGTCTTCCAAACCACCTAACACAGTGTCTGCCTGACTCTGAAAGTGTCTTAAACACGTTGGATCTCCCTCTTTATGCAGAAAGTTCTTAAGCGCCTTATCTAGAGCTGCTGTAGTTGAGCATTAAAGCCCTTAGGAGATCAAGAATCTGGGACACCTGGCAAGCACACTGTAAACACACACTGGTTGTGTCCTGAAATGCAGTTGTAATGGGCTTGTTTTTTAAAACATGGCCAGAAGAGGAGCCACTGCTCACCTTTCCCTGAGACCTGGTGGTGGTGGGACTTGTCGGAAGAGCAGACTGTGTTCTTGGAGTTGAAACCTGGGCTTCTGGTCCCCGTGCCCAAGGGGTTCAAGCCCACAGCTTCCCCCACCTCTGTGGTGGTCGCACTGGCTGAAGTGAGTGGGATGTCCCACTTCTCCCCCTGTGTCTCACCTGGGCCATCTCCTGGAAGATGCAGCAGGTTGCCCAAGGCTGACGTGAAGCAGTGCCAGCAGGAACCTGACTCTGTTGCAGCACTTTGTGTGTTCCCCTGGGAGGAGGGCTGGGATCTAGTGCTTGGTCGCTGATGATTAGGCTGTTATCAGAATTTCCATGGCATCCTCTGTGTTTCAAGAGAGGAGCAACACTTCGCTAGTTGCTCTAGGAGAAAACTGGGTCCAAGAGAAGAATGGGTTCTGATATCTGTAGTAGGTGGTGACACCTGTTTGTAGTCCTGGCTTAGGAGTTTAAGCCCTGAAGTTGAGCTGGGGAAAGCACCCAGTATTTCCTACCAGAAACCCCCATTTCCAGTGCAGAAATCTCCACCCTGGGCCACTTCTCTGTCACGTTGTATCTGTGTGGCGGTGGGTGCCAGCCTGGCAGTTTTGTGTTACACAGCGGTTCAGTTCTTGCTATAACCGATCCAGTCCACGGGTTGGGGTGTCTGTGACCTGTAACTCCATTCCCTCACCCAGCTCGGTGTTAAGAGTCACCTTCCCAGCCTTTAGCAAAGGAAGAAGTAAGGTTGTGTCTTCACGTGATCTTTTAACTTGGTCCTTTCAGACACCCCACGAGCATCATCTGACAAGGAGAGAGAAGTTCCTCATTCCCTAATATTTGAAAAGCTTTGCTTTGCCACTACAGCATTTCTTTGTTCTAGGGCAGGAAAGCACCTTGTTGCAGGGGGGAAGATGGATAAGCAAAATTGGTGTCTAAATTTATTTGAAAGCTCCTGTATTCAAAGAGATATCACATTTTTTGGCAGTCGTTTGAAACTCTGAGGGCGACTGGCAAGCTGCTAGATCTAAGTGCCTTGCCAAATAACTGTTTCAAAATACTGCCACTGCAGAAGTTGCGTAACTTTACAGACCCTTATGTTTCTCTTGGAGTAAACCAAAGGGGTACCAGCTTCTGATCCTTCGCCTCTATTGAGAAGCACGACCAACAAGTTTCCAGCAGCTTCCAAGGCACCAACGTGCTGCTTTGCTGCTGCCATCTCTTCTAGCTCTTGCAGCAAATTTTCCTTCAACAGCACTTCTCTGTCTCTTCTTCGCTGTTGTGAAATAACTGGTGAAACAAAACTATTTAAACTTCTTCATTGTATTGTTAATTGCAAAGTATTTTGGAACAGGCGACAGACCAAGGAAAGCTTTGCCTCTGGTTCTGAACTCAATGCTATCGTAGCAGGTGCATCAGAAGAGGTTTGCAGTGCCCTGTGGAGTTATAGCTCATATTTGAGTGTTTATTGAACAACTGTGGAATTGAGGTCACTCAAAAGTACTTATATTAATCTAATTAATAGGGAATACAAAATCTGATATCTAAATATATGCAAACTATGGGTCAATTTTTGAGGTCTTGTAACTTCTCTGTTTGCTGTTAAAATAAGGCACTGGTTGGAAACACAGTTCTTATTTTTCAGAAACTATCTTGATGGATATTTCAGGGCTTTGCACCATTAATCTTTGCTCTGATATTTTAACGAGAAATTTTGTTTGGGAGACTTGTGAGGATTATTGTCCTGTGATGTTGCATGTAACATTGCATTACAGTGACATTTCTGGATTCAGCCAGGACGATACACTGACAGGGTGAGTGCTGCTTAGGGCTAAATGCCTTTAAATCTTGCAGTTCGGGTTAGGAGGAACCTTGGGAGGTGTTGAGTGCGACCTCCTGCTCAAAACAGGGTTAACCCTGGGTTCAGACCAGGTTGCTCAGGGCTATGTCGAGCTGGGTTATGAAGACCTCCAAAGACAGAGGCTCCACAGCCCCTCTGGGCAACCTGTCCTGGTGGTCAGTTATCAACACAATAACTCATGCAGTGCACCACAGCAAAGAGTCTGTATTCTGGGTAAACTTCTCAAAGGCTGCAGTTGGGTCCCCGTGAAGCATCCTCTTCTCAAGGCTGAATGAGCCTGGTCGCTGCAGCCCTTGGCCATTCGTCTTCTGGCCTCTTCCGTGCACTGTGTAGCTCCTGCGTAAGTGCAGGAATGTCAAACATGTACTTAAATGCGAGTGTGCTCAGTCCACAGGACTCTGACAGGACAACCATGTATTTAGATTATGCTAGTTTAGGTTTAGACTCTCTTTTTTTGTTTTGGCATCTTAGTTATTTATAAACCGGGATCACTATCAAGCCCTAAAATCTGTCTTATACTAAGTTTAGTAAATAAGTAAGGACTGAGCATTCACAAGATGAATGTTTTTACTTGAGTGCTGTGGAGTTTCCAGTTTATGGTATGTGTTTTGCTTTAATGTTGGGAAGAGCATGGAATATGGATAGGAGGCAACTAAAGAAAAAATAACTTTTGTGCTCCTGTGGATGGGATTTAACCATACCTTGTAAAAGCAAGATGCATTAAGTCTCTGAGTTTGGAATGCTATCAAAAACTGCAGAACGGGCCAAACTTAGAACAGTTCAGAAATAAAAGCTACCAGGCAAAAGTGCCCAGACTGTCAAATGCCTGAAGACAAGTGCATCAAAGAACTAAGGGACTTCTGCTTCCTTGCTGCAGTAGTAATGGCGCATCTTGATTATATTATAGAAAAAAAAAAACTATGTTTTCATAAAAGGTAAGTAAAAAGCATGTAGCATTGAAGAGTACATAGCACTGTTTTATGAGAGTTAAAAAGTGAAACAGAAGGGAGTTAGTAGGTGCTGACAGCCTAGAATCCAGTTTACCTCCTGATTTTTTTTTTCTCCCAATTACTAGGCCCCCTGTTTTCATTCAAGTGTTTAATTTAAATAATACATCTAATGGTGTTAATCTAATCTCCTGGTACTCACAGTAAATGTCTTGTAAGTAAGTAATACAGCTTGATCAATTGCTCTTACAAGGGGTTCTGGATTTCCAGACTATCACGGAAATACTTAAGTGGCGTTTTAATATTAAAACATCTATAGTTCACCCCAGCCCTCCCAAATCAGCCCTTGGTAAAAGAGTATCTATTGTCTTTGGAATTGTTGTGTCTCTTTTCTGCCATCCTTCTGTGTTCAGAGCCCTGATTGAAAACATATGGGCTTTCTCTGTGAGGGGACCACAAAACCATCCCTTGGTTTTGTCCCTTATAAACCCCGTGGTACTTGCAGCAGTCACAGAAAACCTGAGCAAACACATTGCTCTGGCAAGACAGCGTGGCCAGTGTGCTCTGAAATTTTCAGATGTCTTAGTGTAAAGTGTTTATATCAAGAACAAACTGCTGTTTCCAGTGAGGTTTTACATCTTGTGTATGTGTCCACACACATTATATGTAACTGTAAAGGCATATGCCAGATAGATTGGTTTAACTTCACTTTTCTTCAGAATTTTGTGGAGGTTGGCTGCCTCTTTGGTGCTCTTTTCATGTTAACTAATATGTTATGTGGTGGATGAATAGGATTCTTTATAGAATTATCTAAAACCAGGCACTGATTTATTTGGAAACAAAGGGTTTCTTTAGAGCTAAGTTTAAGCTGGCATTGCCATGAATCCTAGAATTATTCTACATTTAAATGAGAGAACAGTGACGCACTTGTACTTGGGCTTTGAACAGCACAGAACTGTTGACCAGAGACTGGGAGACCGCTGAGCAAATCTTTCTAGGTTCACTTGCCGAAGTTTACAAGCCTACTTTTCTCTCCTTATTCAAATAATGAAAAGCAAAGCTAAAAAGATGCTGTAAGTTGCACTACTCTGTTTGTTTGGTTTTTTTTAAGGTATGCAGAATTATTCTGTGGTGTGTGATAAAAAAAATCTGTAATATCATGAGTGCTCCGTAGCAATCTGAACACGTGCTTTTTTCTGTTTTGGTTTGGGATGTGTGGAGTATAGTGCATAGCAGCTAAACAATACCTCACTTGTTTGTAAAAAACCTTGGGAAGAAGGGGTGAGAGAGGAAATATTTACAGTAGTTTTTTACACGTTTAATATTAGAAGGCAGACTGAAAAGGAAAGAGTTGGTCTGCCATCTAAGCCAATTAAAAGTAAATTTTGTTGCTTGGATGTTGATTTATACATCCAAGGCAATGTAAGTTTAAACTACAAGCATGATCTAACCTCAATGATTCAAATGAACTTCAAATTTATGATTCATTTGGTTTTGGCCATAGCACCTGGGGGTTTAAGCACATTTTATGTGAATTGACAGTGACTATTAGAAATTCTCAAACTGTCTTAAAATGTTACACTTGAAGAGTAATTCACCAGAATGTGTAAATAATGCCTGTCTTGCAAACATAGCTTTGCACTGTGAGCTGGCCAGGATCATCAGTTAAGATATTCTTATGTTTGATGCCCTCAGCCATTTTCCCCAGCGTTTAATTATCTGGGAATAAAACCTGAATTCTGTATCTTCTGTCATGTATTGAAAGGTATCTAGAATTTCTATGCAAACATTTAAATTTTTGTTGATATTAGTTGAGGTCGGCTTTTCCCCCCCCCCATGTTTCGTGTGTGTTTGTTTACAAAGAATTAAAATAGGAGGAGGAATGGCATAACACTTAGAGGGTTTTACTCAGAAATGTAACTGTAAACTTGTCAATCTGTGCAAAAATCTGTTTGCTGTTTTATGTGGGAGCATCACTTGAAGTGACCTGAAAGAAATTTTGTCATCAAAGCCCGGATAATTATTCAGGGAACCATGCTGGATGCATGATGTGCACAGAGTAAGAAACACAACAGTCCTTGACAAGGAATCTGTAGGGGCCAAATATTTCAGAAGCTACAGAGTGATGGTCTCATAAGGAACAGAGGATGCTCTTGCAGCTCAGAATCTAAACAGCGGGTTTTCAAAGACAGGTATATGCACAGACATGTTCACCATGTGACCCTTCTTAGGGAAAAAAAGTTGCATCATGAAATGAAAATATGTTGATAAGACATTGGGAACTGGCAATGAGAAACTGGAACGGTCTTTGTCTTGGTTACTGCTCTGGGACTCGGCGGCTGGAAAAGATTGATGGGTTGGGTGCTTGGCCTTTTGTTTTGGTTCTGCTATTCTAATTTATATGAGTCAGAAAGCCCCTAGACGTAGGTCCTCATTTAAAGAAAAAAGAAAAAAAAAGAGCCAGATTATTAGTAATGGTATTTTAAAGCAAATGCAGTTGTTAAATGAAAACATCGTGATACTTTGCAACAGTTTATTTACAGACCTACCAAAGATGTCCATATGTCACATCAGATGTCAGTTAAAATGGTCAATATGCTGTCTCGAAACAGCCAGACACTTAATGCAGTCACTCCAGTGATGCTTGTTTCTGTGAAGTATTTAGATCTATGTATTGTAACAGTTGAGACAAGCAGTGTTGTTCTGGTTTGCTGTCTGGTGGATGCCGGGGCTGGTCCCTGGGTTCCTCTGCGCTGGCTGAGGGTGCGCCTGTGTTACCATGTCCGTTCAGTCCAGGACCCTGCATCCCACTCACCACATTTTGGATCGCTTTGCTGGGTGATCTTGGGGAACACGAGCTGGATTCCTTTCAGGTGAATGCAGAGCTGAAGATGTTGGGCAGGAGCGCCTACAACACCTGCTGACCACGAGCAGGTGTCCTTCCCACAGGACAGTAGTTGCTCGTGAGTGTGTAACACACCTCTGCACTGGCTCTCCCTGCAAATGGCAGTCTCATTTTTCATCTTTCTTTTCCTCAGTTTCCTGCCTGTCACTTCACTTCCCTCAGTGCTTCTCTTCTGTGTGCTTTCAAGCTACTTTTCCTTCCCCTCACTTCTTGTTTGCCACCATCTCTCTCCTAGGACGTTGCTCCCAGCTGTAAGGTCTCAGTCTCCAGAGGTCATTTAACTGTCTTTGCCCCAAAGGTACAGTCTGTCTCTTAGAAGTGTTTGCCTCGGCTCTTCTTAAATCTGTTTCCCAGTGGAATCTCTTCCCGTGCTTCACTACCCTTCCATTATTTATTTTTAAATAAATAATGCTCCAGTGTTTATCCTCAACTTTTCCTGTGCTCATTTTAAGCTCATTAGGACTTGTCCTCTCCATAGCTGACTGAAGAGACAATTCCCTTCTCTTTGTAGTAATCTTCCAATGCAACAGCTATTGCTTTAGTGTTGTTTTGCTTGTTTTTTCCCTGTACTAACAACTAGCTTGTCCATTCCACCTCCCCATAAGTCACGTTTTCTAGACTACTTTGCACTCTCATTACTGTTCCCTAGACCCTCTCAGGTAGATCCACATCCTTGCCAGGAATTCAGACACAGAGTAAAGTAGCACGATTTTTTTTTAGTTCAGTAGATTATGCTCACGCTTTGCACTCCAACACTTTTAAAATTTTATATCTTATATCAATGTGTGTCTTTCTCACAACAGCATGATACTTGTTTCTTGTGATGTGCTGTGGTCTGCTGCCTTGTTGTTTCTTATCCTGTATTTCTGTATTTGATGTTTCCTGCCTGCGGGCAGTATCTTGTACATAAGCTGCTACATTTCACTCCGTCCTTCCAGATCACGACTCTATCCCGATGATGATATATTAACCTTTGTTTCTCACACCCTGAACTAATATTTCTGCTTCTTACATCTGTAGTCTGATTGTTGAAGTATCTCAAGGCAGTTTCAAAGCCTTGCGGAAGGAAAGATGTGACACCTGTGGTTTCTCTTCTGCCTGTCAAAGGAAGTTAGCCATGGGATTTAATAAATCTCTTTTGGCTACTAGTTAAGATTATCTTGCAGGTGCTGCTAATTACTTTGTTCTGAATTGTTTTCCCCAGGAATGCGAAGTTAAACTGACTCATTTGGTCTCTAATATTCTTACGTGTTGGTTTTTGTTGTTTTGGTGTGTTTACTTGTTTGTTTTTTGTTTTTGTTTTTTTTTTTTTCAATTGTGTGCACACTTTCATTCACATTCTTTCTCTCTTTCTTCTCTTTCCCTGAAATCTTATCTGTCACCGCTATTATTTATGCTAATCACTGCTTGCATTTGACTCTCTTGGTGAAGACTGATGTCCTAAACATGACAGCCTTCTGGATGTCATCTCTCAGCAGAATTTCTCTGTGTTGACTAGGGTAGTGAAGTTTTTCTTGCTCTTAAGCTATAAACATATTGATAATAAAGATTATTTTTTGTTGCTAGCCATTTTTTAAATTTACATTATATTTCTATAATTATTATTATTCACAAGTTGTTGATATACCATGCAAAGCCCAGATGCTGGACCCAGGCTCTTCCAACTGTGGATTTAGGCCCAAGATATATTTCCACTGCTTGTTCCAGCAATAAAATGCAAAACTTTTAACAAACCCACTTTGTTATAATAAACAGTTGTGTGACTTCAGTGACCTAGGCAATTAACTGTAAAATGCCTCCCCTTACTGTTTTTGCTCTCCAGTCCCACGAGAGAACCAAGCCTTTGCACGTTCACCATTGCCACAGTAATGGTCCTAAAAGCTTAGTGTTGATGCTTGTTCAACAGAAAGGGTTCTGGTTGTCCTGACCAGGGTTTTAAGAGCTAGGAACAGAAAGATTTTGAAACTTTTAAGGATTATTGTGTAGTTGGCTGAGCATGGTAAGAGCGGTGTGTGTAGCAATACATATCTGTATGTACAAGTTTATGTAGTTGTCATGGTCATAAGCAGCCAGCAGGCACTCAAAGCTGCATCAAGCCCACATTATGCTGGATATCTCGCACAAAATTAATAAAGATGACCTCTTTTTCCAAAGGACTCTGTTGCGGCTTTTATTCCTAGGTGGTGAGATGAGACACGCCACAGCTGCAGCGTGACAAGGATGCTGAACAGAGTGGCTAATAGTGGCATCTGGGTGTGGAGGGAGCAGGGAGAGGCAGGTTGTCCACAGAACTGCACCTCCAGAGGGCTGAAACCCTGGGGGTTTCCTCCGGTGAGGCCGGGTTACAGAACACGGGGAGGTGGAGAGGCAGCACCTAACATGGTAGGCAGGCATTACCCTCCCAGTGAAGGTAAATGAGAAGGATGCTACAATGGAAAAATGGGAAGGAGTTTTCTTAGTTGCCTCTTATTTATTATTATTGTTTGCAGAGTGCGCTTAATTGCCTGCAAACTTACATCTGTGCTGGTGAAGAAGGTGCCCAAAATAAAACACTATTTAGGGCTTAATACAACAACTAAGTAGGGAAGGCTTTTTTCCATTTGTCCTGATCACAAAATGGTTTTGTAGGCTTCTGTCTCCTTTTCTCCTGTTTGCACTAATATCACCAGCCCAATAAGACTTACAGGGATTTTGATGTTAATTTATTGGCAGCCCTTCCTATCCCGTTCCTAATTAGAGATTAGTTTTAGCTAACTAATTCACTGAGCATATTGACACATGTACCCAGGTACTCCTGGGGAGCTCTGATCTTGCCAGGGTTGGTGAACATCCATATGTAAACTGTGGGTTCTGCTGTTGCTCTGCACAGATGAGCAATCAGTGTTACGAGGTGCTGGAGAACCAGGGCTGGGATGCTTTGAGAAGAAAGTAGGAAGCAGACTGCTTGGCTTTTTTTTTTTTTTGCCCTGTCCTTTGCAAGTAATCTCCCTCCACTGTGGGATAATTAATAAGATGTAGTGGGAGTTTGGAACACTCAGGATCTCTTCCTCATTCCACTGAAAAAACTTACCGTGTGCCTTGTTTGAATGTTTGAGTCTGCATTGCAGGCACTTTTTTATTGTTGGTTTAGTGTTTTACAATGTAGCAGGTCTTAATTGTACTGTTCAGCAGCAGCTGAATAGGCTTACCTGAGAAAATGCTGCTACTGGAAAGAAAATATGCCTTAATCTATTTATTTGGATTCAGACCTTAATTATTTTTTTCTCCTTAGCCAATACATGAGATTTTGTTTGTTTCTTTAATGTGACTTCCTTCCAAAGTTGTGTTATACTCTGTGCCAGTACACTACAGAAATAATCACAGACTAGTGACAGACCTATTTTCTTTTTAAGGCTCTACAGTAAAATGAATGCTTAACTTTTCAGGTCTGGGCAGATTATCCAGCAGGATTCAAAAACTTTCTTTTAAAGTGTAAGACACAAATCCCACCGTTTATGTGTTCAGAAGATATCGACAAGTATTCTCTGAAATAACTTTTTGTTACTGTCTGATTTACTTTCCTTCTTAGTAAACTCAGAACCCCCAATATATGCATGTGTGTATATAGATTTTTATTTTTTTTCTCTTACAAAAGAAAATATCTTTTGGGTGGCGGGGAGTGGTTATAAAGTAAAGGAGTAGGAGTTCTGCATGTTTTCCTCTCTCTTCCCCAGACACTACAAGAAGTCATGGCTCTGCTCTCAACTTCCCTGGACATGCAATAAAACCAGACTTCCTATTATCCTATGTAAATTAAATAACTAATCGTCACAACTTCCCATTTTCATACTTCCATAATTCTAGCATCCACACTGGTATAGTTGGACTCTGTACCTGCCTATCGTATCAATGCTTTCAAGCTTGCATTTATGTCAAATGTTCGAAACATCTTTCTTTTCAGTGTTAACATTTTATTTGTTCTCTTTTCGTCTCCCTCGACCTCTGGTCCTTTTGTTAGCTGACAGAAACTGTACTGTCACTCCATGATCCCATAGAAGTGTTAAGCTGTTCTGGCTTGCGTGACTGGAGGCATCCTTCCCATAAACCAGATTTTTATATGTAGTACTAGTTTAACCGTGCAAGTTCACAATTAGTGCAATAAAATGTATATTAAAAGCTTTATTGAGCAATTACGCATGTAGGGACACTGGAGCCAGGAGTCAGCAGTATAAACAGCCATTGTGCTTGCTTGCTCTGACTTTAAAAGGATTAAAGTAAAAAATGTTTTTGTCCTCAGTACTTCTGTGTTTCTCTTCTCCAAATTAGGCATTGTTGTCATAAGAGTGGGAAATAAAAGAGTGCTTGTATTTTCTTATTTTGAAGACCCTTCTGAATCAATCAGTGGAAGCAGGTGGGTGAAGGAATGAAAATACCCATAATTACCCTGACTTTATTTTAGCGGAGGTACGTGGTGAGGACCCCTTGGCTGGACATCTGCCCCCCACCTGGGGCTCTGTAGGGGAGGTGACCCTTCCCTGGGGTTCTGGTTTGCTAACAGCTGTGGGTGGGTGCCACAGATTGGTGGCAAACAAAGCGAAAAAATGAGCAGCGTAGGCTTGGGAGAACCGCGGTTACATAAAGGTGAACTATGAAACATTATTTCTGAAGTGTGTATTTTGAAGGGCTGTTACCGCAACACTTTTTATATAAATGAAAGGTACATTTGAATCGGAAGCAATTTGGTGTAGAAACCTTCGAGTGACTCATCCCAAACCTGAAGGGAAATGGAGCTAGTGCGGCACAGGGAGGTTTTTGAGCACTTGCATGGCATCTGCTTCAGACTGAAGTGACATTTTCATCAGTTAATCCAAGACATTAGCACCTTCCTCAAACACCGCTCGTATTACCATCCATAGTGTGGTGCACATTCCAGTTTGTGTATCCTCATCACTGTTGCAATTGCATCCAAACAGCAGCTGATTATAGGTAGTTTCCTGAACATTGTACAGATTCTGCACAGCTACTTCACTACCAATGCAGTAACAACGTATTTATCAAGTGCTTCAGTTCATGAGATGTCTAACGTCTTGAGTTCTTAGGGCTTTGCAAAATTCTTTATCTGCTTTCTAGAACAAAATTTTTTCTTTGCTTAGTTTGAGGATTTGTAAAAACATTTAATGAATTGGATTGAGAAAATAGATTGCCATGTAATTAGAAAACTTTGGCATTTTGCTCTTTTGTGTTCTTATGCAAGATTAACATTGCACTGTCATCTACAAAATTACTTTAATTTGTACAGCATTGTTGGAGTTGGAATAAGACTTATTCTTGATCTCATGCCTTATAGAAGGAAAACAGAGTAGCTTGGATTTGTGTGCAGGAACATTTTTGTATGAAACATTTGACTAATTTGAACAATGACTGCAAGAAAATACCATGTCTCTTAAATAATCTGGTTCTTATTGTCCCTTTAAAATTATGGTGTGTACATCAAAGCTAAATGTCAATAGATAGAATTTTATGATAACTTCTACTTAGTATTCACATTCCATGCTGTGACTTGCAATATGTGTCTTTGTTCCCTGTGGTCCTTATCACCCAACATCATAATAGCTAACATCAAAAAATTGCTGACCTGAAAGATTAAATACTGTCATGTTCCTTTAAAAAACTGTATAATGGAACATTGGTCTTGAGTTAATACTGAGATTACAGGGATTCATTTAATTGCTGCATAAGCTTCATACTCAAATTTACAATATTCCATTAACTGGCTTCTGCTAGGTTGCCAGATTATAAAAAGAAAGTTAAGTTAAAGAAAAAATTAGTTTAGTAGACTCCAAAAGTTGAACAATAGTCCTCTGTCCCTGCTTGTTCTTGAACATACTGTGTTGTATTGGTTTTACCTGGTCTAAGAGGACAGGATGTATCTTTATATAAATCTGTTGCTGAAATCCGCTTAATAGTTCAGACCCATGTAACACCTTAAAACACTGACCCACAGCTCCCAGGACTAACAATGACAGCATTTGTACTTGGAGAACAAAACCCAAGCTCTATATTTGGTAGAAATACATCTCTGTGGGTCAGGAATAGGTTGGGTATCTGGGAAGCATGAGGAAACAGCTTGGTGAACAAGTGA
Source organism: Streptopelia decaocto (assembly GCF_964273445.1). Taxonomy (NCBI): domain Eukaryota; kingdom Metazoa; phylum Chordata; class Aves; order Columbiformes; family Columbidae; genus Streptopelia; species Streptopelia decaocto. The sequence continues at coordinate 36,581,370 of NC_138655.1, read as the reverse complement.
ACACAGTAAGGACAGCAAATAAACAACTCTTAGAATATCTTGCATAAATTTCTGTCCTTTTTGAGTTATGAGATTCAGCTTCTTGCTTTGGTAGTGGAGTTTTTTAGTTGTTGCTGCCTTTTTTCTACTCCATGTTGGTGCGTAACGGTGCTCTAGTGGAATGTATGTGTCTTTTGACATAAGCAGTTTGTTAGGAGTATTAATTGAAGAGCAAACACAAATCTGGTCTATTCTGTAGATTTTAGGCTGCCTCTAAAATGCTGATATTTTGGAAGAAGGCTGTGAATGTTTTGTGAGGAGACACGCCCCCCCCCTCCCCCAATGCTCTTGTTTAGTTTCATTTTAATAGAATACCAGTAAATAGCCTGAAAATGCAAATATGGTGTTTGTGTTCTTGCTCATCTCTACAATTTGAGGAAGAACTCTTGACATTCTGGGTAGACCCCACCTACATATCACTATGTGCCAGAGCACTTGTTTACCAAAGCATGTTTGTTCACTCCCCCAGCCTCTATTTGAAATTCTAGTAGAACGTGCTGTAGCTGGGATTCAGGAGACTGAATTAAGAAACATCCATACAGAATTACTGCCTAGAAAGCTTTTTTTCTTTTATACTTAGCTTCAGTATGGCTTCCTGCACAAACTGCTCAGATCTCCTGCAAACTCAGATACTTGACCCATTTTACAGAACTGTATTTATAAGCTGAATTCCAAAGAGTCTTTGTTAAGAGCAAAATGCAGGTCTTACAGTACTATCAGTTGAGAGGTTTTTAACAACTTCTACTTTATGAGCTGTATTGGATAACTTAAGCTTCACAGTGTTTAACGGTGCAGTAGTTTATTACTGCCTTGTATGCACGTCAGCTGAAACTAGTCCCAGACCATGTTAGCATATACCAGTAAGCCATATACCATATTTGACGTCAAGCTCATATGTTGCTATATATCCATAAAGCAGCCAGTTACCTTTGTCCTTTTGTTGTATATGTATTCAGCCTTGTAGGACTTGGTGATAAGTCACATCTAATGAACTTCTTTTCCCTCATATTCTTGGAACTCATGTAAATATTCCATGCTCCCATGGTAAGCAAGCAGAGGTGGCTTGAGGCAGTATCTATACTGTGTGTCTCTAAGATAACTGAAAACTAAGGTAAACTATGCTATCAGGAGTTTATCATTCCTACTATTTATTATTCTGGTTCTGGTAGCTGAACTCATTTGCGGAGATGTCACTGGGGTACCGGCTCCGGATTGCACACTTGCAGTGAGTGAGGGCAGGTGCAATGCAAAAAGAGACCTGGGCCCAGTGGGCAATGGATACTGGTGTGAGGGCACATGCCCTCAGTTAGTGGTGCCTCTCCTACCGACGTGGCCATAGTTTGGTGACGTCTCCTCCAGCCATTGCACCAACAGGTGAGCAGGATGTGAACAGCAGGGTTCGGGTCAGAGTGTTCACTTCAAATGTCTTATGTGATGAGTAGTTTTTAGAAACTAAGCTTACGTTGTTTGCTTGATGACAAAATACGTTGTTCAACTTGACCTAACTTGAAAAAGTATTCCAAAATGACTCATATGGCAATAATAATACATTTTGGTGTATGCATGAGGGAAATAGAGAACTTGAGGAGGATGAAGTGAAGAAAACAGAGATGCATATATTGAAAATGCAGATACGATATTTCACTGCCTGATACTGCTTTTTATCTTGAAATTCCATCATGCATTTACAAAGTTTCTACCAAAAATTACTTGCCTATATCAAATTACCTAGGGGTTGTTAGTTACAACATAGTGTTATACAAAATGAATTATTTTTCCTAAATACATTTATGAAAATATGCAGAGGCTTCAAGTAATCACAAAACGTAAACAGGCAGAACTCTTAAAGGAAAAAAGGGTAACCCATGGCCTTGTTTTCATGTTTTCAATTTGTTTTCCATCTTTTAAAAGCCTGTCTAATGCTTGTGGCAGTAAATTGGTTTGCATGTGTGTGCGTTCTCTAATACTCATGTATTTAGTTAAAATGCAAAACTGGTTATGGTGTTGATTATACGTTGGTATCAAGCTGATGAGGGACGTCTGTGCCACGTCTGAGGTACACATAGCATTGCTACTGGAATGAATTGCTCAGCTTTCCTCCCCACCACCACCGTGCTCCGTTTGGTACCTCCAGATCTTTATGCATATCAGGTACTTCCCCATAACGAGGTGGTTGCCTGGTCCATAGTTTGTTCATAGTCGTTGCTTGAAACAGGTTCCTTCTCATTATAAAAGATCGTATGTGATGGAACCAAACATGAAGTATAAGAACTACAGGTAGAAATCCCTGGTTTGTAAGAAAGCAGCTCAGAATATAGCGATCCCTGCATCTCAGGGAATGAAAATTCTTTGAAGTGGAGTAAAATCTAGGATATGAAAGTGGCCTTTGTGAGAGGAAGGGGAGTTATCTCTTGGTAAAGTATCTGGTACTGTGCGAGGAACGAGGGCTATGCTTGGAGTGAGGTGGAGTCTGCAAAACTTCCTATACATTTAATTTTCTCCAGAGATACCTCCTCTCTTCTGCCAGGACAGAACCTGAATTATTTGCATTTGTTTTGGAGCTCTCGATACCCAGCAGACAAGAGTTACCATTCAGCTCAGACTGTAGATGTTAAGAAGTCCCAGATAGGTCTACTGAATGTTCAGAGTGCAGATACTGCTTCTAAGAAGGACCAGATCTATGTGCTGTAGCATTGACCAGTGTAAATATCAGCACACTTAAGACAGAGGTGCCACTGGGCACACTCTTTAGTGGGACTTTTCCATGTGACTGAGAGTACTTGCTGTTTATTACAGTTATTCATGCCCAGAGAAACTCAGCTGTTGGCTTCATCATCTCAGCATGTAAATGCATTGCTGAATAGACTGAAAGCTTAATGTATTTTTAACAAAAAGCATAATTGCTCTGAAGAGCACTGGCAGGGAATCTTCATTTCCAAGATATGCAACAACATACTTGGCATACAAGTTCCTCTAGGTAGGGATAAACTCACCTTATTAATCTTCCAGCTTTATCAATTTTTCCTTAATTCTGTGTGGCACTGCTGCTTCTGGCACAATTCTTGTTTGTGTACTAGTGTTCATTTTAAGTATATGCTTGAATTGATTTAAACCAGTTTTCTTCTTTGCTTCTGTGAAGAATTTCTTTGATGTGGTGCTGCTGTCATTCTACTGGTTCTTGTTACTCCTGCTCTGTGATGTTTGTGAAATGACACAATTTATTACAGTTTTTCTATAGTTTTCCATTATTTTGGTTCGTGTTGTTTGCTATACCAAGTGTGAGGCCGTGTAGTGTTGCATATCCTGGTTTTTATCTTCACAGCCTCTGTGCTCCAGGACATTCTTCTTGTAATACATGGATTGTCTTCTTTGTGTCTGGAGTACTGGAAAACTGTCAGTTCACTGTGCATGTTGTACAGGGGTGGAAGGCCCCCTCTTACTTGCCAAATCCTTAGGCTTTGCCAAGAGATAATACCGAATCTTTCAGTCGTACTTGCTTAGGTGACTTGTGGTAGTTTCGAGTGGGTCAGATGGTTTGTTTGGGAGAAGGGGTTGAAGTATATGTACGCAGCAAATTGGTCTTTTAAGTATTAATTTCATTCTTTCAAACTGAAAGACTGTCTCTGTAATCTGAAGACATTTTGTAGTTGATCTAGTGTATAAAAACAAAGTAGGGAAAAGAAAAAAAATTCCCCCACGCAGCTCATGTAAAACTGAACCATTATTCAGACTTGTCTAATAAGCACAGGCATGCAACTATGAAAATGAGTTAAATGAAAGCTATTAATATGCATACATGGATTAAGTGTTACAAAACCAGCTTTGGTAAAGAACAGTTACCTGGTGACACTGTTGCTTGCACGTGCACTGTGAGGTTTAAATCTTGTCCAGCTGGTGTTTCTTCCACAGTTTTAACTCTCAGGCTTTCAGCTAGATCACTTTCCCAGTGCAGGCCTTCTCTTATTTGATTTTGTACTTGGTAGCCAGTATTTTCTGGTAATCTTATGTGTCCAGGGAGCCTACCAGAAGACTGTTTTCTCCAGTACATGACTCGTGGGTGTGACAGTTTGCAGTGCTGAATGCCTGGTCCCAACTGGACTATTCCCAATCCTCTTCCAAGTCCTGTTCCTAAGCGGGCAGTGGGGTATGAACATGGATTAATTAGCCTCCAAATGAGAGGCTAGGAAGCAGGGTGAGATTGAAAAGGGTGGGTGCATATTTGTCTTCTTACTTTTGATGGGGTCTTTGTGGCTGCCAGAATCCCAGGTGTTAGACGGTATTTGCCCAGAGTTACTGTGTCTGCATCATTCCAAGGCCCATCCATTGCATCTTTCCAAATGGTGATCTCCTCAGGCTGCTCAGTGCTGTGTAGGTGGATACAACCCGCTTGGAGTCAGGTTCTTCGATTAAAACAATTGGCACCTGCAAAGTTAACTACAATGGCCTTCAGTTGTTTCCTGAGCAAAGTCTAAATTTAGGGCTTTATAGGCTAAAGGCTAACAATAATTATTTAAAAGATCACTTCATATATATTGCAGTGTCACATTAATGCCTTTTGGAGGGTTTTATTATAAACAGACATGCATTGGGATTAACTGGAGTTGTAGGTTATGCGAGTTACTGTCACAGAAGAGTTTTAAATTCCAAACACCATCTCATCTCAGTGTCCAAACCTGATGACACTATTAATAGTCCTTTCTGGGGCAAGGAGTTTGTGTTGTTCCTGAGCATGAGGAGTAGGATAGAAAGCTTGGTGTTAATAGGCTAAGATACTCAAAGATGCAGGAACTAAAACAGAAAGCTGTGGTGTTGGTGTTTGAGGCTGATAGCGAGGTAATTATTTCCAGGTGTTTCTCAATTGACCCACCATGCTTTAGCAGTAACTAAAAATATTGGATTATGCTTGTCACGTGGTTTGGACCGTGCTTGTTATGTGAATATTTGAATATATACTGAGGTATCACAGAATACACATACAGAACAGTGTTCACTAGCAAAGCTCCTGGCTATGTTTAAACAAGTCATCTGCATTCATGCTTGTCTTTGTCTTACAACGTTTTTTATGCTATATTTTTGTTTGTAGAGTTCTCTTGATCTTGCAAAATTAGATACTTGATCTTTGGTCAGGGACAAGGTTTTCATACTAATTTAAGGACATTTTCAGTAAAAACAGAACCTAACAGCTCACATTGTTGCTTCTTGCTCATACTGGCTTGAAGAAACATCTTACAAGGTACCCTGCATTTCTGTGACCTCTTGTATTTGCAGTGGGTTGAAATGGGTCCTTCATTTCTCTTCCCTTTTTTCTTCTCTTCCACCCCCACCGCTCAGTATTCCTTAGCAAATACCAAATAGTTGGGATGACAGCGCAGTACACGGATTTGTAACATTCTTTAGAAAAAGTACTGCAAAGCAGTGGAAGCAAGATTCTTTGTGTGTATTACTTGCCCAGGAAACATAAATGGGGAATGCAGGGGAGTTCCCAGGGACAAAAATGTCAGAACAAATGCTGACCTTTAACTTCACTTGAAAGGCGAGTTGTGTGTGTTTCTGTGTGTGCTACACAGTTAACCACCAGGTATGCACATTGACATTAGAATATTAGCCTTTAAAAGCTCATTGAGCAAATCTGTAAATTAAGATTTATTTAAATTTTAGGACCTTAACAGTGTTTTGCATAGTATGATGCACTAGGCAGATTAACATGCTGTGGAATTCATTCACGCAAATTACAATTTAAGGATTGTGCTGCTCCCCATGTTGCTGCTCTCTAATTACTTAAGATTGAACACAGCTCCAGAATAGTGAGAGGAACAGCATAAAATTAAGCAGTTGACAGCCCAGTCTTCAGGGAGTCTTTAACGGTGAGGATGGACAAATAGGCACTTTTTAGTCAAAGGTTTAGGGGTTAGACTGTGTGTCCAGGTAGACAAAGCTAAATTATTTGTAGGCCTGGGTCATCTCAGCTTTCCTGGGTTGAGGCCCTTCTACTCACTGTAAATGCGTCTAGTGGCTCCGTTCAACTGATTTACTGACAAGTGAATGATTAACTAAAACTATCAACCAGACAGAAGGTGAACACTGATAAACAACTGTAAAGTAAATTAACTCTTGAATACAGATTACCTGATTAAATTATTTGCCCATGTTATTCTAACTGACTGAAGTTCAAAAGCGTTCTGCTCTGGGGTTCACAAGGAGAAGTGCTAACAAAGTTTCTTTAAAACCTCTCTGTGAATGTAAGCCAAATACCTTCTCTGATCTGAACATGCCAGAGAAGGCTGTTGCTACCATGCGGAGTCTCTGGATTGTGCAGTGCCTACCCAAAAATACGAAACTCCAGAATCAGGAAGGGATGGGAAAATTCCTAATTTCTTCCTGCGTGGACTCTAAAGCGGAAGCTTGTGATCCAATTGACTTGTAGCTTGTGTGTACACAGTTGCAACACCCTAATCCGAACACTGACCTATTTTAAATAACGCCAGGCTGCTTCTCTGGTTTGTTTTTGGAGAGAGCTTGGATGAGTGTCAGTGTCTGACACATGAGCGTAGCACGATGCAGGAATCCTCCCGTAGCAGGAACAGGATCTCTACGATCACCGCTTGCCAGATACTTGCCAATACCTGCGACTGTGGAAACGAGCATCATCATGTCTCGTCAGGCCCAAATACAAGTCGTGTAAAGACACGCTCCCGGAACATGGGGCTTCTCCAAAATCAATTTCCTGAAAGCCTGTGGGGTTTTGGGGCACTGTGGTGTTACATCAGTTAAGACAGTGGAATGGCCCACAGTGTTTTCACACTTGCTCATTCTTTACACCGCAGTTGAAAACCTGAGAATCATTTCAGGTGTTAATATTTATATGGGGGAAGCTAAAATGGCATCAGCTTTTACCCCACCCTCAGCGTTAACCATTTGCATTAGATATTCTTTGCCTCTCAAGCCTTGTGATGAACATGCACGTTTAGAGACCACAGCAGATCCTCAAGAAACACAGGGGTTGTAACTTAATGGCTGTGGTGGTTTGTTCTGTTGAACTGAATCTACAGTAACTCCTGCCTGCCCTGCACTTCTAGATCTAGTTAACAAAATAAAGCAGAAGTGATACTGCCATTGAAAAAACTTTTTTTTTTTTTTTTTTTTCCTGGGATTTGTATTTTTGGAACTGTTTCTGGCTTCCATCTGCTCAGGAAAAACTTACCATGTTACACTTTAAGTCTAGTTGGATTTTAACTGGGATATTGAAACTTACCCTCTAATTTCAGTGGGTGCAGAAATAGTCCCCTGAATAGATACTATACAAGTCTGTCTCAGTTTTCTGCATCATTCCTTCTGCATGTACAGAGGGAGGGAAGCTTTCATTGCAGCGGCTGGTTGGCTTAATGACGGGCTTCCCAGTGGATCGTGGACACCCTAAGCGCACTGAAGAGTTAAACTGAAACCTCTCTTATGCAAAATTATATTTTTAATTATTATTTTTACCAGAGTGGCAGCTTCACCACGGATTTTCAGGCGTTTCTGTGGGGAGGTGGGAGCATCCCCGGGGAGATGGGTTAAATAGGGTGGGGGGTACAGCTCGCCTCCCGGCGCGGGCCTACAGCCCGGGGCAAGCCAGGGTGTGGGCCCCGCGGAGGGCCCCCGGGCAGCGCTGGCTGGCGGGCGGGCAGCCTGGGCTGCACCGCGCCACGCCCGGGCCGCAGCCTGGCGCCGTGAGGGCGGCCGGGCGCTGGCCGCGTCCGTGGGTGGGCCGGAGCGGAGCGGCCCGCTCACCCCCGCACGCCACCCGCGGCCGGGCCCCGCGCCCGCCCTCCCCGGGAGGAGGCGAACGGGTGGGTTAACGCGGCTCCCGCTCCTCTATCCCGCCCCCTGCGGAGCGGCGGCCGCACGTGCGGGGTGCGTGGGCGGGTGGGCGGAGGGACGCGGCGGCTGCGGGGGGTGGGGGGGCCGCGTGCGCGGCCGTTGGCGCCGGGCGCTGCCGTGCGCCCTTCCCGCGGCGCCGCTCGGCCTCCTCCCCGCGCTGAGAGCCGCGGCGCGCTGCCGGGCGGGAGGCGGCCGCGCGGGGGAGCGGCGGCGGCAGCGGACCGGGAATGTGAGAAACGTGCAACTTCCTAGAAATCAGGGTGCCGAGAAATCGCTGTCGGGGCGGGGGGAGCGGCTCGGGTTCGTCCCCGAGCCGCGGGAAGGGAGCGGAGCTGCCGTTCTCGCTGGCGCGGTGGGTGGGTGCGGGTCCGGCGGTGGGCGAGGGGCCGCGCCTGAGGGCGGGATCCGCACCGGACTCGCTCGGGCTCCCGGTGTTTGCAGCCGGGGGTTCGGAAGAGCGCAGCGAACCGGAGGGGGAGTAGCACTGAGGTCTTGTCCTGAAAAACTAAAGCTTTTTAGGCAATGCTGTCTTGCAGGGATTCAGGTACCCTTGAGGAATTTAATTTTGTGGAGGTTAATTAAAAGGTAGTTGTATTAATGCTAAAGCTGTTTTGACAGCTCGTCTTTTTTTTAATATTTATGTGAATTTTTCTCCTCTAGCAACTCTTAAAGGTGTAACTGTTTTTCTTCTAGACATGCAGTAATTTGGCGGTATGGAATTTTCATTTCTTATTCCCCTTTAAACTTCAGGTACATTTCTGTGCCGGTACTTCATTTCAACACAGTAATGTCACTTGAAAACCGTTGTGGTTCTTCCAGTTACTTGGCACTGAAGATGACTGTGAATATCACTTGCTGCTGTATTCTTGTAGCTGAGGTTTTTTTATAACTTCTTTCACACATATATTAAGTGTGTTTATAGATTCATGCAGAATGAATGTCTAAATATAGCTCTGATTGTTTTATTTTTTTAGTCTTCAATGACCGTAATATGAGTTAATGATAAAAAAGAAAGGTGTGTATGGAGGAGCATTTTCCTGAGGGCTGTAATATACTTTAGATTTCAGGAAAAAATGTTACTAGCTTTTGGAAAGCATTTTGGAAAGTTCACTGTTAATATTGTTAAGGTAGTGTTCATGCATGGTATTTTTAATAACTTAAATCTAGAAAATAGACCTATTTCTAAAAGATATTTTGAGATACTCGTTTAGGTCAGAAATACAGCATGTTTAACTTGCACATGTTGGTGAGAAGTACCGATTGTTTTAACAGTTTTGTTAAATTGTTTTGACAATTTTAAAGTTGAAGAAGTAGTCACTAGTGGTTACGTGATGATGATGAATTGTGTTAAATTGCTTTCCAATCTTAATTCCCACCTTTGATTGTAAATTACAGCCTCACCACATCTGACACTATTGCACCAAATTCTGTTATACATGTATAAACAACTGTTCTCTGAATTCTTACAGAATTGAAACACCTTCGTATTCTCTGTGCAACACTGAAATATGTGAGAGGTCAATGTACGCTCTTACCTGCAGGAGTTTGTAAAGTATCCTTGAAGAACAGATGTAAAGTACTAGCTGTTGTTGCACTACTGTAGCATGAGGAATCAAGTAGTGGTGAATTGGGCATGCGATTTGGATATTGTTAAAGGCTCTTTATCTTACTTGCATTTTATATTCCACTATTTAGGTTGTGGCCTTTACATTATCCAACAGCTTTATGGTTCTTAGGCAGATATGAATTCTTCAGAGCACAGACTTCAAATGTGTGTTTTCTGGATTGTGAAGTGTTGCTTGGACTTACATGTTGAAGTATTTTAAAATCCAGATATATTCCGTTGTATGGATTTTACCCTTTTGCCAGTTATAGTACATAAAATCTAGTAATTTTCTCCATGGTTGATGCATTAGAAATAACATAAATTTTAAACAGATAAGAATTCTCCTGTGTTTATGTAGTAAAACAGAGGGAGGACAGTTGGTGACTTTTGTTTTAAGATCATGTAAAAAAATGGGCAGTATATCTGGAATAGAAATGAGGGGCCCTCTTGCTTAATCTTGATTAAGAGGGGCAAAATGAAGCTGGGATTGTGCGCTTTGTGTTTACTGAAGCCTGACTGCCCTCTTACGTAGAACTGACTATGTTACAAGTGGCTGGTATCAGTGTCTGTTAAGACCTCTTGAAAGTAGCTCACAGTGCTGTTGCTAGAAATTTTGATCTGTGCTGTCCTTAAGAATCTACATTTAACTGAAATTGCACCAGGTATGTAGGAAATACAGGTAGCAAGTGCAATGCAAGCTTGATTTTTTTTTTTTTTTTTTTTTAATTTTTTAAAAATTTTTCTTTTATGTACTGTGCTGTTTGTGTAAGTTTTAGCATCTGAGGCATGTAGTGACCTTTTTGGATACTATGGACACAAGCTGAAGATGAAATTATTATGGACCTGTGTTCAGGATTAAAAGGCAACTGCATTTTATTGGCAGTATTTGTTCTTTAGACCGATTTTATTACTTGGGGTATGCTTACCACAGCAAAGAACCTGTATTCTGTCATGCAGAGAACATAAATACAAATAGATCTAGTCCAAACCACGAATCTTGTTATATGCCAGTTGGAGTAATTTAGTGGAGCTTATTTTGGGAGGTGGGGCAGAAGGGATGTTCTTGGGTACAGTGGAATCATGGGAAGTAAATGTTTGCCTGACCTCTCCAGAGTAAATTTGATAGAGACAAAAAAAAGAGGAGTTAGTTATTTCTTTGCCTTGACTGCATTTGCACTTTACCTGCTGTATTTTTCTACAAGTAGAAAGAATCAGATGAATTGGACTTTGCGCACATTGCTGCAGAGTAGTCATTTGCTTTCCATAGTGGTGCTACTAGAGATTTTTAAAAATGCAATGTAGTGGGTGGATGTATCAACAGGGAGCAGGCTTTTTCCTTTATACAAAGGGCTGAATTCTCAATTCTCCTCTCAAATTGTGGTTGGAAGTGGTATAGAGATAAACCAAGGAGTGGCCAGAATATTTTGGTTAGTGCTCTCATTTCAGCTGTACTATTTCTAGAGGTCTATGCTGGTGTTTAGTGTTCTTGTATTAAAAATCATATGTATGTGGTATTCAGAAGGATGGCCTGTGTGAAACCTGTTTTCTTCACAGCTTGGTTACTCAACAGCTTCTGGCCATCAATCTCTCCTCACAGATTAGCAATCTGTGTTTTGCATTGGCTCTGAAGCATGTGATTTCTGCAGTCTCTGTCTCTCCTCATCCTGTATTTCTGTTGTACTGAATTCCGAACATCTTGTCTCCCATTTCCTCTGTGTCAGCTGCTTGTCTGGTAAGAAGAGAGTGGGACTCTCTGTTTCATCATAAAGTGGTTGAGGAGAAGTTGACTTTCGGGGCTTTCAGAAAGATTGTGTAATATCCAGTGATATGTTGAGTCATTATCAGGATATTTGTGGGGAGGACAGAGGAAGTGTTGGAAAGTATGCCAAAGATTATACTTTCTTTAAAGTAAGAGGAAATAATGTTTATAGCAAATAATAGGACTGTGTCCTGCATCTTCCTTTTTGTTTCTGAATATGTAGGTTGCTTCTGTAATTGGAATCATGTTCAGGTGGGATTTTCAGCAGCTGGTTTTACTGGTGACTCAGTCCTGGAGTAAGTCTTTCTAGGCAGGTGATTAGTGCATAGGGAAACGCCTCTTCTGTTCCAATGAGTGAGTATGGATCCTGGTGATTCTTCAAGTGTGCTTGCAGGTAGACTGTCTTTTTTGGGGGTTTTTTGACTGTTCTTGACTCCACTTCACTTGTATTACTCAAAGAGTTATTGCCGTGCTCTTACTTCACCAGAGCCAAAGGTCGGCCTGAAATTTGACATTGCTGTGGCTTCCTGCAGGAAACTGTGAAAATACTGCTTGCTTTTTGACAGCCACTGTGAAGAGAATGCACAGTGTGGCTGTTGGTAGGGTTGAAACTTTGCCAGGAAGATGCCTGATTTCTGTTCTTCTGATGCATTGTCTGTGCCTTCTGTTCCAGGCTTAGATACTGTAGCAACTTAAGAGTTCTAGCTGTTTCTGGGTAGCACTAGTCTCAGTGTTAACCTGTCTTGCATTATCTACATGCTCTTTCACTAGTGCCCAAGTATGATTTTAAGGGGATTTATTTTGCTATCCAGTTTTCTGAAGTCCTTCTCCTTTCTGCCAGTTAACAAAGTTGAGGCTATGGGATACTTGTTCTTAGTTACAGGAAAAGCTATAACCAGAGACAAAGAGTTCTCAGCTGTTGAATTAACTCATATCTGGAAACACTCAAGACACTGCAGTTCTCACTTTCGAAGCTGTGCGTGAAAATACATTTCTACTGTTTGTTCTCTGTTATTGCTTCATGTAGTTACCACAGCATTAGTAGTTTTACCTGCTACTGAAACTACAGCTGAGTTCCTAAACAACAGCATGGCAAAGATTAAGGCAAATCTATCCCTATTTCTACAGTCAAGCCTACAAACCAGATGTAAGAAGCTCTCAAGAGCTGATAAGCTCTTGGCAAATAGAAATTGAAAGAAAGCTCTGATCCTCTAGAGCTTAGTGGCAAACTGAAAATGCATTTCTTCCGAGTTTGGCAGTTCAGCTTAGTGTTAGTGACCCGCACAATTCAGAGGACATGCCTCAGAGAGAGAAAATAATCACAGCTAGTGATCTTCTAGGCAGCTTGAAGAAAGAGATCTGAACCTTGCAGTTTCAGCTTCTCAGATGATTTATTCTTCTTCTCCCCAGTATGATGAATAAACTCTTCCTGAATTAATCTGGGTGACATTTCCTCCTTTTGTTTTCTGTAGATTTTTCACCTTTAGATCTGGAGTAAAGCTCAGTCTTCCAAGTGATTATTCTTTGGGCTACAGCTTTTAATCCATACTGCTTCTGTACTGGTATTTAAAACTAGGACAGCAAGGATAAAAAGTGAAAGGGATGAGAGAAGTACAGCCTATATTGTGAGAATGACAGCAAGTATGTTATGAACCTTTGTAATGACTGTCAGTTTATGAGAGAGCCAGTGAGTGATATTAGTCAGTGAACACCTAATCCATTTTAAAGCTTTATTTGTTTTTCTGTGATGAGCAGGAAGACAGATAAACACAGGGACTTGTGCTCAGTTCCTGGTGCTGAAGTGGCTAAAGATTGACATAAGTGCTTAGTAAAGTCTAAGCGTAGTGAAACACTTACTGAAAGTGGTGCCTATTGACTATTTTAGTGGACCTCTTAAGAGGGAGAAGAGCACAGTTAACCTTTAGAGCTTAATTTTGGTGTGTGGTAATGGATGAAGAACAGTTTTAATCCTAGGTCACTATAAAATTGTGGAAAATGGGAACTGTGCCTTGTTGTAATAAAGCTTTTAACAGTGGCTTGCCAAAGGAAAAGAAACTGATTTAAAACTCAAAGTCTGTGTAACTGGCTTGGATGAGCTGTGTTATAGTAAAATAAAGGCAGGGGGGAGCTTAACCCTGCTGAACCCTGTAATTACCTAATCAGTGCAGTAGGGAACAATCAAACTAAGGTAAATGCAGATGTAACTGAAAATAATTATCTGAATATGTTGCAGTATGGGTGATCTATCACTTAGCTGTGATTACAGTGGTTTCAACCACTCTTTTTTATTTAAGGTCACCAGATAGATCTTTGAAAATTACATGATGGCTACAATTTAAATGGCTACAGGAGGAATAATAACATGAAGTTTGGACCAGAGAGATGATCTGGCTTTTGAGAACAAAAAACATAGTCAACTGACTGACTGAGACTAGTCGGCTATCAAGAACAAATCTTTGCACAGGATTCCAGGGGCTTTGGCCTTCTTGCCAACATAAATATGGGTGTCTCTCTAATAGCAGAATTGCATTGGATTAGTTTTTGCTTTTTGGAAATTTGTAAAATGAAATATAGACTTCACTTTTATACTTCCTTGTTTTAAGAAAATAGGGAGTTAAATGTTGAACTGAGTATTCCTTTTTCCTCTTGCTGTTTTGAAAAGAACTCAGGTCTCCACTTTGTAAAAGATTTTTCTCATGTTTGTAAGTTGGTCAGACACATAGTGTTCTAAAAGCTGAGCTGCATTCACTAAAACACTTCAAATGGCCGTGCAGGCAGGAACAGAGGGTTGTAGCTATGTAGCATTAATTTCAGCTGCTCTTAGGCAGTGCTGAAGTTCCTGTTGTTTGCAGTGATGTCCAGTCAACAATTTGCTTGTGCTCAAGGCACATGTGGAGAATACTGTCTTTTAGGGAGGGAAGAGGCATGTACTTAATAATAAGTTTTCTGCCTTTGGTGGCTTTATACTCTCTGTTGCCTTGTGCTCTTCTCAAGTTCTGCTGGGAATCTAACTGTTCTACTGAAGGGAATGCACAACCTTACTGTTCTGCTAAACACAAAGTGTGTCAAGTATGGGGCAAGAGAAGGTAAATATTCCAACAGACACATGATACTACCTGTGTCCCTTTCTAAAATTCACACAATTTTTTTTTTTTTCTCATGTCATCTTTTATCTCTGATGTGATAATATACTCAGCATGTTCTGACAAATCTGAAATGCCCTCTGGTAAAGACTCATGCAGTTGAAAAATGTTGGTTTTGAAATAAACTGCTCTGAATGTACATGTTAGTGGCTTTTATCAGATGTCTCATACCAGGTTGTCATCTTTAATTATTTCTTTGTGTTCTATCTTTTTTCCTTCAACGTATTGTCTGTAGTGGGCCCAAATCTGTTTCCAGTATGTCTGTGCAACTTTGTTTTTTCTTTTGAGTGCACTTGTGTACTTAGAGAATGCGAGTGATTTCAGTGAAAGAGCAAAGGAGCACAAGCACGAAATGGTTTGCTAAATAATAATTATTATGGCTGTATATATGCACATTAAGTGCATTTCCAGCCAGGAAAAGTTTTTGTCATGTAGGTTTTAGCACTGTGAATTGAGTGTTGCCCGTACTTAATTTTCCTTTTATGTTCATTTTAAGCTTACAGGATGGAATTCACATTTTCTCAAGAGAAGCTGCATATCTTGGATCAATACTGTTGAAGATATCTTCTGATTGCAACACCTGAAGCAGGGTCCTGTAACAAATTTGTCAAAACACCACATACAATGGATCTCAAAGAAAGCTGCCCAAGTGTTAGCATTCCGAGCTCTGATGAACACAGAGAGAAGAAAAAACGGTTTACTGTAAGTATGTAAGGTGTAAGCACTGTAAGCAAGTGCATAGGCTATTAGTGCCTAGAAGTGCTACTTTTTTTTTTTTTTTTAAAAACTAGTACACTTGGTATTATTTTCAACAGGTTTATGGAAATCTGTTCACAGTACTGGCCATAGTCCAGTGTTAGAAGTTGTGAATGTTTAAATGTTGAACCATTTCTTTCTGAAAAAAGAATTTGGCTTTACGAAGTTCTGATATTTTTATCCCCAAATAGCAGCATTTTCTCATATAAAATACCTAAGTGTCCGAATGTAAGGATAACATTTTGGTACCACATCACATTAGCAGCTGGCATCCTACATGATTTTTTTGTGAAAACATTTGTTTTGTAACGGAGTAAAGTGTGGCTTTGGTTTTAATGGTTGTTTTGGTTAAGTGGCCAGTTTATTCATAGATATCCTATTAGACTTCTATAAATTTTTGTGTAAAAGAAACAAAAATATAAACCATCAAAGTTTTGAAAGATATTTTTTTTGTCTTCCGTCCTGTTTTCTGATTCTAATGCCTATGTGTTTTTTTCTTATTCTGTTCCCATTTCCACTCCTTGTCATTCCTCTCCCTCTTCCTTTTTTGGCCTTCCAATTTGACTTGTTTTTTGGAAGTAAAGTCTTCCCGTTCTGTGGGGAAGCTCTTGAATTGCATATTGAAAAATCAAGTTTTGTGGCATGGATTTTTTGTTTCGCTTATATGTATGGTAGGTTTTAAAGACAGCATCATAATACTTCCTTTAAAAAGCTCGAACTATTTCATTGCTCTTGTGCAATTTCCTCTAAGCTTTTTTTTTCCTTGAGTGAATTAGTCATTCTTCAGATGTGGAATGTAAACATCCTTGAACTGAATTGCTGTCTGAAGAATACGACGAAACAAAGATTTACTTTGAGTTATATATCTCTCCTCTTCACCTCTCTTCCTCAGAGATGAATAATGTTGTTTGATTCTACAAGTATATCAAGATGTACTTTGAGGAGAGAGTGTGCTGGTAAAGGAAGCAAGCTAAGGAGAACTTTACTTAAAACTGCTGCATGCATGTGAAGCTCAAATGAGCAGGAAAAACTTCATGAAAGTCTAAACTTGAGTAAAACAGATTTGTTCTATCATCTCAGTGTTTCCAGTCCTGTTGTTAAAATGTGCCAGTGGGTACATTTGTGGTACATACTTGTTTTGCCATCTTACATAAAGATCTGTGTGACTACCGTAGTAACCTAAAGGCACTTTCTTTGGATATGTCCTTTAGAAAGCTGTACAAGCAAGAGTAGGAAACTTCAGAAGCTGAGGATTGAGTTGGGGGAGGAAGGGATCCAACCCAGCTTGCATTCCATGGAGGTGCACTTTGTCTTGGCAGCTTCTGCTTTCTGCAGAAGAGAATAATTAGCAGCCTGACAAGAACTACTCTTCACAACCAAGCTCTTGAGTATTATCGCGTATATTTTAGGATCTGATAACAGCAGTGAGGGTCATACTATACTTGATGGTAGGAACTGTGAATTCTGGCTTGTGTGTCTGTTAGTGCTTTTACTGTGTATCCTCTTTCGTAGCTGCATTGTAATGACTAGAGCCCATTAGTACTGCTTTTGGAGGGGAGTGAGAGAGGTGCAGGGAGAAACAGTTATTAACAAGTTTGTAGTAGGCATAGCTGTTTCTGATGGCAATGTTAGTGCTGTTTCTGTAGACTGCAGTTAGAACCTTAGGGTGAAAGGAAAGGTTAAAGTGATAAAGGCTAGGAAGGACTTCAGGTAACTATTTTGTGTAATCTTCACCTTACTGTTGCTTGCAATATGTATCACTACTGCTTCTGAGAATATTCTAGAATCTTAATGGTCTGAATAGAAATGATAAATTCCAGCTCAAATCTCACAGTGGCTCACTTAATGCTGGCATGGAAACAAGATAAGTATGTGCAACTTAGATTTTATTAGCTCTCTTTTTCCTCTCACACTTGCCCCAATGAAGCATTTTTAAAAATAATCATGTCTCTGTGCAGTCCTCATTCTGGTAATGAGTCCAGCTTTTCAGTTTTGTCTTTGGAAATGAACTCTGCATTCCTACTGAGCATTTTCATAACCTTTTATTGAATATTTGTTTTGGTTTTGTTAGATACTGTGTACATTTGATATATTTACCACCAGTATTTTTTTCATGACAAATAATTTCATGTTTGAATTTTTCAGGTGTTCTGTCAGGGAAGCTTTTTTACTTCCACTTAATTTGTGGTAACCAGCCTCTATGTATATCTGCTGTAGTTGACTGTCCTGCCTTTTCCTGAAGATGCAGCATTCATGTTCTTCATAAAAAGAGAAAAATACTTGATCATTTTGGACCATATCTAGGCTATATTAATTGCTACTCTCTCCTTGCTGCATACTGGGCTATTCTTTTGCTTGTTTTGCCAAATAGCTTTGTTTTGGGTTTCTTGCTTTTATCCCTATGCTGTTTGATGTCTGAGGCTTGATTTTCTCTTCTGACCTATTCTCATTTCCCTTCACACCCCCATCATATACAGGCTTATTAAGAAATCTCTTTCAAGGGTGCTGTTTGATTAAATCTGGAAACTTTGGCTTAGACCTGTGACGTATA
The DNA here is from genome assembly GCF_964273445.1 of Streptopelia decaocto. Taxonomy (NCBI): domain Eukaryota; kingdom Metazoa; phylum Chordata; class Aves; order Columbiformes; family Columbidae; genus Streptopelia; species Streptopelia decaocto. The sequence goes on along the minus strand of NC_138655.1, from coordinate 36,563,656 downwards.
ATACTAATCCCCAGACCCGTGGAAATTGTGGAATTGTTTTTTTTATTTTGTTGACACTTATTAGTTTCCTTACTTTCTCAAGGCTTCCTTTCTTGAAATTGGAGACCAGCCTACCTTTCTACTTATCTTTGTTTAATGCAAATTGCATATTTAATCCAGAAGCATGAGCTATCAAAACAGTTGAAGCCTTTTAAATTTCAGTTACTTCTTTTGAGAAGACATCCTATTGCATCCAGAAATAGCTAGACCCTATCCTATCTGTACCTGGGAAGATACTTTGTGGTAATAATTGTGATGGTGATGTTTTCAGGAATTCTGTTTTTTTTTCTTCCTTTTTCCTTTCTCAAAGCTTTGCATTATTTATTCACATATTACAAGATGCATCTTATCTATGTTTTAGCAGTTTTCTAAGACTAGTTTTGATTTAGGAGTAATTAGATTTGAAAAGGTTATTATCTAATTAATATTTAATTCTTGCCTCCTGCCTTTCTAGAAACAGGCATTGCACATTTCTCTAAATCATTACATAGCTGGAGCTGAGAGTAGTAATATAGCCCAAAGATATGTTACGTTTTGGAGTTTTACTGAATTCTTTGTAGATATCGTATGTGTTCTTACCGTGTTCTCACAGTGCTTCTGTAACTGTTGAACTTGCAGTTTCTGCTTTGTTGGGCATGCAAGAACTTCAATGATGGTGTGAACTAGATGACCTCATATAATTTTTTTTTATGTTCTCTGAGGTAGAAAATGTTGACTGTGTCATTTTTCTGCATCTAGCTTTTCCAAGAACATAACTCTTCTAATTTTGAGGTTGCCAAGGAGGTGAATATCATCTTGTATCCTAAGTTACGCTCTCCTGTGCACTTTGCAGTCTGCTAATTTAAGAAGTTGTCCATGGCTTACTTCTGAGGCTTGTTGGCATTGATCTGCCATGTAGTTGTGAGGAGAGGAGATATTTTCCAGGAATAGCTTTTGTGTTCGAGCATTATTTGCAGGACTTGGTTGCTGGTATAAGATACCTAGCTCAGGAGGACAGTACATGAGTCTTTGCAGCTGAAGCTTTCCCTCTTTACAGTCTAGGGAGGCTATAGAAGGTACATAGCTAGGTTTAGCAGTATAAGGGAAGTCTAGATTTCTAATTAGAGTCTCACCAGCGTCCTGCTAGACACTTCTATCGAGCCTCTTGTGTTTCCCAGGGAAGACTGAGAGCAGCTTATCTGAGCAGTTAAAATAGCATAAATGCAAATGCCAGGCTAAGGAACTGATGGTGGTGGCTGCTGCTTCCACAGATGGAATTAGAGAGGTAAGATGCTATTGTAGGACAGAAGAGAGGCTGGGATATTGGTCCAGTTTCCTACATCAGGAATTTGCAGCCTTCTGTGCTTATTCCCTTGCTGTGTCCATCCTCTCCCCTGCAGGAATATCCGGGCTCCCTCTGGAAGTACGAGAAGGTGGAGAAGGGAGGTCAGCTAGTTGCATAAAAGAGGAGAAGCCTGTTGAACACTTGTCTGTGAACCAGATTTATGAAGGCAGGGATTGACAGTCTGTCTAGTTGCTGGAGTCCACTGCTGCCATGGTTTCTGAATGGCCAGAACTGTGCAGCAGGTTCCAGCTACGCCCGCCTTGATCCCAATGCTATGTATTATGTAACCTACGCTGTCTTTCAGCCATAGCAACAGTTTCCCGCCCCCAAACAATTGTGTTTAAGTCCCAGGCCATCTGCCAGGATCCTGACTATAATATGTATTCAAGATGTTGCAAGAAACAGTTATCTTTGTAACTGCCTTCCATATGTGCTTTCTCTTTAGGTTTTGTGAAGATAATAATCAGTGTTTAAATGCTTTACTTCCTTAATATTAGTCTTTATTACAGCTTATCAAATTGCTAACAAACTTCATAGCAAATATTTATGGACTACTATAATATCTAGTGGCCAGGTGTTCTTGTTAGATATGAACTAATTTATGAAACTCCATTAAATAAGTGTGGTGTTGGTTGTTTTTTGTTGTTGTTGGTTTGTTTTTTGTTTGTTTTTGTGGTTTTTTTTTTACACCAGGTAATCAAAAACTATTTCTGTAAAATACTGCACTCTTCTAAATTTTCTTTTAATGATTTGTGTTGATGTCTGTGTGTCTGTAACAAATATATAGGTTAACAAAGTACATTTACATAATACATTTAACAACCTCTCCTTATTTCCACCACAGGATTAAACCTGGGAGGTTTTATTAAACTTTACTGTTGGCAATAACTTCATCTTTGTTACTGCAGGTTTACAAAGTGTTGGTCTCAGTTGGCAGAAATGAATGGTTTGTCTTCAGACGGTATGCAGAGTTTGATAAACTCTACAACACGGTAAGCAAAAATGCAAGCTATGGAATCATGCCAGAATAGCACACAGAGTAACACTTGTTTGCAGTGGTATGGTTTCAGTTAATTCCCTTATTGAGGAGTTTGAATCAACATTCAATAACCATCAGAGCCTGATTAAAGAGAATTACAGGGTGTTTCTTTTTTTAAACTTGGGTTTGCTTGAATTTCAAACTCAAAATCCACTTATCTGAAACTTTTGGTTTTTTAATTGTTGCTTGGGATCATCGTGTAATGAGAGAAACTTCCCATTTACTGGTTGCCAAAACATCTGAAATTTGCGTTTGTTCATTATGGTAAAAATCACTGCAAAACTTAAAACATCGACATAGATAAATTTCTCTTAAAATCAGTAGTTTACTTTGAAGTATTGAAGGCAGTGAACAGACCCTTGTTTCTTAATATAAATGTATTGATAAGTCAGTCATGGCAATTCCTACCTGCAGTTTCATAGCCAAATTTTGTGGCAGTGGTCCAAATAAAATAGGCCTCTTCAGCAAATAAGTGTGGATTTATTGGGTTTTTTTAACTAGAAGAGGACTTTTCCCCTTTTACATAGTGGGCAAGTGGTGCAAATACTTGCTCAGCCATGCGGTCTGTTATGTGTCCGTGTCATACCCTCCTCCAGTTCTTTGTGTTTAGAGCCCACAATTTCTGCTTTAACAAAAGAAGAAATAATTCCTCTATGATCCACATAAGATTGCCAGCTGCTTCCCTCTGCCTCTGTTTCCCTTCCATTGCCTCTATGAGAAGCAGTCAGGCTTTTCTCCCTCTGCCTCACCGAACACGGGTTTGTATGTGGCAGTGGTACGCATATGCGCGCAGTGAGCTTGGAGCTGTTGGATACACCATGCTGTGTTTGCCTGCCTCTTGGGATAGACTTGCAAGTGATGCGGAAACAGTGTCCCTTTTCCCATACCTGCAGAGTGCCTGTTGGCAATGCTGTTCCCTTGCCACTGTCTCTTGCCATTCAGTTTCACGTTGCTCTGCGGTTTGTTCAGGACTGGTTTTTCTAATGCATGTAGGGGTGGAGGTCCTGGGGAAGCATAACCCAGAGGACTTTTAGTACAGTTTCTATTCAGTGTAATTTGTATAGCATAGTACACCAGAAAGAACTTGTGCTGCCAACTGGAAGAGATACTGATGTTTTTAAGGAAAGAAGAATTGCCAGCTACTGTATTAGAAAACTGCTATCTTAAGGAGGATGAGAGTAGAATTGTTCTTCTGGAGTGCTTGAAGATGAAGCAAATGTAATCATGGATTGGCTTGTGTCTTTTTTTTTTTTTTTAATCAATTCAGTGCTATTGTATACAATCCTCTGGGCAGTTTATCAAGTGTCAAATATAATCAAATTATCAAATGCAGTATCATGAAGTAGGCTTTTCATCCTTTTACAATTTTGACTTAGGGGTAGACTACCTGTGGTTTCTAAAGCTTTAAGAATGTTTGGGCAAAACCCAGAGGCCTGTATCCCCAGCCCATCTTAAGACTCACCCCTGTGCAAGCAAACAAGAAAACAACAAACCCAAGAGAGATAGAGAATTGATGGAGCAAGAAAGTAAACAGGAAAATAAAACCCACATTGAAATTCTAGCCTACTTTTTTAATCTAGCACAAGTGGAAAACTGTTTTGGCAGTATTGCAGAAGACAGCTGCAATAGTCCATAGCTTTCTAAAGTGAGATGGCCTTTGAATTTAAAAGAGTATGACTGGTGCAAACAAGCTGAGTACAGATTGTTTGGGGTTTGTTTTTTTTCCCCAATTGTATGATTAGAGAAGATGGCAGAGAGGAACAGAATTACTAAGAATCAGATGTTCCAACTGTTAATCAGAACACAAACAAAATGCAATTATTTCTAGGCACTTTGTCTAAGCACAATCTAATTGTATGTGTTTTGTTTTCAGCTAAAGAAGCAATTTCCCACCATGAACCTGAAGATTCCAGCTAAAAGAATATTTGGAGATAATTTTGATCCCGGTAAGTTATCATCTTATTACTCATTTTGTCAGTTTCTTTATATGAAAATTGATCTATTCCAGCCTACAAGAAGCTATCTTAGATGAGTTTTACACCAGTTCTCAAAACAATGACTAAACCCAAGTTTAGTCATGCTTCAGTCAAGAGCAGGAGCTGGCGTAGGTAGGTATTCTACCTTGGGATTGTGAACAAAGTAACACTTAGTGGCCCAGGGCCTTTCTTGTGCCGAAGGCTGTAGCTTCTCCCAACCCTCCTGTGTTCAGGATTGTGAGAGATTTTCAACTGTCAGGTGTGATTTGCCTTCTATAAAAGCAAAAGCCAAAACCCAGAGTCTTCTGAATGTATGCCTAGTAAAATTTAAACTTCCTTTGTGTGACTTTTTTTTTTTCCTCTCTGAAAAATGAAACTACAGGATTTATCTTCAATGACTTTTGAACTCTCTATATCTAAGTGTGCTTCCTTCTGCAGTTTAGATGAAACTGAACCTCTTCCTGTTGTTCCACTTACAGAAGCCTGTCTGATGTGAACATGATGTGATCCAGTTAGCAGTGATGGGTCCCAGTTAAGCTTGCTCTGCCCACATCAAAATACTAATGGAAATGTGTATTGAATCAACCTAGGTGGCACCACCGATGAATAAATAAAAAAAGCAAATGAGGAGGCAAGGCCTTTGCTCTGTGTGTTTGTACCCTTCATTCAGGCCCTTTTTACTTCAGGGTTTTTCTGATGGTCACTGGGCACCTCTCACCCTCCCCGGGCTTGCTGATGTGATCAGACTCTGTGTAGTTTCACCTCCTCCTGCACCTGTTTCCAGCATGTAATTTTTCTCCTTTGCTGAAGAACAAGTGAATCCAAAGGTGTTGAACTCTTGGGACATGTTGTTTGGTGTGTTTTAAAGTTCTTTCAAACATTAATTTTTGGCAGCTACTGTTAATCATCTGGATCCTGATGTGAAGCTCCCTTTTATTTTTTTTATTAAAATTATCAAATGCAGGTGTCTGAGCACTGATGTCCTCTTCTGGTGAAAATGTAAATGATTGCCAAAAGTTCTAAATGTGTTGTGTCTATAGGGACTTCTTGTTTCATTTAGTTTCTTTCGTTTTCTAGTACCTTGAGGTTTTCAGAGCTGATCTGCTGTACAACCAAATGTACCAGTGGATTTCTTGGAGGCAAATTTAGGAAACTGGAATTTAAATATGGAAGAAAAAGACCCAAACCAAAAACAAACAAAACCCCCCTAAAACTTTATTGAAACTACATATGTAAAAGGATGTTCTCAGACTTGTTTTAAATTTCTACAAACTATGCTGAAATCCTTGAAGCATGAGAAACAATAGTTCTCAAGATGTTTCTTGCTGGGGGGCAAGGTGGAGATGGAGCCATGATGTTCATTTAATAATTCTGTATCTTAACAGTGATTTATTGAAGCTTTGTAATGTTTCTGCTGGCTTCTGAAATAAGTAGCTTATTTTACAGATCTTGAAAAGATATTTTACTTCTGTCAATCCATGCTTAGGTATGCAATATTGTACTATTGCATTGGAGTCGTAGGTGCAGCAGAGTGAAACTTAGATATCCCTTTTCCCAAAATCTACCAAAAATACCTTCATAACCTAAATTGTCATTAAATGCTCCATTTTTATTGTCACTTAGGTAACTTCAAAATTAATCTTGTTTTAACTTCAAAAAAAGGGACAGAGGGAGATCATAAAAAACAGTCAAAATGCAGAACTAGAAAATTACAGAATACGTTTGAGCTGACGTGATGCAGGTGTTTTATCCTCAACAATGTGGACAGCTCTGTAGGCTTTGAGTGGCTGATGGCATTATACATCTTCTGCACTGAAACTGCTGATGTTGGTGACTCCTGTAGCATCTTCATGCAAATTTACTTTCCTGTTTGATGTCAGTAATTTGGGGTTATTAAATACCCTTAAGAAGCATTGAGGGATTATATCTGTGAAAAAATATGAGCATTTTTCTTAATATTTTAAATACAGATTTTATTTGAAATTCAATTTTTAAATTTTAATAGTTGTCAGTAATCTATATGTGACAGAGTCTTGTGAAATTGGAGTATATTGAAAGTTAATAAACAAGTTAAATTTTCTTTTTCCATACAAATTATTGTTGACACGAGTAGTGAAAGGCAACATTACTCTGGTTTACACTTGTTGTGTTAGAGCTCTCTTTCTATTTCATCCCCCTTGTGTGTCATTCCATATTGCTGAAAAAAGAGTTATGTGTTTTAAGCTTTGGATGAATGTGGAGATTCTGAGGATTTTTTTTGTTTGTTTGTTTGTTTGTTTGTTTGTTTTTTAATTGGAGATGGTGTTCAAAATCGAAGCAAAAGCACTTTACTTGGTTATCTTTAATGGTTACATCCAAGTGCCTCCTGGCTGGATGAATTGAGCAACTTGTATGCTGCCATACCTGTATTACAGAAATATGCTGCTTGGTGGGACTGTTCATGTGAAAACTTGTGCAACTGATACCAAGTTTTGCCTGTGGCTTTGGTTTTTTTTGAGTAGAATCGAGTCCTGAAGGGCTCACCCATGCAACGAAGGCTGCACAGGTTAGCCCATGGTGGTTGCACACTGTTCTTGAAGCCCTTCGGTGCACTTTTAATCCACCTGGCTTTCTACATGTTCAAGTAGTGTTGCAGAAGAAACTGAAAATTGTTCTCTTACCTCACCTGAATGTTTTAAACTTGTGATTTTCATATGTAAAACCAATCCTATTCTGCACCAGTCATAAACCAATCTCTTTTTAACTACTGTTTAAGTCATTAAAAAAAAAAACCTAAATTGGAAAATAAGTCTTTTTTGCAGGATGTCTGATCATTCTAATAAATCTACCTCTTTTTTTTTTTTCCTAGACTTTATTAAGCAGAGAAGAGCAGGACTGAATGAATTCATTCAAAATTTAGTTAGACAGCCAGAGCTATGCAACCAGTAAGTAGTTTCATTTCTGTTTTATAAGGACTATTTAAAAGACATGAGATGTCAAATAAAAAAAATGCAAATTAAGTACTTTTAACCAGCAAATGTGTTATACCTGTTCAGTGCCCTTAAGTATAATAAATAAACTTCAATATGACTGTTCATTCATTCAGGAAAAATCTACAGATGAACAGTATAAAAATACTTTCGTTTTCTGAAAATTGATCTACAAATAAACTTGCAGGCAGTTAACTGATCTTAGTTGAAAGGGTGCAGATTCCAGTGTGAACTCTGTTGCTGTAAGGCAGGTGTTTGTTTTGTTGATAGCTTTAGTGTTTGAGGGCTCTGCTGTCACTTGCTACTACATTGCTGGGAGTAAGTCACTGCCTGCATCCTTTGGTTAGAGCAGTTCGTGTGTGAACTTGAACCAAGTAGCTTGCCTAGGTGGTTTGGGATAACCAAGCTGACCTGCCTAAAGCAAGTGACTAAATTTGCACATAAACTCTTCCATCAGAAGAAATGTGGGTGTGTTAACCTCACCGGTGGGACAGTGATGAATGAGAGATGATGTGCTAGAGTCAGCTCCAGTTAAAACTGGAGGATGGTGCTTCTGTGTGTGAACTAATTTGGGCAAGTAAACAGCATGTTTCTTCCAGTTTAAATCTATACCTAATCAGTTTAAACCAAATCCATGCGGTTTTCTATGTTGCTTGAACTAGTGAAATGGTAAAGCTCTGTGTTTCGTTTTAGTGTTGAGTAAATGTCTTTAATATGTATGCTTTGTTTACTTAGCCTATCTGTACAACCTGTGAAACTGCCCATTTTCCACAGGAAGAAAAATGTCTAACAGAATGTTGCTGCAGAGTGTAATCAGATTTTTTTTTTTCCCAACAAATGAACTATTTAATGTCCTGTTAAATTGAAATATGTACTTCCTTCCTTTTTTTTGGAAAAAAAAAGAGCATTTTATATGTACTTCCTTATTATAAGTGGAAAAAATTTTGAAACAAAGTATTTACAGTGGAAGAGTTTTCCACCAGGTTTGTGGTCATAGTCAGCTTCTTCTGAGGGAAAGAACAGAAAGCATTTTAAATAATTACTGAAAGCTAATCTGTTTTGTTATATTAGGAAAGGACACTGGTGGTATTTAGCACAATCTCCCCCCCTACGTGATTGTCGGTGTGTCCAAGTACCAAATACTGTGTCTCAAAACATACTGTACTTGTTCTCGAAAGGTGAAATGGTACCTTTTTATGCACATCACAAAAGTGTGTGCTAAAAAAAAAAAAAAGGCAAACCTCAAATCCACTTGTCTTTTAGATTTTTGTGAGCTTTTAAAATGGTTTTACACTGAAATGCATCTGTAGCTGAATCCACGTTCTTTAACAAGGCACTTAGCCTGTCTGATCCATCCAAACTAACTTAAAATACTATTAAGAAACAGGTCTTCAAGTGTTTTGGTGCTGTCGAAAGTGTTTTAAATCAAGTTTATTAGACATAGCTCTACAATAAAAACAAAATAGAGACTGAAGTTTGTCATGTGCTGTTCTCCTATTCCCCAGCCTTTATGTAACAGTGATTTATGTAGTAGAAAAGGCAAGCCTTTAGTTCACAGTTCAGTGCAAAAGCATTTAATTTTAAAGTAATTTCTGTGTTGTTTTTCTTTTAATTACTGCAAGGTACTTTGTTTTTCTGGAGTGAACTTTTACTTTTTGCAGTGCTCCATTGCAACAAGTCATATTAATAATTACAAAACCTGTCACCTTTTCTGTGTGCCAATTAATTTTATTAGTGAAGAAATGTGAAAATGTTATGACTTTGTTTTGGTGTGGTTTTTTGGGGGAGTTTGGTGTTGTTTTTGGAAAATCTGCTAGAAACTACTCAAGGAATGTGTGGTGGCTGAGTCTTCACAGGTAGTTCACATCTTTGCTTTCTTAGACCATTTTGCTTTAATGTGCTAATTAAATTTGATATTAGGTAAAATAACTTCTGTAAAGCTAGTAATATACAAGGAAGACTTTGCGGGTTATGCATTCTCACAGAACTTTAAGGCAGGCCACCTTCCATTACATCTTTTAAGCATTAAAACCAATATCAAGATGTCATATTTTTAAGTCCTACCTAGGAAAACGGTTTCACGAAAGCTTAAGGATGGTTCATAATGATATCCTCATTTCTGCAAGGGAAGGCACCTGAACATCTAAGGTGAAAAGCAGAAATGTCAGACTTGTGTGTCCAAAGATGGTAATGTTTACATTATTCTCTGAAACATGCAGCATTGTGTTCTTCTTTGTTCTTGAGCCTGACATGTTTATTGAATATTGTATCAAAGCCAAACCTTTCTGCTCAAAAACAAACCAAACAAAAAGCTGAAGTGCGTTAGGGTGATTAGAGAGACCCTATAATGGTTGATAAAGATTTTCCTGCTGTCAGGTGGAATAGGGGTGAGACGGATCAGTGGCTTAGACCCAGTTGGGAGTTAAATGGACTGACTTCCAGGTGCATTTACTCAGTTAACTGTATTTGATAGAGAATTCATTCTCACAGGTAAAATGCAGATGTTGCAAAAAAAATGTCAGAAGGGATAGAAGTTTGATAATGCATTCCCCTTGCTGCCTGAGTAGTAGCTGGGAGTTGGCTACTTGTGAGCACTGTGAGGCTCCCTAAATCACTGAGCAACTACTCAAATTGGACTGCTCGCCCCCTCAAACGTAGGTCTTCACTGAAAAAGTAACACATTTAATTGTCTCTCAGAACATGTACAAAGAAAATCTGTTTGAATCCAAATGTATAATAGAGGATGCATTAAAGATGTAGTTATTTTTAGATAGTCCAAAGTAGCTCCTTAATGAAAATGAGAACATTTGCATAACACTTGAAGAACTTGAGGATGACAATACCCTGCAACCTCTGTGGGGAAATGAGTTATCAGTTCTTTAAGTGAGAAGCGGGGTTCTGCATTTGTTCCCTTGAAGAAAGAGTGACTAGATTTTTCTGGTTTTGAAGTGGGATGAATATAAAAATGAATATGAAACCCCTGGATTGTAACATATTGCAGTTTGTGTCAGGGAAAGCAAACCTTGCATTACATTAGTTATGATCTTTTAAAATCTTACTGTACCTGATGGCTTTTTGAGCCTCTGCTTTCTGTAAGAGCGTGAGTCAGCAGTGTGCCCAGGTGACCAAAAAGGCCAACAGCATCCTGGCTTGTATCAGAAACTGTGTGACCAGCAGGACTAGAGAAGTGATTGTCTCACTGTACTCAGCACTGGTGAGGCCCAGCTTCAAATCCTGTGTTCAGTTTTGGGCCCCTCACTACAGAAAAGATATTGAGGTGCTGGAGAGAGTTCAGAGAAGGGCAGTGAAGCTGGTGAGGGGCCTGGAGCACAAGTCTGATGAGAAGCAGCTGAGGGAACTGGGGCTGTTTAGCCTGAAGAAAAGGAGGCTGAGGGGAGACATTATCACTGTCTACAGCTACCTGAAAGCAGGTTGTAGCATGGAGGGTGCTGGTCTCTTTTCCCAAGTAACAAGTGATAGGACAAGGGGAAAGGCCTCAAGTTGTGCCTGGGGAGGTTTAAATTGGATATTAGGAAAAATTTCTTCACAGCAAGGGTTGTCAGGCATTGGAACAGGCCGCCCAGGGAAGTGGTTGAGTCACCATCCCTGGAGATCTTCAAAAGACATGTAGATTAGGTTCTTAGGGACATGGTTTAGTGCCAGAATTAGGTTAATGGTTGGACTCAATGATTTTGAGGGTCTCTTCCAACCAAAATGATTCTATGATTCTAAAGATGACGGTGTTGAGCATCCTTTTTTAAACTCTTTTCTTGATCCTTCTAATTTGATATTTTGAAGGTATTTTAGGAATAGTTTCAGTGTATTTTAAAATACCTTGAGTTAATGCATGTGAGCTAATACAGCATAGAAGACCCACTGCTATATAGCATTTTGCATAACGTGCTGCAATCTTGCCTAAGAAATTGCTACATTAACCTTTTTATTTTTAGTTACTACTTCTTTGCAGTACTTTTAAAATTACGAATGTGAACAATATAACATTGATCACTTGTGCTTCTGGCTGCCATGTATTGTGGAGATTGTTGAATACCCTGCAACCGTACAGCAGCCTTTTACTGTGAACGGAGTTTTTTTGTTGTTTGGGATTGGTTTTTTTGTTGGTTTGAGTTTTGGTTTGGTTTGGTTTTGTTGGGGGTTTTTGTTCGTTTTGTTTTGTTGTTGTTGTGTTTGTTTCCCTGCTGTGAATTCAGTCATGGACAAAGTTACTATAGTAACTGTCTGAGATGTATTACAACATGCTCTATTTAATCAGTCAGTTGTCCAGAATAGTTAATGCTGAAAGGTAATTAAGGTCTGATTTCATTATTCTGTCTAGTGAAAAGCATTGACCATAACTTTTTATTCTTGATGTTATCATATCCAGAGATTCTGAAACTTAAATTGTTGCATCATGAGCCAACGTTACTATAATATTCAAACCATAGTGATTTTTGTCTTCTTGAGACTCAGGATACAAGACAGACTCTGAAGCAGATCAGAATTTAGAGTTCACGTAAGATGGGAAGAATTAAACTGAAATGATGGTAGGAAGTCGTATGACCAGTCTTTTTGCTGCATTCTAAACCTGAAAGGCTGATGGTCACTGAAGCAGATTTCAAATAGGGTTTAGGAATACAGAAGGTAAGCGATGGACACTGGGAGCCTTAGGTAGTATGGCACAGGAATTAGGTTCGGTAATGCTAGTATGAAATACAGGAGCTGGAGCAATGTCAGAAACAGCTCATCTCTTCTGATCCTGACTTTAGAGAAGTGCTGAGGGTGAAATGGCTTGAAAATAGCAAAGCATGTATATCTACTTCTGATATAAAATTACTCTGTTTTATATATACTAGGGTTAAAAGAGCAGCTGCATAGTAAGTTAGTGCTTTTCCTGTACTGAAAGGCTCATGCAGAGTTTCCAATCAATGACTACCCTGAGACCTTTTCAAATAACTTTATCTCAGAAATTTAGGTAAGATTTTTTTTCCTTGATAAGCAGGTTGCCTTTTAGTGAACTGAAGGAACGTGAAAGATTCAAATCAACTCTTCAAGTGGTATACAGGCTATACCTGATACCCATTTGCTTAGGAATTAGTTTTGCCTCACTTGTATTAATTATTCTTTACTCCCTCACTGTACTGTGGTTAAGAAAGCCATTACATTCTTTTTAACTTAGAATTGGTTAGTCTTGCTTCCTGGAGCAGCTTCTCAGAATTCCCCTCTCTTCCTTCTTTTCTTCCAGTCTTCTTCCCCCAGCCCCCACCAAGACAGAGCTAGAAACCAATGCTGAAGTTAAAATGCACCTGCTTAGGTACTGTGGGAAGCTTGTAGTCTCTCTTGCTGGTTCCTGAAGGGTAGCATTTGTGTCATGCAGCTCACTGGAAGGATTCCTGGCATTGTCTTGTCAGTGCCCAGCTAGAATGCACTCTGAATACAAAATCGCTGTCTTCTGCTTTAAAGCAAATGGGGATAGGAATGTTACTGCCACGTACCTCTTGGAACATGTCTCTCTCTTTGGGATACGGGCTACGTATTTAATTCTGTATTGTGTTGGACTATTTCATTAATTTGGAAATGTAAAAGTGGTTTTAAATTCTTCATTTTTTTGAAAGAAAATTGTTTTCCTGGTGGTTGCTAGCCAGTTAAAACTCATATCTTCTTCTAATAATTACCTTTTAATGCAGTTCTGCAGAGTGTTTCCTTATGAAGTCTTCATGTATATATACTTTAACATGTCAGGTTTTTGCAAGTGGATAATTTTATGTACTCTATGTAACACATTCAGCAGTTGAATTATGTTGCTATAAAGGCATGTACACAGTCCTTAATTACCAGAATTTAAATATAAAACTTCATGATGAGTAGCATCTCTGTAGGCTGCTGTTTAATCCTATGCTTCCTGTGGTTATGGCTGAAAATCATGCAGATTATTGGTGTGCTAATGAAGTTAACTGTGTTTTTAGCCCAGATGTCAGAGCATTTCTTCAGATGGATAACCCAAAACACCAGTCGGATCCATCTGAAGATGAAGATGAAAGGAGTGGTCGGAAGGTAATAAAAAAGAAGTAGTAGAGTTTTCTAAATTTAAGCTGCTTGAGGGCAATCATAGGTATACTATTTACTGAAATTACTGGTTGGTTTTGCAATAAATCCCCTCCATGTTATTTTAAGCAAATGTGTGCCACTGTGGGCTGTAAGATATTTTTCTGTCATATGTGGAACTGCAGAGAGGGTAAAAGTGATCACTAGCTTTGTCCTGCTTCTTCCCCACTTGCTGTATGGGTTAAAGAAATACAGGTTTAGTCATAGCTTAGCTGTCACAGTTTTTACAGTCTCTTCAAAGGCTCTTGCTAAGAACATCTGGCAAGGAGCAGGGCAGATTGAATGTTTGTCTTTTTGTTGCTTGTGTGTTGTTTCGTTGTTTGGGTTTGGTTTTTTTTTAAACAGGGAGAGAAATATAATTTGGAGGAGAAAATGCAGTCTTTCTAAAAGTCACTCAGGAACAAAGATGGATTTGATTTCATTTTACATATAGCACTGTGTGAGGTCTCAAGTCTCTTTTGTCACACAAGCCACTCACTACATAGCTAAATGTATTCTCTGAAAATTAATTTACACCCTTCAGAAACAGTGCTGCTTGAAAAAAGGAGTACTTCTAGGAAGGCAGAAGTGCCATATTTAAGCTTGCTTTCTCTGTGGCTTACTTCTGGATATACAAATGTAATCTTAGTACTTCTGTTCTTATTCAGACCCTGTCAAAGATATGAGTTGTCATTTTGGTTTGTGTGATCCACAGCAGATTGAGAGTTTTCTCAAAGTGTCATTTCAAAGATGCTTAGTGACCTGAAGCATACTTTTTGATACCAAATTCACCTTCTCATAGTTACAGTAAGTGATGAAGCTGGAGAATAAGGAACAAAAATAAGCCCTCAAGAAAAGGAAAATCTTAAAACTTCAATAATAGCTTTTTAAAAACTGTTCAGTGCTATTGCGTGATTGGCTCTTATTAGTGAATAGCAGCATCCTGCGCTGCTGTCAGGGATTGTGTAAGAGTACTGGTTTTGTGATGCCTGCTAGCCTGTCCGCAGGTAACTTGTGTTTGAAGGCAGTTTATTATTCTCTAATAAAGTCCAAAGCCACAATGAGGGTACAAATACTATTTTTTTTTTTTAATCAAAAACAAAATGGAGAAAATTACATAAATGGCAGTGCCTTCCTCCTCTCCCTGTAATTAAAAGTTCTGTCTGGGTGTGTACTGGTAAGATTCATGCCATTCCTGGAACTGGGTTAGTTAACCTTTAATATCAGGGTATAAAAGGTTGGTAATGTTTTTCGTGGGGTGGGGAGAATGTTCACTTTTGTTTTTTTCTTTTTTTTTAAAGCACAGTCTTTCATTAATTATTCTTGCATAAACAGTGTGGGTTTAAAATTATTTTATTGGTAAGATCTTGGAAAATTTAGAATAAGAGATAAAAAATACATTCCTAGAGCAAATACAGAAAAGTTCTGGATCAGGAGCAAGCTGTTTGTTGAAACAAGCTTAAATTTTTCTTCCTAATCTTGTCCTCTGTGTCTGGACACAATTATTTTATTATCTTCATCCTTTAATATGATGTATATAGAAATGATTTGTGACAAGGTGATGATAGACAGCTATTTCAACTTAGAAAGTTCCCAGTATGGATGTTAGATCTCTGTAACAAATGTGAAGTTACAGATTGAGCAAATTAGTAGAGTATTTTGGAATTAATATTGGTTGAAATGTAAGAGAGAATTAAATAAATAAACCCACTAAAAATAAACCTCTTTGTTTCTCCCAACAGTTAAACTCTACCTCACAGAATATCAATTTGGGACCATCTGGAAATCCTCAGTAGGTATCAATTAAATTTAATTGAAATGTAATTAATTAAATTGTATTAAGATTGATTTTAAAACCTGTCAAATTAGACCGAGCATAATTATTAATAATATGAAAAGTTATTTGGATATATGCCTTTATTTGTTGATTTGCACTGCTCGGGAGGAAGCAAAACATTGAATCCTGTGCTACATAAACAACCACTTCTAAAATACTTTTTCCTTTTCACCTTTGGATTTCGTTAGTCTGCTATTCTTTTGCTTAAGGATCTTACAGCAAAGATGACCTCTCTGTATTGGGAGTGGTCACACAACTCTAAAGAATACGAGCAGTTTCTGAAAACAAGTTGGGTTTAATGCATGGCGAAGGAGCAGCGTATCTTGTTGATACTCCGAAGCTAGTTACTGCAGTCATAACTTGCTTTTCTATTTGGTGTCTTCTGTAGAGTTTCTGTTCTCAGTTCTGTGTGAATCTGTGCTTTTCTCATTTATGAGATGACAGCTATTTTGGTTTTGCTTTCATCACAGATTTGTTCTGGGCTAACAGGAGGAAATGCTTAATAGATTGCAGTAAGAAATGAAATTCAAGAGTACTTCCCTTCAGGGGCAATGAATAGAGAGGTGTATGGTGATGTAACTGTTGTTTTGGAATTTGAAAACATGGATAATTGTTTTGCTGACAAAAATATCTCTGCATTGTATTTAGGAAAAAATGAGGGAATCCTGGGAAATAACTGAAAGGAGAGGTAATGTGGGAAATGGAAAAACTGAGAGCGAGTTCATATGTACACACAGAAGAGGAAGGTGCTAGGGCCTCCATCCTCGTGTTGTAATTTAAAGTGAGAGGGGAATGGCTGGAGGGAAGGATGGGATAAGCAAAAGGAGAATGGATAACAAACAGTCCTTCCTTCCCTCCTGTAAGATTGAGAATCCATTTGGCCCTCTGAGAAATAAGCTCCAGGAAAAGTCCTGGGGAATTAGAGACTTAAAAATTATAAGAAACTAGACCATGGAGAATAAAAGAGTGGTCTTGCTCCCCCTTAACATCTTAAACTTACAAAATAAAATAAGCGCAAAGGATGTAACTTGAACACTTTCTCTGGAGGAAAATGGAATTGCAAAATGAAGGGGAATTATCATCTCAGAGGGAAGGTCTGCAGAAGTCCAGGCGTTGGGTAGAATGAAGGAGGATGCTATACAGACGGTTTTTCTCACATTACAACTCAAGTGCTACACTAGACTGCTCTATACCTGTAAAGCTTGTAATTTCTACCCAGGTGACCTGTCTCCTTCCTAAATATCTTTCAGTGCTAAACCAACAGACTTTGATTTCCTGAAAGTTATTGGGAAAGGCAGCTTTGGCAAGGTAAGCTTGCTTATCACCCTGTCTTACCACAGTGCAAGGATGCTAGCTGGTGTCTTGTGCACTGTGACTGGTGGTTAGACTTGGCCAGAGGTTTTGGAAGTGGTCTTAGTCTGGGATGGAATAAAAACTGTCATACTGGATCCTTGGAACTTGCTGCTTCGTTATAGTCCTGCCATTTCTTCCCTCGTGTGGCAATCGTTGGCACCATCAGTCACTTGTTGGGAATAATAAAATGGAGCGTTTCCCTTTCTTGTTACAAGCCATAGGGATCCTCTGTTTCCCCCAGGGAGGAAGGGAGGTACCCTGTGCTTATGCAGCAGCTGGAGGACAAATTGTGCATTTCCCTTTGTTGGCACAGACTGTTTTGTCAAACCCTTAATGCTGTGGAGCAGCGTGAGCAACAGCCTATTGAAAAGTTACTTAAATGTTGATATTCTACAAAGGTGCAACAGAGAATCCCTCTTGAAATTTTTGTTTTCACGTTACTTTTCAAGTTTTTGTTTTCCATTAAATTATCTTTAAAGATTAGAGAACCAGCTGAAATTGATCTTGATAGAGATTCAGCAGGTCCTGGAAAATGAATGTTATAACTCAGACTTTAATGATGTCACTATCATGACAGATTTTACTGAACTGTAAACTCACTCTATTGGTGACTATATTGCTAACGGACTATATTAAAATCAGAGAAACTTAACTGCAAAGAAGGGGATGAATACTTTCCAGTTATGGTGAAATTATGAAAATATTACTAATAGAATGTGAACTGCAACAATCACATTTCTTCATTTATTTTGAATTTCACAGGTTCTTCTTGCAAAACGAAAACTGGATGGGAAATACTATGCTGTCAAAGTGCTGCAGAAAAAAATTGTTCTTAATAGGAAAGAGGTGAAGAGAAATATTCTTTCTCCACCCACTTCCCTTCCTTTTCCCCTCAATTACAAAATAATTGCTGTTTACTTATTGATCTTTTACTTCCTTACAGCAAAAACATATTATGGCTGAACGTAATGTGCTTTTGAAAAATGTGAAACATCCATTTTTGGTTGGATTACATTACTCGTTCCAAACAACGGAAAAGCTTTACTTTGTCCTGGATTTTGTTAATGGAGGAGAGGTATGTGGTGGTTGTGTTTGGATTTCAGTCCCTCTAGTTTGCTAATTCTAAGTGGGAGGAATGAAGTTATCTCTATTATGGGCTGTGGTCGGTATTCTCCCAGTTTTGAAAATCCTCTTGTTATCTGCTGTTTAACTACTGACTTCTATAGCTTCCTCTTCTTGTCGTCAACTTTAATCCCAAATTCATGGTTGTCAGATACAAACTTTTATTATACAGTTACATAAATGTACCTTTATTACAAATTGCATTGTTGACATTTTTCACCATGTCAGACTGTCTTTTCCGCTTGTATCTGCATTAGCTGACATGCTAGTACTTCAAAAGCAGAAGGAAGAAAGGAAACCGTCAACTGAATTTACTACATTGATACTATTGGCAGTCTTGGGATTATTCTGTAGCTTCATGTAGTTTAATTACTAATTGCTAAATAGCCTTATTGTCAGGATTCTTTGCCTTGAAGTGATGCTATCTGAGAAGCCATTAAGTAACTTGAGGGAAAACTTGAGAAAGAAAGGGAGAAAGTCTGTAGATGTTTAAATATACTTCTGGAGCAGTTTGTCTTCAGCTAGGGACCTGCTGCTTTTTGAAGTACACAGTACTTCCAGGAGTGCTCAAGAAATTAATGTATAAACTGATTGAATAGCCAGTACACATAAGAAGGTATAAATGTTGCTTCCGTTCATTCAAAAGATTTTGTGGAAAATCAAGGGTCTTGTAGACTAATAATACGTGGACCTATCTTGGAAATGAATTGTGATTGAAGCAGTGTAGTGAAAATTTTTTGTATGAAAGGAACTATTCAATATCCAACATACATGTTTTAAAGAAGAGCTGTATGTCACGTCACTTGCTGTGTTTTCAATTTGGTAATTTATTGGTGTAAAATGTACACATTTCAGAAGGTCTTAGAGGTGCTGAAAGCAGAACAGGAAAGAAGGGTGAGACAGGATCCTGTTGTAGATGATAAAACTCTGGTATCTGAAAAAGCACAGGAGGAGTAGTAGTTTGTTTTGGCATATCTCAAGCCTTCCTATTGTGTCACTGCAGCTGCGTATACACAGACAAGTGTAAAGTATGTTGAATAAACTAGTATGAGATGTGAACTGGGGTATGCACTAGGTCAAATTCATATGGCTTACTGTCAGTATTTATGATACAGCTAGAGCTGGTGAACTGACCTTTTTAAGTGTCAGAGTTGGGATAAGATAGGCCTTTCTCTTCTCTAGTGTACTGTCATCTTACTTAAAAGGTATGAGCGAATTCCTGGTTTGCTCTGCTCTCAGTTCCTGGACACAACTTCGTTTGTCATTCTCCCAGGCAAACTAAAATACAGTTCAAAACAGCTTTCAAATTTGAATGAAGCTCTTGGTAAGCTCTGATGACTTTTTATTTTTTTCCCAAACTTTGTATGTGGAAAACAGAAAAAAATCTAAAAAAATTTAAAAAACCAGAAGTTGAATGGGTAGTATAGTTTTATCTTTATGTTTATGATTTAATCCTTGGCTACACTTCTGTATCTGCTCAAACTGTTTGAAGCCAGACAGTGGCAGTTGAGAAAATTTGTGCATCAACTTGGAAAATACACGTCTCTCAAGGTGATCTGTCTAGATGATTTCAGAACACAATTATATAAATACTTATATACAAAACTTTGAATACAAGCACATACAGAAGTGGAAGATTACTTGTGTGACACACGAGGTTATATTCTGTTAGGAGGCTATTTTGCATTATTTAGTCTTGCTAACCTGTATTCACAGGTTTGTTAGTTAGTGTTTGAATTACCTATCCATTTCTGAGCTACAAAAGAGAAGAAAGGAAGAAAGTAAAGGAATGACAAAGTCAGGCAGCAAAACCAATTTTATTTTGGTTTACGTCATTGTGATTTTTTTGTTTTGTTGTTTGTTTTTTTTTTTTTCCTAAGTGGACAGCTAAATAAAATTACTTCTTACTGTTAAACTTACATGTTACCAACCTGATTTTTTTTGTGTGCAATGTTCTTATTTATTATACTGTTTGCATATTTACAGCTGTTCTTTCACTTACAAAGAGAGCGTTCCTTTCCTGAGCACAGAGCCAGATTTTATGCTGCTGAAATAGCCAGTGCATTGGGCTACTTACACTCCATAAATATAGTGTACAGGTAAGTTTCTGAAGTGTATTCTTGTCCTTCAGAGGTTAAAAATAGGACAGATTACTGAATACAAACCACTACATTAAATCATCTTATGGGAAATTTTAACATAATATTCAGCTTTCAGCTGAAGAATAGAAGCCCTTGCCTCTGAAACTGTTGCATTAGTGACTGCTGTTTTGAAGTAATGTGATTTTTTTTTTTTAAATACAGGGATTTAAAGCCAGAGAACATTCTCCTAGATTCACTAGTAAGTGTGCGACATTATTCTTGATTTCCTATATTCTCTCAAAAAATTTACACTTATGTGTATCCACATGTTTAGCATGTTCTGTTTTTAAAATACCACTCTCTCTTAAACAGGGTCATGTTGTGTTGACCGACTTCGGACTTTGTAAAGAAGGGATTGCAAGTTCTGATACCACTGCAACTTTTTGTGGGACACCAGAAGTATGTTAACAACTTTCATCGTTTTTGACTAGTGATTAATGACTATTATTAGTATTTGTGTAACTGGAAGATCAAATACTCCATTTTGTACTGTTGGAGATTTGCATTCTTTCAACAAAGCTCTTCCATGAAACCAGACCACAGATAAGCTTCCTGCAGATCTGTTCTTTATTCTTTTTACTAATATGCCGTGTCTCTTTCTTACTACCCACAACTCCCTAACTCATCTCTTCCTCCTATTTTACAACTCTCTTCAAACATTCTGTTCCTCATGTCTCCAGACTGCTAGCTAGACACAGCTAGTGTAACAGCTGCAACAGATCTGCCAATATGAATCTACTTTCCATATCCTGCTACTGATTTTTAGTAAGTTTATAAGGACTTACTATCTGTGACTCTTGAGTAAATTTTGCATATGTGTGAAACCGAACTTGCTGACTGAGTTTATTCAACTCTGTTGTCTCTTTTTACTAAGAAAACTAGGCTGGAAAACTCAGAATCTGGAAGTCTTGAACATATATGAGGGATTCTCTGAAATGCCAGGATTAGTGGCTTTGATAATTCGATTAACATACTTTAAATTACAGAAAAGGCCTTTTAAGGCAGTGAAGGATGAGGGAGTAGTATTAGCTGAAACACTGGAAGTCAAAAAAGGCAGGCGACAACTTATCCTCCTTATGATCGTAGTAGGAGTCCATAAAGCTGAGTAGTAAATGTGAGTGTATAGAACACTGGTAACTCTGGATCTATTTGAGAAAAGCTCTGTGTTTTTTTTCTTGTGTTCAGAGGATTAGTCTTCACACTTACCTTGGACTCACATGAATTGCAACATAAGAGGATGCTAATGCTGTTGCTTCATATGAGTTCTTAAAAATATCAAGACTAAACATAGCAGTTGTGTATTAGCCTTTCTAATCCAAGATTTAGATTCAAGTCTTTCATAATCTTGCTAAAAGTGTAATGCTCTTATCACTGTTTCTAAACACTGAGTTCGAATGACTTGTTGAGTACCAGCTCCTAAAAAGCTCAAAGGAAGTTGTGAAAGGTTAGAAGAAGCTTAAGTAGTTGAGTTCTTTGAGTACTTCAACTATTTTTCATGCTTTTGCAGGGTCATCCATAGACAAAAGAGCTACAGGGCCCTCACACATACAGAAAGTTTGAGAAATACTGATGTAATTAAACTGTGAGTTTCAGTCTGTGCCTTGTCAGATAATGCTATCATCTATTTGTAAATTCAGTTTCAGAATTTGGATACTGGAATGACAGAAGTGAGCATTCTCTTGTTTTGAGAGGTTAGAAACCATGTGCGCTGTAGATGGGGACCGAGATGATGATCCAATATTGACATAGAATAGAATTCACATATTCACAAAGAACAGCATCGTATTATGTAGTGTCTGTCCTTGTGCTGTAGTGTTAGTAAGTTCTGAGATGTGGAGCAGATTTCTTGCAAGGTAGATGGAAACCAGTTAGCATTGTCATTCAGTGTTTGGTATCAGATGTTTACCACAAATCAGTCAAGGGACACCTATTTGACAAGAATCTTGAGCAACTCACAACTCATGCCCTCATCATGATTTACAGTGGAACTTAATATAGGTCCTACAATTTCTCAATAATGATAAGTCTGAAGCAGAATTAAGGTCTTCTTTCGTTTTTCTGTACTGACTGGGAAGCATACAGGCTGAGGATGGCAGAACAGGCATAGCTGGTAGCCAGCTTGCTGAGGGATGTTGTCTCTGCAACAGTGCAGCAACCTGTCTGAAATGCAGAAGTTTCATAATAGAGGTGGCAAAGGAGTTTGGCAAAACAGTAGTGTGTGGGAAGTATTGTTTCAGCTGGGAAAACAGCTGTCCTACTTGGTAAATAACCAGATGGTGATTAATATTTGCCAGGTTTGTCGGAGGCCAAGATAAACGCTTAACAGTCTTAAAATTGCTATGAAGCAACTTTTCTTGAAGGTGTTTACTGTGGTGTGACTAAAAACTAGGTTTTATTCTTGCTAGCCTAATTCTCTAAATTTTTTTTTTTTTAGTATCTTGCACCGGAAGTCATTAAAAAGCAGCCCTATGACAACACAGTAGACTGGTGGTGCCTTGGTGCAGTTCTTTATGAAATGCTTTATGGGCTGGTAGGTACTTAATATGTGGAGGACAGGGGTTGCTTCCCCACCTCCTCCACCTTTATGTGCAAGAGTGTTGTTAAAGATGCTAACTTTTGAAAAATGTTGAGATGCTTCAATTAAGTGGATGAACAATTTGTCTTAACATAACACCTGTTTTTTGGATTTTGCATTGCCTCTTGATGTCTAAAGTTTTGCTTTCCAGTGAATTGCTGGACATCAACTCAGATGTAGACAAGCAGCCATCACTTTGAGGGAATGTGAGAGTGGACTGCATCAACAGTGATAATACCCCCCCAAAAAAAACCCAACTTAGAAATGAAATTTTGCCAAATACTGGAATAAATAGAATTAAAATACTTTTTTTTTACGTAGGTTTCCTAACTTTTCCACTTCCTAATGCAGCATTAAAACAAACAAACAAAAAATGTTGCTCTTCTGCTTCTAGTCATATGTATTCATTCCAGTAACAATCTGTTCCCTTAGTTTTCTTGAGTTTTTTCTCCTTCTGTAAGACCTTAAATAGGGAGACAGATTTGTTTTTCCACTCTCATGTTCTTTTCAGCCAAATTCAATGGGAGCTTTGAAGCTGGATGGCATCTGTGGCTACTTAGGAGTGTGAGAGCATGTTAGGAGGAGGTTAGTAGGGAAGCTGTCAAAGTGTAAAGATCTGTCAATGGTGATGATGGAATTACATGTTAGCAGTGTGTAAGAAGAGGTAGATTTCACTGTAGTTTGTAGTTCTTATAGAATTACTTAGTGTTCAATACACATGAAAAAAAAGTTGCATGTAGCTTCAAATTCATGTATAACTTTTATTTTTTTAGCCACCTTTTTACTGCCGTGATGTTGCTGAGATGTATGAGAATATTCTTCATAAGCCCTTAGTTTTGCGCCCAGGAATCAGTCTTACAGCCTGGTCTATTCTGGAAGAACTTTTGGAGAAAGATCGGCAAAGCAGGCTTGGAGCAAGGGAAGATTTTGTATGTAATATCCTAATTTATCAAGTCCTACTTCATTTAAAGAGACATCAAATTTATGTGCACAGCACAGGTTTAATAGTTGGAGATAGAGACAGACATAACACAGCAATCTGTGTTCCTCCTTTTTATTTCTTGGTTAAAGACACCAGTGTGATTACTTCATGAAAGTTTTTGGGGGTAGGAGAGAGGTGATTGTTGTGGGATATTAATATTTTGAGTTTGGTTGCTGCTGCACCTTCCAGTAAAGGAAACACAATTCCTGGTGTAGTAGTGACTAAGCTGTACTAAAGTAGGTTTCACTATTCATAGTGAAACTGGGAAATAATCAAAAGAAAAAGCTGTTTCCCGGTAATGACATTTTAACTACATGAAAACCAGTCTTCAGATAAAGAAGAACACTAGTACCGTGCAAACAACAGCTCTTGCCCTGAAATCATGGCAAATGTTTATGCAGTGTAACAGCAAAATCTTTGTTTGCAATAAGGTGATGTGAGAAAGTAAAAGCAGCCGCTTCTCAGATAATTATCTACTTTACCAAAACTAACAAAACTTTAAGGCACGAGCAGAGAGACTAACAGAAAACAATCTTGCTCTGTGGTAGACTTCAAGGTGGTTGATTTTAAGGCTTAAAAGGAGAAAATATGATCTTAAAAGGAAACCAGTTTGTAGAGGCAGGCTAACAAATTTTATTTGCTGTTTTTACCAACTACAGCTTTTATTGCAAAGTAAACTGCGAATAAATAAACTGATGAAGGACTTCCTTATGTGCATGCAGTCTGAAGTAGTATTTACTATAATGCATAGGATGGATTTCTGAAATATATAAAATCTTTATTCCTTACTGCAGCTTGAAATTCAAAAGCACCCATTTTTTGAATCTCTCAGCTGGACTGATCTTCTTCAGAAGAAGATTCCACCACCATTTAATCCTAATGTGGTAGGTGCCTGGTGCTGTTTCAGTTCATACCCGCCAAATTCCTGCTGTTGAGGGCTTACCTGTTCGCTAAGAATGTTTGTTTCAGGATGGTGAAGAATGGGAACCTCCCAGTGCTGACTGGCCTTTTGAGCAGTGAAACTTCTGAGCAGTGATGCTGCCTTTTCTTACTTAAAACTCCGTTTGACAAATCACTGTTTCCTCTGCATATTCCTCTCAAAGTACTACCAATTTTTGTGGGGTCAGAAGACCAAAGAAGAAAATACAGATGGCCTCTTTATTTGAAGACTTTCCACATTACTGCTTTCCTGCTTTTTTTGTAGTTTTTAAGCCTTAGTTGCAGCTTTTCTCTGTTCTCCCATCAGTTTAAACTATGTCAACCTGTGACTGCTTGTCCAAAAAGCTTGGGATGTGGTGGGGTGGTAAGGAGGGAGTCCTTCCTGAAGTCACTTCAGAGCATCACCTTTTGTTGAGTCTATGTCTGTTCGGTGAAGAAGCCTCAGCTGTCATGTCTCCCCTTCTGTGACCTAATATTACTGTGCTTTAGTTCTTAGCGTGTTACTGGGAAGGTGATCCATCATAACAGTACCACTGTAAAATTTAACGAAGTATTTATTGATGGACAAGAGAGAAAGATAAGTGGGTGGTGTTTGTTGATGTGGGTTTTGGTGATGTTTTTTTTTGGTGGTTTTGGGGGTGTTTTTTTTGGTGGTTTGGTTTTCTTGCAGCAGGAGGGGTTGTAGTTTCTGCATCTCCCTAGCAGGCATTTAAGAGAGATTTCTTAGATTTGTCAGATCATAAAGGTGTGTAGGCTTTGGCTGGACCTCCAGCCTAAAAGAAACAAGCTTTTAATAACTGTTTTAAGGGATGCTGTAATGTGCTTCTTTAAATTTGCTACACTTAAATAGGAAGGAACAATGTGAAGTAGATAGACTCAAGAGTTAAATTTTACATCTAAAGGACAAGCACAAGTTTAAAACACAGTATTAATATAACAACTGATTGATCTTTGTTTTCTAGGTTGGACCAGATGATATTGGGAATTTTGATGCAGTGTTTACAGAAGAAATGGTCCCATACTCAGTTTGCGTTTCTTCTGATTACAACATTGTTAATGCCAGTGTCCTAGAGGCAGATGATGCATTTGTTGGATTTTCTTATGCACCACCTTGTGAAGATATGTTTTCCTAGGAAGTTAGAAGCCAACAGTGTTTTGGAAGACTTGGGGTAATCTGAAATGTTAGAGTTACGGACACATTCCAAAATAGTGTAAACTAGTGCCTCGTTTTGTATGTAGGTTTGAAACCTATGAACAAACTTTCTCTGCTGTATAGGAGGAATTTGGGCATTTTGGATGGCTTTCTTTGGGGTTTGAACTGTTTGTTCCTGCTGCAGAAAATATTTTTTTAAAACCTTTAAGAAGCATTATCTACATATTTTGTAAGCAAAAACACTGACTGTTCTCCTCAGTCCCTTCAAGTTTACATTCTTACCTATCTAAGATTTGGCTGGCACAAACAGCAGCAAATTTAGTAAAATTTATAAATGCTTTTGTACCTATTTACAGTGACTTTGTGCTTGAATTGTAACTATGCAAATTGTCTTTTGTATATCCTGGTTTAAAAAGGTAAATGTTTTCCCTGTTGTATCAGTTTGAAATGTATGTTAATTTACCTATCAGCACTTAAATGAGGGGTTAATATAAGTTAAGACCAAGATTCCTAAAGGACTTCTACAGAACGAGAAGTTGGTCACGTAAAACTGGATTGTTGCTCTTGCGCTTGCTGAAGCATACGCATTCACTCAACAGGATTATCTGAGGTGTGGGAGATTACTCAAAACTGGAATGGAACAAATTAACTGGATTGATTTGATAACATTACTGATCATGTGTTCTACTTTTCTTTCCTCCGTGAGATAAATAAGTCTATATTTCAGCTACATTTAAAATGTATTTGGTTAAAACACTGCTTTTCCAAAGATATAACATGCAATAATTACTGTTACTTTAAAAGGCTATCTTGCTTTGACCTTTTGGAGGTGGGTGGTGAGGGGATCATGCCAAATATTAGGGATTTTTCTCACAGATTTATACTTTGAAACACTAATGTTCCAAATTGATTGTCTTTCAGTATTCTTAGCTACTTGTCTTTGTGTTCCAGTTTGCACCATTTTTAAATCTGCTCTTGATATTAGGGGGGAGGGAAAAAAAAAAACCTAAGTTTTGCTGATAATTTAAAAAATGTGAAAAGCTGTTGTATTTCTGATAACATACACATGTATGGACAAACTGATAATTCTGAACAATTTCTGTTTAAGGAAATTTTTTTTAAACAATGCAAAAATTGACTGCAGTTACAGTGTATAAAAGCCTATCATGGTAATAGTTTTATTATATATATATATTACTTGTAAATAACAACTTATTTTTGTCTGTTACTTCAAAAATGTTCTGTGTTTTTTGTTCATAAATACATTCAGCTAAATGCCTTGATTTGTGAGAGGTCTGATAAGACACTGAGGAGTAGCCAGAGTTAAATGTTAGATAAATTTCAGTATCTAATATCAAAATCATCTCATCTTTGACAAAATAAGAACTAGCTAAGATATATCACTTACAAACTGGGAATATTGGGGAAAAGTGTATCAAATCATAATTCTTCTGAAATTTATCTTGTGTCAATAGCGAAACATTAGACAAGTGGAAACTAAAACAGGATTCCTTGCTTATCTCAGGAAATACCTTCTATACCACTGTCTCCTGCATAGTGCTTAAGTGGAGCAGAGCAGTTGCTACAAGGGGTGTTGGAAGCAGTGGCTGGGTAAAAGAAGTAAGAATTGCCATTGGCGTGTAAGGGAGGAAGGAACTGTATCGTTTGTGGGAGCAGAGTGGTGCCTTGGTGCTCATTTTCCGTAGTGCTGCTCTGAAATTTTGAGATGTTTGGAAATAGCGGTGCAACAACTACATGCATCTTGTGCTTGCAGTTATAATCATTTGGAAGCAATAGCCTCACTTTTTTTTTTTTTTTACTTTTTTTTAAATTGATGATAAGATAGCAAGTATCCATTCTTATACTGAATTTTTACTGTGTAGGTCTGAAATGTGGGCTACTGTAACTACCTTTTCTTTATGGCAAGGAAACACATACTCAAGCTGCTTTCTGCTTCTCCCAGGAGGAGGTACAATACTGTAGGGAGATGGGGAGGAAGAGGGATACTTGTGAAGTTGTTGCTGTGGGAGCTAGCACCCTTTTTAGTTTTTGTCTTGTATTTCAAAGATATCTATACCTAGCTGCCTGACTGGGTGAAGGGGTTTGGGTTTTGGCCTTTTTTTGCTCAGAAATTTGGTGGTTTTTTGTTTTGGTTTTTTTTCCTAATACAAAAAAATATGGCAATGGTAGTTGAAGTTATTTCTGGGAGAGCGCCTTAATTGCTTATTAAGCTTTTTCTTTCAGCAGGCTCTGCCTTTTTGGTGAAATGTGAATGTGTTAAACATATCACACTTGCAATACTTCTGTTCGCTTTTTTCCTTCTGCTGTAAGTTCACGTTGTGAAATGCCTGGGTCAGATCAGGACTTGTAAAGATAACAGACTCTGTGTGCAACATCAGGCAATGAAGCCTCACAACACTTTCGCATCTAGTGCTCTTATTCTGCATTTCATGATGCTGGTTGTCAAAGTAAGATGACGCTGCTCACCGTGTAGAGTAGCCCCTTCACCTGATGCTAAGCTGAAAAGTGAAATCTGATGCACCAGTTGTGGCAGGAGATTGTGGAAGAACCTACACAGGAAACACCTGTGGTATTCCTTTCCTGTTTTGGTAGATATGTAATGAAAGGAGGTAGAATTTGTCTTTTTGTGACTAATGCAGGGGGGTTTGCCTGACCATGGTGAAAGGGGATTGTTCCTCCCCTTCAGAGGTGCAGCTGAACCCTGTGAGCAGCAGCCTTCTCTCCTGGAGCTGTGGAAGCAAAGGAACGGGGCAGAAGGGCATGGCAGTTGTAAAAATACAAACTGAAATACAACAGAAAGAGAGTTCAGAGGTGCTGTCCTGAGAGGTAAGTTTACAAATGGCTGGCATACTGAAGGCAACAGTTAAATACGCAATATTTATTAATAAAAGGGAGAGAAGGTTTTTATAAATACGTTGTGTTTCAGTACTTGCTACCCTGTCAGTACATGTCCCTTTTCTAGTGACGTGCCTAAGCCTGTGCCCGCAGCAAAGAGAAGGCTTCACGGTGACTGTACGTTCAATGGGGCGGGTGCGCTTATGCAGCGGTGGGGGAGGGGGAGGGGAGAGGAGCCGTTTCGGCACTGGTAGCGGTGTCCGTGAGGGCTGCGGCTGCCGGGCGGAGGGGGAGCTGTGGCGCGTTGCCCGCCCGCGCCGCGCGGGCTAACGGCCGTCCCCGAGCGCGCCAACGGCTGCCGCCTGAGGGGTGCGGGAGCGGTACCGGCAGCCCCGTCCTGCGGCCGTCAGGCCCCTCGCTGCCGCGGGGAGGCTTTGCGCATCGTGCCCTGGCACACACTGGAGTGCAGCTGAGTGCGGTTACCCGGCTGTGGGGGAACGGATGAACGTGGGCACCCCGGCTGTGGGACTGGTGAGACTTTATTCTGTGAAGGTTAGGACGTGACAGTGGTTAGTGCAGAATGACCTAGGCCGTCGCTTAGTCCTTCCTAGTCGTGTCTGGTGTCCTAGCCAGGAGAACACAGGGTCTGGGGAAATACAGTGGATCTGTGTGTGTTTCTTTAATCCCTTCTTGCTGAAGGTTTCAAGGGACGGAGCAGTAGTCATGTAGGAGCAATCCTAAAGAAAATCCTGAGAAAAAAAACCCAAGTCCCTACTACAAATTATTTTTCAACTTGTTCTTAAAATTTGATACTTCAGGCCACTAAACACATCTACCAGCCCAGAGCATGCAATTCTCAGACGACAGGATTTACACTGCTGCCACGCTCAGGTTGCACTGGTATCCAGTTACTCGTCTCTTGGATGAAGGCAGTTCTGTGAACTCCCACAGGACATCCTTCAGATGCTATGAGCTTTGCATCCCCATCAGCCCAATAATTCTGTGTCTTGTCCTTTACCAGGCAGCAAAATCTACTTTTGAAGATTTAAGTGGTGTTTAATTTTGGTCATCTACAGAGAGGACAAAGGACACTTTGTAGAAGAAAATCTCTAAGACAGTAAACCAGATACGTATATACAAAATACCCTATTTCGGCTGTAGTGTGATTCTCCTTCTAAATTCAGCAAGTACTGCTTCACGGTATGAGATTTTACTCGAAAAATACGTGGAGATGTGGGTAGTACACAATGAAAACAGCACTGAAGAGCATGGTCAGCCTCCAAACCAAAACTGTTGTGAAGGTTTTGTCTTTGAGAACTGATTTTTCTGTGTATGTGCTGGAAATAAGTGTTTGCAAGATTGACACCGTAAGTGGGTGCTAAAGGTGGTAACAGCAGAGCAGGGAATCAGATTTTAAAAAGGGAAAAGATGTTGCCCAGTTTCAAACTTCACAGCTATGACAGGCTTCTCAGATGAGGCAGATATTTAAATCTTACTTTCAGTAGGCTTACTATACCTATAAAATACACAGGAGAGGTTAAATTAAATGCAGGCTTTAATTTCATGGGTTAGGGAATTGGGCAGCAAAATAACTAACTGAGAAAAGAAAGGACTAGAGCATCATTCAGGAATTTACTTTGGGAATGTAGTATGCTTCAGCCATTAGAAAGAACTTTCCACTGAATTGTAGTAGTTTAAAAATCCTTAAAGAATCGCAAAGTTTGAAAAAGAGACTATTTATTTTCATTTTTATGGCTTGTTTAATACATACCTTCATTATTATTGTTGCATGGCCAGTTCTAATGTTGTTTCTTCACAGTTTATTCCAACATTTTGATAAAGAATGCGAAGATCTTTCTTGGAGAATGCATCATGAAATACAGAAAATGAGGGAAATTTCCCTTGTTTACCTTGACAGAAGTGGTGGCCTTCAGAAATTCGTGCATGACTGCAAAAAATATAATGGTATTACTCAATACATATTCTGTTAAATTGATACATAATGTTACACAAACCTCTGTTATTTTTATTAAACATACTTTTTCTACAGACTCAAAACAGAGTTATGCTGTTTATCGTTTCATTATTTCAATAAATCCTTCTGATATTACTGAATTAGATGCAGTTCTTGGAAACTACATTCTTCATAATCCTATACAAGCTGCACAGATTTTTCAGTCAGTAAGTATGTATATATAGACAAGAGTAGACAAAAGTACATAATCTATACCTGAACTAGATTTTCCTTTCTAAAATGAAGTTCTTTTTCAATCACAGGTATGTTTCATAGCTATTAAGACATTATCATTAATTGAACAATTGCAGACAGAAGCTCAGGTGAGTCTGCACTGTTCTCCATTTAGATCTTAAATCATTTGAGTATAGTGAAGTGTCAAAAAATAATACTTTTGTATTAACTTTTCAGTTTTCATTTTCCCTTTGGTTGTAGTATTATTTGTAATTAAAAGTAGCTGGAAATGTCACCCAACCATACTGCAAGAATTTTGAGATAATTAATGTGAAATTGAATTACACCTCACGTGCTTCTAACTTTTTTCTAGTAGCTAATTTCTAATCATTGTTTGTAAGTAAAGCAGTTTTAAATAAAGTTTTTTTACAGTGTTAATATAATTGTATCTCTTGTTAGGTTAGTATACTGCTGAAACCAACACATTTGCCACCTTTACCAAGTTATGTCTTCAGTCTTTCTGCATTTCCCTTTAATTACACATCTCAAAGATTTTATATGTCTGAAGGAATAGCGACTGCAATGGGAACAGTAACAAAATATACACAAGGAGCAAGATTTCTTTGTACTGAGGAAACCTGTCCATTTTCTGAAGGTAATAAAAAAAAAATCTCAGTACTATTTCAAAAGTTTTTTAATAAACTTGATAATTTACAGAAATTAAAAACCTAGCATGGAAAAGGCATTTCTATGCAGTCTTATTATGCAGACATTTTTGTAATGAGCACAGGATGATTTTTATTAATGGAAAGTGGGCCCTGCCAGTGGCTCAGCGTAATTAAAGGTTTTGGAAGCATAGCTGTGCCAGCACTCCATTTTCCTAATGCTGAAGGTAGTTCATAAGAGAAAAGATACGTTGCAAATATAATTAAATTTTCTGAAAGAAAAAAGATAAAGTAGTATTTTTTTCCCTTGGAAACTGTGTTTTTCTTTATAGAAAATATCACAGAACAGTATGCTTAAGTGACTGGCAAAAGCATCTAGCATAGAATAGGTTTGCTTTAATGGGGAGATGAATTCTGTGGAACCACTTATTTGAGTAATATTACTGAACTGCTTCTATTGTTGCAGTTTTAGGCCTTAAGTACTTTTAAGGCTGTTTCATTTGCTTCTTCCTGTAAGAGACCATAAAATTACGAAAGAGAAGTGAAATCCCAAAGTTAGCGACTGCAGAATAAATCATAATGATGTCTTTCTGAAGGCACATACCTCTAATAATGAGTATCCGTCTCCCGTGTCATTTGCCCGCCAGGCACCAGCGGCAGCCGCTCGTTCCCGCTCGGAAAGGCCGAGCTGTGCCGCTTGGGGGGGTGCCAAGGGAAATTCTGCCATCCTGTGGTCAACCTGGAATAAATTATTCAGATCGTTTCAGTGGAACCACAGTATACCAACAGGTGCTCATACGAAGAAATGCATGATAAATTTGGAATTTCACTGTCCAGTATTTTAGTCTCTTCATAATGGGAAATTTTAAATGAAAGGCGTTTCCTCCTTGACAATTTTTTTTCTTTTTAGGGTTTAGCTATATAAGAGTGCATCTGCCTGGAGCTACAGAATCTGCCACAGTGAGGAATGATTTTGTGTGTAGCTTGTGTTCTTCGCCACTGCGGGAAGACATGAAATATAGAGTACTTGGTGGTAGGATCTATGTAGTTTTATTTTTAGATCTGTTACTTTCCTACTTGTGTTACATAATAAGTAAACAAGATGGTTAAGTGGAAAAAGCCCCCAAATGTACCAGTCATTTAAAAGAAAAAAAAAAAAAAAAAAAAGCTGTACTGTTTTCAAGAGAACTAACCTTTTATTTGCCTTTACTTTGAAAGATAAACAAGTAGTTGAAATGATTGATGCAAAAGTTCTTAATGCGTTGAAAGGATATTCCGACGACAAATCACATTTTATGATTCAGACATTTACAGTTTTCTTGAGAGGTAAGCTGAATTTTGGAGATTTGTAAAAAAAATGTTTTAGAATTGAACTGTAGTATTCACTTGCATTTTCCTTATAGGTCCATTTATCTGGATAAAGTTAAAGTAATAACTCATATTGCAGTTCTTCAATAAAATTAGGGGTGAAAATACATAAAATTAGATAGATGATTAAACAGTATACACAGGTGATTGAAGAGTACACATGGCAAAACTGTTATGTTCACTTCTGTACCTTCATATAAATAAAATCTCTTGACCAGTTTCACCGTATCACATACTAACTGTAGATGGGGTTTTTTTTCTGCTTTCTACTTCCTCTGTCCATACTGTTTTGTACTAACTGCATGTGTTTTAACACCCTCAGTCTAGCTGTTTTCTGCATTCCATCAGGACTTTTGGCTTCTACTACCACTACTTACCACTGCAATTATTAAATGATTTCTAATGAGAATATCCAACTAGAATCACAACTCACCAACATACTTCCATTAATTCTCGTAAAACAACAACCAAACTCCCAAGCCAACATTATTCCAAAAGTCTATGGAATTATATTGTCCATTTCTGGAAAACTAAATAGCTCCAGGATCGTGAGATACACTTAAAAAACGATGCTGTGCGTGTATTGTTATAAAACACAATCTGTGGGTCAGATATTGTGAGTTTTGCATGCATTGAATTTCTACTGGCTTCAGTGATTGATGAGATTGGACAGGGTCTCAGAGCTGAGACTTGTGTTTGGTTGGACCTAACTCTCATTTTCAAAAAATAAATGTGATTTTTTTTTAAAGATGCGCAGAAATACAAAGGGTCACAAAGCTACTGGATTTCCTTTTTATTGTGGTTTTTCTTGTTTGACATTTTATAGGACAGTAACTAATAGTGGTGTAACCACAAATTTCAGAGTAGGAATGCATACTTGCAAACAACTATTCATTTTCTTGTCAATGCAGAATTAAATGCGTTATCTTTTTTTATCTTTTAATCAGGAATCTGCCTTTCCTCACCTACTGTGTCTTCCTTACCTTTTGCACTAACTAATTAGAATTGTATGCATCATTTTATTCTAGTCCATTACAGTGAACCTGGCACCCAACTGTTGTTTTCTGCAATTAAATATTAACATTCTGAATGGTTCAATTTTAAGTTTTCTGACCATATCTCTAAAACTGTCTTTACACCCTAACACATCTTCAGATTCCTCTCATCACCACCCTCTTTTTTTTTTTCCAAATTTCTAGATGAACTGGTCAATAAAATGAAGATAGGAAACCACTACAAGATTATAGGAATTCCAGCTTGTGTGCAAAATGGCTTACAAGCTACAGCATGTATAGAAGTCAATAGTGTACAGCTCTGTAAACCAAATGGTAAAAGAGTTCCATTAAAAATTGACTTTAAAAGTTGGGAAACCTTATAGAACAAAATCATGAGAAGTGGTACAGTTTTCTGTGACCTAGAGGTCCAGATTACAAAACCACTTCCCTTGCAGTCTGAAATGTATGCTTACTGTTCTTCGAGAATATCACCTTTTGCCCCATTTCCATGCATTGAAAAGCTACACCATTCTTTCCTTCAGTTCTTCAACTCCTGTTTCCAACATTTCCTGTCCTTTGGAAGGTACTTTGAAATGATACATTAAATGAATGTGATATTTCAGTTTGTTACTCCTTTCTTATTCCATCAGTTTTAGCAGGACATGCTGCTACCTTTTTAGTAAAATTAATAGTGTCAGATGTTTACATTCTGAATTTGTGCTCAACACATAAACATTTGTTCTTTGTAAGTTTTGTATCAAGGCTCGAATGATGACTTATTCTAATGTATCTGCATAGCTTTCATGTGAAGTGTTTGTTAACCTGTACTTTGTTATATTTAGGTCCTTCTTTTGTCGGTGACAATTTTAAGTATCTGCTCTCACTGACATCAAGCTCATGCTGGAAGTTTACAGCCATCCTTGCCAATATCTTTGCTTCTCAAATTGTCCCACCAGGCACTTGCAATACTCTCAAACTCACAATACTGCTGAGCCTAGTACAGACATGTGAAAAAGAAAATGCAGATTATCTGGATCTGTTGATTGTGACAAGCGACACGCTAGTAATTGATAGGTAAAGATTCCTTATTATTCACGTAAATTGGAATTAAAAACATGAGTATTTTTAAAGATAATAGGATTGGCCTTACATGAAAGGTTAAAGAGACTGTATTTTAAAAGAATTTGCAGGGCTCCAACTTAGTAAAAATACCCAAATACACTTATTTATTTTATGCGATAAATCTAGGTCACAACTTCACTAATAATAAAACCCGTTAACACCCTCATAATGTTCTCAATAAGCACTGTTTAGCAGAACTCAAACAAAACATTCTTCTAAAACCAAAACTGAAGACTGTCCCAGAAGCTGGTGATGATATAATAAAAGCAAATGGCTCTACTTTTCAAATCTTGAGCTTTTTCATCACCACTTCCCACCTATTAATAATGGCATTTTTTGTTTGATTTTGTTTTGACAAAACAAAATTTTTTGTTTTGACAAAATTTTTGTTTTGACAATGGTTTTGACAAAACAAAACAAAACACTCCAATTTTGTTTTGACACTGGTTTTATGTTAAGGTTTGTTGTTGTTGTTTCTAAGTGAGTATTAATATATATAAATACCATTATACAGTATTAAGTGTAGTATTGTTTTGAAAAACTGAATAATTTAACAATTTATGACTGAAAATTATTTAATCCCCTAGGCTTCTGAATTACAGCTTATGTCTTCTGCCTCGTGGCATCCGACACCCACCTTCTAGTGACATTTTTCCTTCTGTGTCCAAAGATAAGCACGGAACTGGAAGTGCCAGTATCCAAGCTTGCAGTGCTGTCCTGGCTAAGGGTGGTGTCTGTTACTTAGGAGACTTATCTTCATACAAAAAGGATAAACTTGAACTTCTACAGTCTGGTAATCTCACACATGCTAACAAATGAGGGGACAGAACAAAACCAACATACAAATTAATGGCTACGTTTGTTCCCCAGCTCATGGCCCTCAAATGCTGTGAAAATCTATAACACTATTTTTAATGTGTCTGTGTAAGAAAAGGACAAAAAAGCCAAGGTCCTATAAGCTTACATATACTACACAGGCTCCACTGCAGAGATCCATTGATGTTGACAATTCTATTAAATACATGATAGTGACTGGTTTCAGATCGTTTGTATGGGACTAGAAATTATAGTTAAACTACACCAATTACAGAATTGACATATTTTGTCCTATCCTAGTGCTGGAAAGCAGAATGACAACAGTATTCATTCCTGGAAAGAAGTATGGAGAACAGGCTGACCAACAAGTCACTATTTCAGTTCAAACCAACTTTTGGTCTTTTGTAGATGTGGATTCTTCCTCAAAGAAACATATACAAAAGGAAAACTTTTTAATTGGACAGATGGTAAAGCACATGCCTTGTTATGACAGTAACGGTACTATAGCAGTCATTTGTGTTTATAGTTATTTCAACATACAAAATAATGAAAACAATCAATTTTGTTAGTATTTCCCAAAAAGTCACAACTTAAGTGACTTTAAATCAGATATCTTCTAAAATGAGCTAGCTTTCCCAGAAGTAGGTATCATTTATTATTCAGAATAGCTTTTGACAACTACTATTGAAACAAAATTTTATTGCATTTATTATAGGTAATTTGTCTTTCAGGACTCAGTATATATGGATATTGAACATTTCAGATTGAAAAAATTGCAATGTTCCTACAAGTCAAAAAGTTGAAATAATTATTTTCTTTCTCTGGATCTTTTCTTTAGGATGTGAGTTTGATTCCACCTAATCTTCTAGATGTTTTTGGGCTTCTGATATACAATGAATTTCCTTCATGTCGACTGTCTTCTCCTCTTGTGCATCATATCTTGAAAAAAGCTATCAGTCCTGAAGCCAAGCTGTACAAAGTCTCACAGCAGTTCCAAATGCAGGATTTTGAGGAGGTAACAGATAATGCCCAAGCATTTAGAAGTGCATTATACTTGGGAATTTCATACTATTGCTGGAATCAGAAGGTTCTCTTCACACATTCACATTGCTTATTTTAAAATCTGTTAATACTCACTTCCTATCCATTCCCCCCCACCATACTCCCACTAGTGCTAATAGGATCATCGATACATTAGCTTCAGTTCTTTAAAAGAGCCAACATAATAAATTCAGTTCAATATTGTTTCTGAAAAGCATAGGTTAACATTCATGTGAGAACAGGTCTCCAATACCTACTTTTGACCAGTTTATAATCAGTAGTAAAAGTTAATATTCCATTCTAAACAGTCAATATCGCTAGTATAATCAATGGGTGATTCTGTTTAGTATCTGAGATCTATCCTTACGCATACCTGAATAGTGACAGCTGTCTCTTTAAAAACTACTGGTAGAATTTATTGTCCAAACTCTTATTACTGTGGTACTGGTATATTAAAATGTGTGAAAAATGTAAATTCTTTTTTTTCCAGTTAAGTATTTAAAATGTATACCCTCTCTCCAGTTTATTTTGTTTGCTAGGAATCTTCACGTTGAACTGAGCTCAGAAGCAGAAAACCTCATTCAGGGCTACTATCTTGCAAGTCGCAGAGTGAGAAGAGATTCTCTTAATAGACCAACATTATCAGCATCTGCGCTAAGAATTCTGTATGTCCTACTTTTTAAAGTAAACACATCTATGTTGCAAATAGAAATTCTCCTAACCTGCTCAAGAGCTTGATAAATAAAAATTTAGACAAGACACTTAAGTTTTGAAAAGCTCAAGCATAATCTTATTTATTATTTATGAATACTATTTAATTTATATATTGATGTTAAAAAAAAAAAAAGTAAAGAACTTTGCCAGGCAAACCCCAGTGATTTAAGAAACAATTATCACTGCTGAAGCTATCTAGAAAAACAGAAAAGAGACTTAAATTATCACAGCTTTGTGTTGTGCAAGTAAAAAAAAAAATCTTTAGATAATGTGCCAAGTTCCACAACTTTCATAGCGCAAGAAAGTCACACAATAATACATACTTTGTTAGTGACAAGTACAACTGCACAGTTATTTGTGGGACGTTTACACAGCTTAAGTATAGAAACAAACACTCAAGTGTTAACTTTCAATTTACAAAAGGGCAATACATATTGCATTCATGTGTGCACTGTTTTTTATTTCTGATATGCTTGTATTCATCTTTTAGGATTTCACTGTCTAAGGCTCACACTAAACTAAGTTTGAGAAACAAAGTACTTGAGGAAGATGCATTGATTGCCATCTTGTTACTTGAATCATCTCTTACCCTAAAACATGGTAAATAACGTAACTCAGTCTTTAGTCTTGGTAACAGTGTTGATACTTTGTCTATTTGACAGAAGGTTTTATCAATTGTTTGAAATAATTGTCATTTCACATCAAAGTCCAGAATTTCCACTGTGGAAGACAGTGGAAGAGAAGGCAGAGAGCCTCAGTGATGTACATGGTTAAGCCGCAGGCCCACACTGCGGCTCCGTCCTTTATGCTGGCTTTTAATCTGTGTCACAGATGCTTTTCCTTCAAAGTCCTGGCAAGATTATAAAGTCTTTTGGCAAAAATCTTGATTGGTTTTTTGGTTTTTTTTGGTCTTTGCTTAGGCAAGTCTGCATTATGCATTGCACCAAATCCTGTATTTCCATTTGACCTCAGTGATGAAAACTCCTTGCAACAGAGAGATAGTTACCTCATGCAGTGTCACCAGCAGCTGCTGAAGTTTATTGCTGCCTATGGCCCAGGAATTCACATTAACCCTAATGAAGAGTAAAAACTCCACTCAGTAAGTGATGCCTGAAGCTTCTACTTTAGCTTTTTGAGAGACTGCAATTAGAAATACACAACTAATAAGGGTTTTATTATTTTTATAAGACAGTTCAGTACTATTTTGCTAAGGAATAAAGCATAGCTGACAGGATTCAATTACAAGTTTTGTGACAGTGCTGTTTGAAGTCAGGAGTGATGTCTTCATCCAAGGAGGCTTTCGGAATAAAGCCACAACCTGAACTTATCTTCCTGGTTACCACTGTTCATCCACAGTTCAGTTACAGGAGTAAAGCAAGGTTTTTAATTTCTAGTGTTTCATTTCAACTACATGAACTCTCTGCAGTTTTTCTTCTTGTTCTTTTAAAATGTGTCACCCAATGAGGGATAAATAGTTTTAAGTACATTAAAACTTTCCAGTGTAAGTCAACTTTCTTAAATTATGACTCATGTTCTATAAATTTTAGAAGGTATAAAAGTACCACCATACTGTTTAATGTTCTCAGTTTTACATCACAGCAACATAATATTAGACCAGGTTTCTGGTGTGGCCCTGCAATCCGGAGAGAAAAAAACCAAAACAAAACACTACAACATACCAAAAGAACCACATACCACAACCAACAAAAAACCCACATAGTTCTTCCACATTACACTTTACATAGGCTACAAGGGATAGTAGAACCCTGCAGTAAAGTGAAAAAAGAAAAAAAAGATTACTTGGTAGGTAGACAGCTCAATAAGTTTGACTCTACCTCACTGCAAAAACAAGTGTAAAGAGTGGTGTGTAGAAGATGAGGTGTCTGAGACGCATCATGCTTCTCCAACTATGGACTTCCCTGTATTTTATCCTCCTAGTAAGAATATGGCAGCAGACATAACACTGAGCAAGTTTTATATCTAAGAGATCTACATTAAAAAAAAGGCAGCATAAAAATTATACAGGCTTCCTGTCAAATCTGGACAAGCTGAATATAGGAGGCTTGGTTTGCCTCCTACCCAAGATGTCATCCAGCAGGATCATGGTGCTACTGCTCACATAGACGCAAAAACCCTGGAGTCACTGGAAATTGAATCAAATCTTGGATTTCTGTACACACATTGCCTTGGGACTGCCACCACTAACATTGTAAACACTCTCATTTAGACAAGAAAACATAAGTTTACTACATGTTTTGACCATCGATTTATTAGATTTTGTTCAATTTATTCAGTACCTTTAAATATTCATACCAAGTTCTAAGAGTGTCCACAAAGTCATTTCCCTTTCTGGAGTAACACTCTCACCTGAACTTCGAGACTTATTCACACATTTCACTTAACAGCTACTCTTGTGCCTTACTATTGAATCAAGCAGTATTTCTGAGGAGCAAGAAGGGCCACGAAAGCATTTCCAAGTGCATTAGAACTCCACATTTCAGACTGTTTTCAAGCTAAAAACAAAAAAATAAAAAATCAAAGTAAGTTTTCTGTATGCTTAATCAATCTTATACTAAGTTATTAACTTAACTGGCATTTCAGATTAAAAGGTACACATCAAAAACCAGTCAGATGGGTAAACGGCAAAGATATCATCACTATGCCAGCAAAATTACTTCTAGGATAGACTTAAACAGAATTCCTTTACAAATCACTACTTTTGACAAGCCATATCAAGGAATGTATATTCTTAAAAAAAAAAAAAAAAGGCAAAATTAGCACAACTTCTGATCCTTGCCTCTCCCCAGCTTCTGCCATGATGTTTTAAGCACAAATTAAAGACTAGTAGCAGCACCACATGTAAAGGACAGCATAGCCAGTCAGCAGTCCAGCTGATGTAATGCAGCACAGCTTGAGACAGCAGCAAATGCCACCAGCTACCAGTGCAGCTTACTGGAGCCTGAATACTGTAGTATCACAGTGATAAAACTTACGTTCTTAAACACTCGTACTTCTAGGAGTGGGTGAAATCTACTGTGTGTGCATACACAAGGCTTGAAGACTGCAGACAAGGTCATCTGAAATCATAGCACCTTTAAAAGAATAAATAAATCAGAAATTATGGTAGCAAATCAAACTGGAAAATTCCTACTAATTACTGGCACTTCAGATACAACATTGCTCATCACAGAATTCAGCTGGGTAAACGGCAAAGAGTCATCATCATTATGCCAGCAAACAGGTTTCTACCTGTGATAAGACTGGTGCAACTTTTTCCAGATTTTAATCAAAGGGGATTTGTTAAGTTTGTCTCAAGAGATGCACTTCAATAAATCAACATAAAACCTTGGTTTTAACTGTTATGCGCAGAACAGATCCAGAATAGCCAGGAGCAAGAGGGAAAAAATGTTGTTACATTCAATCCCCAGATAGCAATTATCTCTGTAGAGGTAAAGTTCACTGCCATGGTCACCTTGCCCTTTGGAATACATTCCAGCACACCAATGTGTTTAAATGCCAGCAAGGATGGCAACTGAACACACTGTTCTTCACTCTCACTTCCAAGTAGCATCTGTTAACTCTTCAAAGCAGGAATCTCATTTCTCTCCCCAACTAGATTCTCTGATACTACTACACACCTCTCTCCTGACTCCTTTGGGATACTTGGATTATACCTGCTTTGTTCTAGGGAGCAAGTCTTAGGGGTTTGTAGCTGTCATAATACCTTTTGTTAGAATTTCAACCTTTTAACCCTACAGGCAAACAATCATATTCCTCCTTGTTCCATCCATAAGATAATTTACATGCCATTAAACAGCTTCAGAGATCCAGATCTAGATTTCAGGAGGCTTTCCTCAATGTTTTTGAGTACAGTAAGAAATAATTACTTCTGTAGCTCCAGAATTCACGTGACACCTTTCTGCTTGCAAGGTGACAGCATGGCAGAGTCCAGACTGGAGATTCCCACGGACAGTAACGAACCCATCTCTTCACTTGCTGCCTAAAACAAAGATGAGATAAAATATGTCAGATTCAGAGAATTCTGCTGCTGAGCCACTAGCAGCAAACATCAGCATTTCCTTGAGGAAAGTAAACCAGTCAAACAAATACCAACCTACTGGGCAACCTCATTGCTGGTTTTATCATTACCTGGGGAGCAAACTACAGACACCATCAGCTGAG
Source organism: Streptopelia decaocto (assembly GCF_964273445.1). Taxonomy (NCBI): domain Eukaryota; kingdom Metazoa; phylum Chordata; class Aves; order Columbiformes; family Columbidae; genus Streptopelia; species Streptopelia decaocto. The sequence goes on along the minus strand of NC_138655.1, from coordinate 36,522,179 downwards.
ATCACGGTCAGACAGAGGCACAACCATTTTACCAAGAACAAACTCCAGTATGAAGACTGATTGCAGAGCTATTAGGCTGCTCCTAAGGAGCAGCCATCACTGGGGGGCGGGGGATGTGGGTGTACCCCAGCAGGGTACAGCCTTTAACCCTAGCTCATGTGCTATGTTCTTGGGAACTTGCATGTTTTTGCTGTCAGTTGAATTAAGGTCAGCACCCGCACTACGGCCCTGGCAAGGAGAGCATTACCACAGGGATGGCCAAAAGCCCTGGGGCCCTGCCCCTGCCAGAACTCACCACTTTGGATCTGTGCCTACAACACAAAAAGGGCATGGTAAGGGTCACCCCACCAAACTTGCCAAATTCCCCAAAGGAAAAAAATGCTAATTTATCTTTGGACTTAGGACAGGCATTTGCCAATGAAAATGATTTATCAGCAAAACCAAGTCTCTCTGGATGTCCAACCTGTCATTCCTCTGAATACTTGATGAACCAAGAGATAATTCAAAGTAACAAATACAGCTCACCAGTGGAGTGGCACATACTAATTAACTCATTTTAGCCTCACAAGACATACAGACATGCCTGGGAAGCCTGTGTGGCTAGTGAGCATTAGCTGGAATTAGTCACCTCTGGCATCCAGACTACATGGAGTGGTTAGTGCACTGCTGCGGCAACCAAACCCAGGACAGAGTTACAACTGTGTGACAGTCGCTCATCTTTCAAACGCTGGGTTACGCTGATTGGAAAACAGTGCCAGCAACCCATCCTTCAATTCTGAAGATTAGGCTTCGTTGTTTCGAATTGTCAGAATTTTATTTCCTACACTAAAGGGTTCAGAACGTTTCTAATCTCTCCAAAAAGTTATAAATCCCACTACTGTTCAGACGAGCATGTGCTGGGACTACCGACCCTCTCTAAAGCGGCAGCAGCAAGTCAGTGCCTGGGTGGTTCGGCCGCTTCCGGCGCCCCCCGGGCAGCGATAGCCGCTCCCGCTGCAGCAAGGTCACACTCAGCGGCCTAAGCTACCGCGCCGCTACCGGAGGCCGAGGCACGCACGGAACCGCTCACGAGCCGCTCACGAGCCGCTCACAAGCCGCGCAGCTACCGGCAGCCACCAGGCCAGCCACGCGGCGAAGCGCCCGCGGCCCCGCGCACACAATGACCCAGTCCCGCCAGATGCTGCCGGAGGCGCCCGGGCGCTTCTCGCCTTTACAAGAGGAGCTCCCACACACACAGCGTCCCCGTGCCCTTCCCCCCAGACCCCGCTCGGTACCGGCGCGGCCGCGCTGCTGCAGCCACACCCGGCTCCTCAGTGCCGCGGGGCACGCAGAGAGAGCGGCCGTCGGGCGGGTTCCCGTTAAATAGGCCGCGCGCCAGGGGCGGGGAAAGCGCGCAGCACCGCGGCGCTTTCCGGCGGGGCGGTGCCTGTGGTGACCTTGGGCGTGGCTGCATGCGCGCGCGCGCACGCGAGGCGGGCTCGCGGGAGGCGGGGCTGTGTCCGTTCCCCTGAGTCCGGGGCTGAGTCCGGAGCCGCGGCAGCCGCTGGGGGGTTGGTCGTCAGCCCGCCACGGTCGTGTCCTGCAGCCCCGGGCTGCCGCAGCGGCGCTTGTGCCCGGCCGGGAGCCCTGCGGGGCGGCCTGGGCCGTTCGTACCCGTGACAGCCGCTGAAACGGCGCTTCCCCGGGGATTCGGGCAGCGGGAGCCCCGCAGCGGCTCGCTGGGGCACAGCCCGGGCTGCGGGCGGAGGAGCCGCGAAGCTGAGCCCTGCAGCCCCGGGCCGGCGGGTGCGGGGAGCTGGCAGCCAGCCCGCAGCGCCGGGCAACTGGTGGCGCCGCGGTTTGGCTGAAACATGGAAGAGTTTGCCCCAGGTGCGTTAGGAGTGGAATATCTGATGAGAAAGGACGCTCGCTTTGTTTTTGTTGTGTTCTCTATACAACAGTATTTGTAATGAAGCTCAGCGTTTTCAACCTTAAAATGCTTCCTTTCTCACGGAATACTGGGTCTTTCAGACGTCAAAGTCATGGAAAATTCACCTTTTCGGTGTTGTCATTTACACGAGAACAATGACTGTGTTGTCCTAAAGGTCTCTAAGGGGAAAAGGAGTGATTGGCAGGGTATATGTTAAAGCAATATATGGCTGGGGGGCACGGTATTGTAGCTACAGCTGTGCATATGAGGAAAAAAACATCTGTATGAGCTGCTTTTGCATGGGCAGGTTATTTGCATAGGGCTGCGTGGAGTTTATTGGTCCCATCTCTGAAAGAAAAGCTGATGACAATAACTCAGGTCTGCCAAGATCTTTTAAGTTGCTCCATGAAAACTGGTTCCTTTTGGTAGCAGGGTGTGAGCGTTGTAGAATTATATTCCTAAACACATGTGTATTTCCAGTGCTGAATGCCAAACTGTTACATTTCAGTATACAAGGACACAAACTATTCCTAAGAAAGGTAATGTTCGATCCAAACATCAGGTTTGAAGCAAACAGGTTCAGAGGATCAGTTTTGATCGTGGTGTAAACCTCTGGAGGACAGGAGCTCTTGCACTGGTCAGAAGTGGGTTTTTCTTGACCCTGGAAGAAAAGGTGTAAAAATTTGCAGCTGATGCAGAACAATCTGTCTCAGAAAAAAGAAAAAAAAAAAAAAAGCAAACTCATAATAAGTATGAGGTGTTCGCAAGTAAAACCTGCTGTTGTAATTCTGCATATTCTTACTGGTGTTTAATAAGTCTATAAAATGCTGTTGAGGTCTTTGCACTGCAATGTGTGTGGCCACAATTTATACAAACGTTGCAGGTATAAAGTAGCTCCTATGTTTGCTGCTCCATCTCTCTGGCTGTTTTCTGAGCATGGTAGATACTCCACCTTTATTGTAGTAAAAGTCAGAGTAGAGAGGTCTTCTCCAAGCCATCCATTCATGACTTTCCATATTTCTACCCCTTATTCCTATCAGGTTTTCATGCTTCCTTCATGAATAAGTGGGCAGAACTTTTCAATTACATTTAACTGAAGAAGCCTTTAAACTGGGGTGGTGTTTTCTTTTTTCTTTCTTGAATTCTGTCCCTACCCGGTATATTCTTTAAGAGCGTGTGAAGTGCTAAGTAAAGTACTAGGTAAGTGCTTGTTTTCCCCACGCCATTTCATACGGGTTTTGTTTTTACTATCAGGCCGCTGCTCCACAGCAGCAGCCTGAGGTTGGCGTTGACTCCTGGCTGTGATTTCACCCTTAGTTACGTACAAAACCAGTCTGAATTCTCTGTGCTTCTCTGCTGCTACTTGGCTTTTCATCCAAGTGTAACCTGTCTCACACCTTCACCTCATGCAGCCACGTACCCCTGGAAACCCTCACTGGTCTGTCACTCCTCATCCTGCTGAACTGTCACCACCTGTACAATTCCTTTGCATCTCCTCACTACTATCTCTAAATACAAATAGCCGTCCCAATAATAAGAGATTGTGCTAAGTCACATTTTACTACTATGGAAGGTGATTACAGATCTTTAAAAGGCTCTTATCTAAGAGCAGATTCTTGTCTGTGCAAAACTCTCCTTTTGTATTTTATCACAAAATACAGTAGCTTGTGTGACTGAATGGTGCTCTGCCTATGTAATGCTCATCTTTTAAGAAACCACTTGTAATTGTAAATAAGAAATATAGGCCTTAAAGAGTTTAAGAAGAAAATGACATTTAAAAATACGTAAAGTATGTTAGTTTTTAAAAGAATAATCTTATTGAAAGCTCAGAATGCTGCAGGGGGTGGATTTGGGTTGCAGATTTTATCATACTTTACAGCTCTCACATATCGTGGGTGGTTTCTCCAACTCTTTGTTAATGTCTCTGCTAATTTTCATATATGTACATATTTTCAGATATGTACACATTTGCATATACAGGAGGCCTGATTTTCTGTGACACTGGACACTCAACTGCCAGTGATGTGCTCGGTGCCTCTGAAAGACATCGCAAGTTTGACTCAAGAATGAGAGCAGTATTTCTTTTTTTATAAAGGTTTGTCTTGCTAATATTTGTGTTTTCCTTTTCTGCCAAATGCAACTTAAAAATATAAATTGCGAAGAAGTCTTTAGAAGGATGTTACTGTAAATGCAGAATTGTTCTATTAGAAACTATCAGTCCTGTACAATAAGAAACTGATACAGGTTTTGCAAATCAGTAAAGATAAAATGTCCACTGAATAATATTTAATAAAATGTTTACCTCAGCAACAACACACTATGTAAGAAGTACGGTGTTTTACAGAACAGATACATTAGATGGTGTTTGTGCATTTAGTTTCGTCTTTTCTTGCCTAAATATAGAAGATATTTAAGTGGAAAACGTGCCATGAACAAGCCAACTCTTTGGGCTCATTTGCTTCAAGGCAAGAAGCCCTCTAAAAGACAAGACAAACAACTCGATACTGAACACACTTCCAACCCCATAACATGCAACACAACCGCACGGATCGATATAAGCCACGCGTAATGCCCGGAGCAGGTCGTGTCTGTGGCACCCAGCATCGATTTCAGCGCGTTTTGACTTGAGGTGAACACACAGCTGCGTTCTCAGGAGCAACAGCGCACGTGTGAGGTCACGGGCAGGAGGAGCTGCAACCCGCTCCCTCTCCCACGGTGGGTCCCGCGGGGACACGGTGACATCCTATGACTGTCCTGGCGGCACCCGCCACAGTCCCTTTCTCCTCATCCCCAGGGCAGATCCCAGCAGCGTCCTCAATGACAGAAACCAACCATACATCGCATTAACTTAATGAGGTATTAATTATGTTTAAGAATAAACTCCTTCTCTTCTACAAACAGTATTTCAGGAATTACAGTTTGTCTGTAGATATTATTTTTTAACTTAAATATATATATGGTGTAATAAATAACTTTCTTTTTTTTTAATAATTGAGAAGGGAGATTAAATTTGCGAAGCTGTCGATGTCTCTCCTTGGTTTGCGCTGTCTCCTTGTGCCGAGTGAGTCAAAAACTGTCCCGTAGCTCCAATGTACAACCTGGAACGCATTGGCCACTTCTGCAAGAGAAAAGACAAGCACAGCGCTGAGACACCTGGCATTGCTGCAGCCTGAACGCGGCTCTTGGCACAGCTCTAAGTGCCCATGGAGTCACAATATGAGAATATAGGGAACTGTTGCTATCACCAGAAAGTTCCCGTTTTGTCATTTCTTGGAAAATGTCATTAGAAGCTGGGTAGGGGAATGCCAGACCGAGTATTTTCTCTGGTAAAGGCTCCATTTGATGAAATTTAGTGTAACTGCTCCTTGGCGGTCCTCAGCACTGACAACTCCTGTTCTTTGTCAGCTCCAACCACCTCAGATGAGACAACTCATCTTTCCATTAATTGATTATTGGAATAATCAGTTACACTAGTGTTAAATATTCATTCTTATAGCTCCAGTTCCTTAACCCAAGCAAGTTATGCACTGGGTAAGTAAGGGTGACGGCAGCTTCTCCTGGGAGGAAGCGTTCAGCTCCAGTGTGACACGCTAAGTTCATTATTAGAAAGGTGGATGTTTGAAAAGACAACTTGTCAAACACGTCGGATGCAAAAATACCTGAGATGCAGCCAGCATGTTGTTCCTAAGTTAAGACACTTTTAAGACACAGGGTTAAGACACTTTTGGGAACAGGCTGGGTAATGAAAGAGAGCTCTAAAATCTAAAGGAGCTTGATACTACAGTTAAATCTCAGCTCTTCTGTTTAAAGACATAAAGCAGCAGCATATTCTCACTTGGAAAGACCATATGCTCTCATTCAGTATTTTTATTTCAAGCACGATGTTCTGAATTTGTCACCAATTAAACATCTGAGTTTAAAGTCACTAACCATTTTTTTTGTTCAGTGTACAGACAACTGTGCATGGATATTTTACTTTCCTCACTATTTTTATTTAGTATGCTTGATATATGAGTGTCATTAAAGTCCTTATCTGCACTGGCTGCCTCATATCCTGCACTTTGGGGGTTTTTTTGAAGCACATACTATGAGTTGTCTGTGACACTTTTGTTCTAGTGCCAACTAAAATACTAATTTACTACCAGGAATATTTGAAAGATTGGTTAGACTTGTAGAATCGTTACAAAACCAAATACAGGTAAATGGCACATAAATAAGATTATAAAAAATAATTGCTAGATGAGTCCACTCTTGCTGTATTCCAGTAGCCTGGGAAATATGTGCATCTGGATCATTTAACTGCTGTTATAACTATTTAAAAGTATTTTTCTGCCCGTAATAGCTGGCAGCTGATAAAAAGTACCTTACGAGACCTGTGTCCTTTCACTCTGACCAAGGGAACTAACGGAAGCTACTTCAAACTTATTTGGAAATACATCACAGTATTTTTTTTTCTTAAATTATAGCCATCTTCTAATTGATGTAAAGGTTTTCCTTTCTTAATGAGCCTGCTAATCATTTAAATGGCCTCAGAAGCTACGTTCACATCACGCTTTTTACAGCAACCAAGACTGTGAACAAGAAACTCTCTGTGAATTAGTCACTTTATATGAATTAGAGATTACTTCACAAATTAATCTTAATTAAATCATTCTGAATTCAGCAGTCTTTAAAAGAAAAAAACAAAAAAGCCACTCCAGTGCTCTAACTCAGTCCCTGTGACCAGAGCCAAAGAAAATACACCGTGGTATTTAAGATTCCTGTCAGAGACGGGGCAATGCATCTGAAACCAGTTTCCAGCCCCAGGTGCTCTCCAGGAGCAGTTCCCCTTCCATGTCCCCGTGAATTTTTGATGAAGGGAAGAGCAACGACAGCCTGTGCCAACTAGACAAAATAAATGCTTCAGAAAAGCACTTTCATAGAAGGAATTAACACCTGGCCAGTAATTAATGTCACCTTTCATACCTCGGCTGCCTCGGCAGGAGAGCCAAAGCAGGCCCTGCCGGGGCTGGTGTCACCGCTGTGGGACAGCCCGTCACCTCTGAGATCCCTGCAGCTGTTTGATGGGTTTGGTGGGGGACTGCAGCTGTTTGATGGGTTTGGTGGGGGACTGATGAGGTGCTGGTGCTCCTCTGGTGCTGCCCTCTGCTTTCACTTCCCAGGGACCAAGTCCCGCTAGCTTTGGACCTACGCTATATTTGATATTTTTGTGCAAATCCCTGAAGCTGGAGGGATAAAGCTCCAGGACATTTCTGTCAGGCCCCTGGCATGCAGATGCAATGGTCAGTCTAGGCAGGCTTTTCATGTTTTAACTCTGGCAAGGTAAATAAGCTTGAAATCACTAGTTTCATCTAAGTATCTGTATCACCCGTTTACTTATTCACTGAGAGGAGGTGGCAGCCACTCCTCAGCTCCCCTACCTTGACAGGGTGGAGGTATCCATCCCCTCGGAGGGTCCCCAAGCCCTCTCCCGGCGACTCTTCCTCATCCTGAAGGCTGCGAGTGAGGTGCGCGATGTATGTGGTGGCCAGGAGAAGCACATCCAGCTTGGAGAGCTTGGTGTCGGGCGGCACCGAGGGCAGAGTCTTCTGCAGCTGGAGGAAGGCATGGCGCAGGGTTTGGACCCGGCTGCGCTCGCGGGCGGCGTTGGCGGCGGCGGGGCGGCCCGGGGCGGCCCCAGCCCGCGGCCCGGGCACCGAGGGCGGGCAGGAGCTGCCGCTGGCAGCAGAAGGTGGTGGGGGATCAGGCTCCACGCCTGGGCCGGAGATCTCCTGGCTGCTCTCGGCCAAGTGTCCACAGTCCATGGGTGACTTCCCCTGCAACCAACAAGAGCACCTCTAAAAGCAGCCGCCGCGTTGGGCCGAACCCAACGCTTTCTGAAAACAAAGATTATCAGAAGTGCAAGTGCTGCCCGTGCCCAGAGAGGCCAGCATGCCGCTGTGAGAGCTGCTTTTCTGCTTGCTGCTTATAAATCTGATTTCACACAGAGGTGCAGAAACAGAAGTTAAGCTCTTCACAAAGATTTAATTTTCTGGGGACAGTATTATGCAGAGCAATTCCTTTGAATCACTTGTAGCCCAAAGATCACAGAATCACAGAGTGTTGGGGATTGCAAGGGACCTCGAAAGATCATCTAGTCCAATCCCCCTGCCGGGGCAGGAACACTTAGATGAGGCTACACATCTTTTCTGAGAAAGCCCAACCGGCAACACTGAGCAGCACTGCCACAGCAGTTTCCACTGACAACCAACCAAAAACTAGTTTAGATGCAATTTTTTAAAACCTATTATTTGTGTAATTTGGGATGTGGGATTGTGTATGTATTTTCCGTTTACATGCCATCATTTTATTGCTGGTCTTTTAAGCGATCATTGCTCCATGGATTACAGAAACAAAAATATTATTTTCAGATGCAGTGGCGAATGGAGCCACAGAGCTCAGTACTGAGGTTCTGAAGGGAGAAGCTTAGTCTGCAAATTTAAAGGATCAGGAACTGACTTCTGTCCTCCTGCCCCTAACGCTACTCAGGAATTTCTGTGCTTATCCTGTAGTTTCTGTATTTTCAAATGAAAGAAGCATCTTGTAAACTGGATTTTGGCCATTGGGGGATAGGGAGGGGTAAGAGAACCCTTTGAGAGCAACAGCCAAAAACTTCTGAGCAAAGCTGAAAACAATGACCACAAGGCCTTTCCCCACCTCCCAGAGAAGACAGTCAGTCAGCTCTGCCTGTAATAAAACTCACAGCCTAGAATTCATTCAGTCCCACAGCCAAATGCAATTCCATCAATACTCCCCGAAGCGCAGCACATCTTGGCCGGGACGGTACCTGATCCTTTTGTCCCCAGTCAGGCCGCCGCTGCGGGTGTCTCAGACAGATCCCGGCTTTGGGTCAGGAGCTGCTGTTCCTGTGATGGCCCAGCTGCACAACAAGGGCAAGGACAAGTCATCACAACTTTTAATTGCATTAAAATACAATGTAATTTAAGAATTTTAAATGAAATCGATGCGTGCGAAGGACTGAAGATCTACATTTACAAAAATTAACCCTTATTTTGCAAAGCATTTCAACCACATGCTGAAGTCCCACTGGAGCCCCTGTGTAATTGTGGCTGATAATGGAAAAAAAAAAACACAATGAACCAAGTCAAAGATTTATGGCAGTGAAGAGGAAAAATTTCTAAACAATCCTTTTTGCAATGCTCTAATTTGATGGTATTTAGAAGACATTTTTATTTTGGGTACCTCATTGTGATTAATTTGCTGTTAATCTGGCTTAAAGAGTTTTCTCAGGTAATGTTCTCTTAAATATTAGTATGGTTTAGACGGAAATTATTTGTGAAATACTCTGTGTGTGTATAGCTGTAAAGCAAAGGAAAAAATCTCATTATTCTTTTTTATTGTAATATTTATGACCAATATAAAATTCACCTTAAGTCTGCATAAGCCTGTCTAGAGTGAGGGTTGAAAAACAGTCCTTAATTTGGCTATTTCCTTTAAGTTAAAATATAAAAAGGGTCCCATGTGCTTTTTTTCTTAGTATTTTCTCACTATGTTAAGGCACAGTCAGATCTGGATACATTTTAGTGGGACAAAAAATAATCTCTATTGCTACTGCAGAGTCAGGACAATCACGACAACCGGCAGAAGAGTCTCTACCATTTTGCATTTACCAGCAGGATTTTTTATTTGACATCACATACAAATACCCCGAGGAAGATTACTGCAAAAGTCTGAATTACACAAGGACACGGGCAGACTGGTCAGTATAAATATTTGCTCATCTACTGAAACACAGGTCTGGAGCTGCTTTACATGCAGTTTGGATTTTGCTGTGTTCGTGTGTAACACAATTTAGCACCAAAATGACTTTGCGTCACATACAGTACATAGAAATGCACGTACCCCAAAACCTCATTTCCTTGGGCGCACCTTGAAGTAGAAGTTTCGGCTTTAGGAGCTTCACATCTACATCAGATTAAATCCTGAGCCTACGGAGGCAAAAGGCAAAATTTCAGTTGTGGAAATAAGAGATTTCCCTCTGAATTCAACAAAGTGTTGCTGAAAATTAAAGTAAACAAACTGCCTCTGCACAAACAGTCGGTTTTTGTGTCATCTCCTTCAATGTTTTTCAAGAAAGAGGTTTTGTTTGTTTGCTTAGTGTTTTGTTCGGTTTTGTTTTTTAAGATCATGGCGACAATTTCTGCAAACACCCACTTGCTGCCCGGCACATGGAGAGACCTGGAAACGGGGCTGTGAAAGTCAGACGAAGTATTTCTATTATTTCTAAAGCGTTTCCATTGCGGTATTTTGGATGCAGGCAGATGCATTCGTGTCATTACATGACATTACAAATACAAAATAGGCTTGAAATCGAATTAGTTTACCAAATAAAACAGTGCAAGTCTTATTTTACTCTTGTATCCGTGTGAATAAAAAGCCGATGAAGGCAACCTGCCCACACGGACACGGAAAAGATCGAAAACGCCAGAGCAGAGCACACGAACTGAAAAGATATAGGTGAGAACTTTGAAAAACTCGTTCGCAGCCTTTTCAGTCGTTCCTTGGGTGAAAAAAAAAAATAGCGAATCTCGATTATCTTACTTCGTTTTTAAAAAGACCTTACCCTTTGTGTAACTGCGCTAATCGTTGACGAAAATACTTTCGCTGAGGCAGTGAAAGAGAACTTGCGTGTGTGAAGGCAGCACCGGCGCTCACCCCGCCGCCTGCACAGGGATGCGCGACCGCGGCTGCTGCGCCCGTTCCGCAGCCCCGGAGGGTGAACCCGGATCCCCGCCGCCCTGGGGCCACCCAACGCCGCGACCAGATGGGCCCCATGGTCCCCGGCCCGGGGATGAACTCACCGTTCCGGCCCGGAGCGGCTCTGCCCGTCCCGTCCGGCCCCGCGGCGCCGCTTATAAGTCGGGGCGGCCGGTGGGTGCGGCAGGGTCGGGTCGCACCTGCCCGCTGGGCTCCCCCCCCCAGCCCGGGCGGCAGTGACCGCCCCTTCCTGGACGGTCGGGTCATTAATCACGGAGCTGTCGGGGGGCGGTGTCGCCTCACGCTCCCGCCCGCCTCCCCCCCGAGCGGCACCGGCAGAGCCCGCGGGGCGCCCCCGGGTCCGTGCGGTCCCCGCCGCACCGGGGGGCCGGGCGCAGGGAACCCGCCGCGCTGCCGCTCGCCCCGTACACGCTGTTTTTCTTAGGATAAAGTGACGGGTTTTGCTGGAGGAGAGTAATTCAATCGCTGGGCTGGGAGCGGAGGAGATGGTTTGTTAGAAGCGGGTCCTTTCTCCCCACTCCGTGGTCGCCGCTCTGGGCCGCGGATGTTCCCGTGGCTGGGGGGGCGTCTCCCGGGAGAGGGACAGAGGGTCGTGGCTGCCCGGGCGTCTCCCGTGGGGACCGACCCACACGCGTGGGTCCAAACGCGGGGTGGAAACACGGGGTATGAGGCACGACCGGGCGGGCAGAGCAGTGATTTTGATTTAAAAGTGAACGGGGAGCGATTAAAAATTAGTAACGTTAATGAGAAGGGACAGTCAAAATAAATACCGGGAGTATAGAATTAGCCCAGAAAAACATTTTCAACGATTGTGCGATAACGGAGACACAATAAATCAAGCCTCGGGAGCAGTAGAATAACAAAGTCTGAGCGATTCGTTACCGGGTTTGCAGCCAAGAAAATTAAGGACTTAATCTTTACCGGTCACTGGAAGTCCCGGGAAGGGACGATTTAGGGGCAGGCGGGACGCACCTGGTGAGGACCCGCGGGGGCGGCCGTGGCGACGCACAGGCAGCCGGACACTTGCCTGCAGACCCCCCGGCGGGGCCCGAGTCCCTCCCGCGGGGTCCCACCCCCGCCGCTGCCCGGCCCAAACTCGCTGAGCGGCCGCCGCAGCCGCTTCCCCTCGGGGCGGTACGAAGGGGCCGAGCCCGTCCGAGCAAAACGCTCCGGCTCGAGTATTTCACAACCATCACTAAAGGGGACGAGCAGGCGCTGCCCGCGGGCAGCAGCCCCTGCCCGGCCCCAACAGCCCCCACCGCCCCGCCGGGGCTCTTCCTGCCCTCGGGACGGGACCCGCAGCCCGCGGAGCTGCCTCCACCAGGGCGGAGAGGGATGCCATGGGGTTGTTCTAAGAGAGATTAATTTAATTACTGAACCCCACGCTGTGGCTCAACATTTACCTTTGCCTGGGGCTGGCTGTCTCGGTAGCTGCTTCCCTCTGCCACCCGGAGTTACTTGACAAACGCTACTCGGTCGGTATTTACAAGGCCGTGATTACGGGCTTCACGTCCACCACGGCCCGTCCTTCAGCCTCCTGGTGCCCAGAAGAACAGAGTCTGCGGCTCCCGGGAGGTTGGTGGAGGCCCGTCCAAGCAGCCCTGCTGAGCCAGCCTCGTCCCGGCCCACGCGTCAGCCCCGACGCTTCCAGCTCTGCCTGCAGCACAAGTGAGTGCCGCCGAAACCTTTCTGCAACCCCTTTGAAATCCACTCAGCCGGCCTCTGGGGCTCAGACAAGCAGCTCTCGAACACATCCTTTAGCTCGCACTGTGAGCACCCTGGCTGACACTGTGGGGTGATGTGGCAGAACCGAGCGTAGGCTCCCCGGGGACACTCACCTGCCTGCCCCGGCTCCCCTGGCCTCTGGTTCTGTGACCGCCGGGTGTGCGCTGGCTGGGCCTGCCACGCAGGTCTGGGGATCAGCTGCCCACGTTCCAGGGAGGTGTCCTAGGACTGCCCAAGCACCGTCCACTCCAAAAGGACTTTTAACTGCACTGTGGAACCCTCAGCAATGTTAATATGGTTAATATGGGTCAGTGATGGTCAGAGGACTTAAGGGTAGGTGTCCTAACTGCCCAAGACTTCCCAGCCACCCTAGGTTGGCAGGTCACGATTTCTGTGCTCTTCTCTGCTCTAATGTAATTAATTACACAAAATGATCTGGTTTTTGACTTTCCTGTTGTACACACACTGTGTTCAGCCTCAGTGCAGGAAATTCAGCAGAAGCAGTTGGAAAGGACAACTCCAAATGCAGCTTGCTGCAGAGTGTGGTGAGAGAGATTGCATAGTGAGATCTGTGAGCAGGGTTTGGAGAGACCACCCTGGCTGCTCACACTGATACCAAAGAGGTGCTTTAGATACATAAAAAACCCAAAAAACCAAACAGCGATGAAGGTAACGTTGCTCTTTGCCCCATCAAGACTTTCTCCCATCATAAAGCTTTTACTCCTCCAGAAAGATCCAGTGATTATTTTCTTGTATCAACCCACTATTTAAGTCTAAAGCTGTAATAAGCTGCTGCAGCTGTTTCTTCTTCTTCTCTCCCAGATAAATGTCTGAGAATTGCTTTCTTGCCTTACCTTCCACAGTATATTTCAAATCTGAGAAACACCAGAGTCGCAGAAGAGCCAGATTTCCAGCGTGATTTAGGTAAGAAAAAGTTCTACCAGAGACAGAGTGATGCTTTTCCAGGTACACTCTGCTCCCTTCATGTCAAATTATTTTCTGGTTTTACAGCTACAATTCAGCATGAACATTCACGGTGTTTCTTTCCAATTTGTTCATTTCTGTATATGGATTTAACGAGTAGGTTTGTATACTGGTAAAGTGGCGTGTGGATGTCGGTACTGGTGATGGACGAGCAGAAATGTCACTCGTCTGAGTGACATGGTTACCGTGCAAAGCCACACACGGGCTGTACCTGGCCAGGTCCCACTGGCTCCAGCTGTAGCTTGGGAGCAAATCAAAGATGAGACAAAACCACGGGAGAGTCAAAATAGGTTGAAATTCAGAGCAGCTGCTTCATGGGGAAAACTCAACATTTCCTAATGGGAGTGCATTCTAATTCCAAATCGGTATTTTGAAAATTACCAAATACTTTTTCCTTGCTTCACATGCCATGTTGTTAGTGTATTGTAGGACCACAGCATTTTCTGCAGTTATGTCAAATACATCACATTACAATGTAGCAATTTTTTTTTTGTATTTTCTAAATTATTAAAGGTAGCTGCTTCTTAAAACTGTACTACTAGGACACATCAGTGCCTCACCAGTATGCTGTAAGAAAGATGTTAACATTGGAAAAGAAAATAGGATGAACATTTTTGATTTCAACTCTCCTTTCGAACTTGCTGCTCAAAGTAGTTTAGCTTCCAAAAATGCTGTCTTAATCAAAACTCCTTTTTAAATCACAGTCTTTTGATGAACATTTTCCTTAATAACCCTAAAACAATAAAAAAGGTTAAAATATGCTCCCTACCCCCCTTTTTAATTGTCCTCCCCTCTAGATATTACCATCCAGAGTCATAAATCCAAATATTTTAAAATAAATGTGTTGGGTTTTTTTTAAGCAATAAAATTTGCAGAGGCAAGTTGCAAAGAGGAAGCTTAAGTGAGCTTAATATTCCATTCTCCCAACTACCACTAAGAAGCAGATGTCCATTTCTCTCAGTGATAGTTACTTTTAAAATATATCTAAAATACACATCAGAAGGGCTCCATTCTAATGTGTGTGTGTGTGCATAAGTTTTGGAGCTTAATACTAAGCCAGTCTTACATTACTTAAGAAGACTTAAGTCTTTTAAAAGACTTGGATACTGAGATCCCACCATAATTCCATTTCACACCCAGAGACATTTAAGGAAATACTTCAGAACTGTTCCATTCTAGATCATAAGAAAGGTGTCCAGTTTGGAAGGTGAGCTGAGCCGCTCTCACACTAGGAGAAGAGAAGGGAAAACAGGGTGCAGGATGAGAACCCCAGGAGATCTGGCTGGTTTCCCGTCGCCAGCAGCCACGTGAGCAGTGCGGGTGTTACGGGCAGCACGGGCGAGTGCAGTGGGAGGCGAACTGGCTCTGCTGGAGCTGCCGAGTGTGAATGTTTCTGCATCAAAAGACAGCGTGGATGATTGCACTCGAGGGGAAGTGCAGGCTTAAAATGCAGGGGTTTAGAGCAGGCCAAAGAAAGGCACCCAACATACATGTATACAGCTGGAATGCAGCCAAACTATTACAGAACAGGAAAAGCGAGAGGGAGATCAGAGCCAGAGAGACTGAAACCCACTTTGCTGTTTCACCAGTGGAATACAGGGGGTTTGCTTTAGCTACACGTGAGTTGCTTGGTTGCAGGAATCTGTGTGAAATGCCATACAGGGAATACTTAATTTGGGTCTGAAATATTTTATGTAATGCACAATAAACTAAAATCTTAAAGCTGGAAATATTCAGAACCTATGAAAAGTAACTAATGCTTTACTGGCTTTACTGGCATAACAAACACTGAGAAATGCTAAAGATCTGTTAAATGGCTTTAAGTGGGTGTGTGCAAAGCAGAGGGAAGGGTAAGTGTGGAAAGGCTTCCTCAGAAAACACCGTGCTATAAAAATCAGGAGGTGACTTCCTAATGCACAGCATTGAGTCAGGAATCCAGGAGCTGCTACGTCAAACACGTTCACCAAAAGTATTGACATTCCTCTCCGGGAATTGTTTAAACAAGAAGCAACTTTTTACATTTATGCTCTTCTGTCTTCCTCAACCTGAATATCACTGATGATTTATTTGAATTTTTATCAAAGGGCAATAAAATAAAAACCATATCAAAATACACAAAACATTGCATGCAAAAAACCAGGTCCTCATTTCCTTACTCAGGAAAAATTCCTTATCTCAGAGAGGGTCTCAAACATAAGATGCTGAGCTGATGTTCACACAAACTCCATCAAGAAAGGTTTTATTCCGGGGGCAATTTACATTCTGGGTTTTTTCTTTCCTTATGTCTATGTTTGGAATTTCCCTATATCTGAAGTCTTGAGTGTTCATTTAATTACTCAAACTAGTGCAAAGCAGCCAAACCGAAGTCCTGGCAGAATTTGGAGTAAAATTAATGTGTAATCCCAAATTAATCAGCACAGATATCATGAATCTTCTTATGCCTTCTTTCCTAACTATTCCCCATTATTCACCAGAACCTGGAAAAATCTAAATGATGGAAATTATTTTTTAGAACTACAGATCTCACAAATCATGAGCTAATAGCATCTTTCTTCTTGAAGTAAGAGACTGTAAGAACGCCTCTGCATAATTGCTAAGAGTATAATATATGGAATGAAGCCGCTACTCGGGTAGTCAGGTCACAAACTAGACGCAGGTTAAAACCAATTCCTTTCTTGAGGAAGCTCAAGAAATAGGCAACCAGTTAAGCCTACCACATGCCGTTGTTTTTACATGCTTTTAATATACAGCTTTGCTTCTAAATAAAGAGGCAGTTCTTGTATTTTTCTGAATGCTCTTAAAGGTGGTGTTAAGTGCAACATCTTTCATTCTGTCTGGTTTTGAGATTGCAAAAACACAGATATCCAAAGAGATGTCGGTACCTTTCTTTGTTAGCTTTGAGGGAAAAAAAAAATCCAATAATAGCCAAATCTTCACATCCTGTAACTTCTGGCTTTTAGAATTCAACTTCTGCCGTAACTTCAGATTCCTCATCAGCCTACATCAGAGAGATTAGAGAAGACAGGTGAGATCTTCATGTCAGACCCACACCAAGGCCCCCATTGCTCCCGTCTTCATTATCGCTTCCAGGGCCACACAACATTTCTACAAAATTTGTAATCTGTGTTATCAAAAGATGCAGACAGAAAAAAAAAAGGTCTTTACCTATTGCGAGGATATCGACTGATGCAGTGAAAGCCCTTTTCTCCCCAGTGCCAAACCTGGGGCCAAACTAATCTTAATTGACACAATCTATTGGGGTATTATACTTACTACAAAGCTGATCAACTATTTCCACACACAAAAATGGTTACAGTTAATAATTTTTTCCACGTAAATTTATATCGAATACCAATAGTTTTCAAGTTCTATAAGAAACAAAACCTTAGCAATAATCAAAACATTTTCTTGTATAAATGAAATCAGATAAGACTCCATCTTTTATTCCAAACCATTTTTCTACAAACTACATGTAACTGATTCTACCCAACTTTACTGAACATGTAATTAGTGATTACTATGACAGTCTAATATATTACATCTCCAAGAAAGGAAGATCCTATTGCTCCAAATCTATTTTTGAATTAAAGTATTAGTCTATTATATGGATCATTTCACAGCTGGCTCTGATTCATCTTGGTTTGGATGCAGCAATTAATTCTGCTCCGAATTAAGAGAACAGAAAGATGTAGTCAGTCATTTCTGCAGTGTCTGTTTACAGAGGTATTTGATTGAAGAGGTAAGGTTCAAATACATTTCTTTTTAGCAGTGAACTCCTAGAATCCTTCAAGGCCACAAGACAAAGTAAAAAGTCACTGTTGGTTTGGTTGGTTGTTTTTTCCCAGCAAGGTAAAATTTGTTACAGTCACAATATATAACATTTACGACTTAGTGACTGTAAATAAGCAGGTTCACATATTAATTGATTCCACTCAGAGCTCTGTTAGTCAGGACACCCGCTTTGCATAATGCACTGAGATAAAAAATCATAAGAAAAACAAGGAAGAGACTTTCTGATCCCCTTATTTTTATTAGTTACACTCTGAATTATGATCACATACTTGTCCATATTAACAGATCACACATCTGAATCCTTATCCTGAAAGAACAATGGGCATATCTTGAACACTGACTCTCTTTTTTTGGCTATTTTTTCCCTTTCTGCCCCAATCTCAGAACTTTTGGATTGTGTGGCTTTTATAGGTGTAGCACAGGCAGTTCTATGCACTGTTTCATACCTACACATGTAAATAAATAATATGGCAATAAATTAACTTACGCCTTGCACTATTTTTAATATGACATTTAAGAAAAAAAGGAATTTTTCATCAGTTACTGATCTAAAGTTCACATGTGAACTGTAGCTCAGTAACTCAAACACTGTGTGTGTACACAGTGATTACAAAGCTTATATATCTATATATATATTCTGATTAGGGTCAGAGCAGTGCCAAGGGGATGTGTTCAGGCACCGATGCCTTATTTTTTTTCCCTTTTGGTACTTCTAACATACTGAAAGTCTACAGCAGTACTGTGGATTGCTCTGAAAGCACCAGCATCCTTACTGGCAAGGCCTGGGCTCACACCTCCTAGGTCCTAGGAACAGTTTTTGTTGGGAAGAAATACCACCAGCAGTAGATGATGATCAAATTGGGAACCACAAAGGCAAATCTGTCACATCCAAGTCTTTGTAACTGGATGGGATCCCAGGGTACTGGAAGTGAATTTGAGACATTCAAGGCCAGGCTGGACAGGTCTGAGCAACCTGATGTAGTTGAAGATGTCTCTGCTCATTGCAGGGGGTTGGACTAGATGACCTTTGAAGGTCCCTTCCAACCCAAATTATTCTATGATTCTATGATCCTGAATACAGTTGGAGTGCTTGTAGGCTATTCAGTGGCTAAAACCAGCTCTAGGGTGCACAGCTAAAATTGCACTGGTTTGTATCTCAATTCTGTATTTCTCCTTTTTTCTGAAGCCAAGGCTGAAAATAGTTTTTTAGTTTTGAATTTTCAGAAGTTTGCAGAAATTTCTATTCAGTAAGATAACATGATTTAGGTTACCTGGAGGTAACATATTCCCCTACCACCCTCTCAAATAAGAGCACTATATTCTGTAATACGAAATAACCATATGATTGTAAATGTTATATTTTGGTTATATAATCATTATAATCTCAGTATCAGCCCTCCCCAAACAACTGTCATATAACAGGCCTTAATAATTCTATTTATTATAATGCCAGGTAGAGTCTATAAACAAAAGCCCAGTATACACGCAGAACGTGTACTTTCTTACCTGTTATCAAATACACATTACTCTGTATAGATTTCAGACCACATAAATCATCTCAGTTCAAGGCATTTATAAATATTTAAACAGATAAATGCAATGTTGCTAGGAGCACCTGCCAAAGAGCTAAGAAGAGGGAGAACTAATATTGCTCTCTGCAAGGGCCTTCCCTTTGACCTTGAACTTGGACTATCCAGGCTGTGCATGGTGGCTATGGGAGTGGCTTATGAATAGCTGACACAATCCAGTGTACTTATTATATGCTGACTATATAATTTAAAGATATTACCTTATTGCTAATCACATAACATACACTGGAGAGACAAAAGGTGATTTTCCCACCAAATTCTGAATTGCTGTGGTATTGCTATGAATACCTGCTAGGATATTTAATTCCATAATTAAGGAAATGTGGGCAGAAACTGCTGGTTACAGGTTAAGTTTACAACATCAACATTTCAACAACTTCTCTACTTGGGGAAAATTAATAACAGTGTATCCCATTGGAAGGTATTAGGTATCTTTAAAATGGTTAAGTGATTTGTTTTCTTTTAATTACTTCCTGCCAATATCCATAATTCTCTTTAAATGTTCAAAACTAACTTAAAATCCAATATAAAATTGCTATTGTTTTTATATCATCAAAAAAGAAAGATTAATCACATATTTCAGTAATCTAGTAATAACTGGCTTTTTTCATTGCTCAAGCTGTATGTAATCCTCAGTGGATCTTAAATGTAAGTTAAAAAGGTATTTAATGCCTGTTTTTCAGTTGCCAAGGTCAGACTTCACCAGCATGTACAGGGAAAGAGGAAACATCTGTTGGAATAACTTATTTGACTAACACAGGGGATAGGTTTAAACTTCACTAATTTCTTTGGTCTGACACTGAATTTAAATTAAACAATGCAGGTATTTGTTCAGTTTGACAAAATTTCCTTGCCTTACATGTGGGCACATTTATGCATATCCCTGGCTACTGGATCTGGCAAGAGAATACTGTGATTTGTCATCTTTTCATATTTGCATATACTCTGAGAATTAATATTTATGGATTTTGAGTTAAAAAAACCCAAACCAAACCACCAACAACAAAAAAACAGCAAATAAAACAAATATAAAACCAAACCAAAACAAACAAACAAAAAAAACCAAACCAAAAACATTTTAAAGAATTCACAAACCTTTAACTAATTCCCAAGACTCTTTGATTTCCATGGAATTCAACTAGTAACAAGATTAGAACATGTCTCAAGATCAGTGATTACATATGAAATGGTAATGTACGGCAACCTTCAGCATCCAAGATAGAAGCCCTGCTTAAAATTTTGTTTTAAATATTAAATGCAAGTAATCTGATTGTATTTTATTCTACCCTTTATGTGAGTCAGAGTAAAATCTTCTAGACTAATAGTAAAAACAAACAAATAAAAATCACTCAAATTGTTTAATTTGCTAATGCAAATTAAGATAAATATAGACATTTTATTCCAATCAAGTATGGAAGATGCAATCTTTGCCTTTCTGGGGTCGAAAGGGATTTCAACAGGGCCAGGATTGTACTCTGGCTTCTTAATACTGGGAAAATTTTTGTCAAGGAAAGCAGCTTAACAATTGGACAGCTTTTTAACATGGTAAAGTAGAATTGGAATGCTTTATCTCCAAGGAGATAGCAGAAGTTCTTAACACTGAGGAAAATAACTTTTTGGGAGTTGCTGTACACACATGGTCCATCCTTTATTAGAACTAAGGGGAATGGTAAATGAAAAGTGTAGTTTTGTTCAGCCGGTCCCAAAAGACAGAATACTAATAAAGATGAAAAGCAGGCTGGCAGAACACTGAGCATGGGGGTAAACTCATTTTACAATGGAATTAAAAGAAAAAAAAGCATGTTTGTATGGCCTGAGTATTGGGCTGTACCCCTCTAAATTTCACAAGCCTGGACTATTCACTGGAAAATAACTGCATAGTAGTACTATTTTGTGATAACTAGTGCATTGATCCTGCAGTTCTTGCAGCAAGACAAAAAATCAAAAATGGGCACACACACAATGAGCTCAGTTTCTTTTTAGGCCAGAATATATCCATTGTCATATGAAGAACAAAAATAATACTTTTGAAGAGAGGAGCTCTCTGATTTGTAATTCTTTTTCCTTTCTCAAGGCAAAGGCAGCTATTTCTAGTCAGAACGAACAAATAATAAGTAGGGACAAAATGGATGGACTAGAGAGTAGTAAGTTGTCAAGAACAAAATAGTATTAAATGTAATTTTGTTAAAGTTTCAAACATACTAATAAATTCTAATTTTACAGTAATTTAGTTACAAAATATAGTAATTTAGTTACAAAAGAATACCTACATTTATTTATTTTATCTACAGCATTGCATAAATGATTTTTTTTTGTTGGCCAATGAGGCTAGAAGTAGCATTAAAAATGTGGAAGAAATGATATTAGGTCCCAGATATTGAATTAAACTGTTATTATGCGTAAAACTGGAAAAACTATAGGTTCCAAACTGCAAATCACTATAAGCAGTTTTTATTTCCACAAACAGTTGCATTAGAGTTCACAAGGCTGTTTATGTGAATGAGAAATACATATGCTAAACTCTGAATTGTTCAAATTCATCTAACGCCTACACGTCTGTAAGGCACACACCTGAGATCTTCTTTCTTGATTATCTTGATGATCTTGAGCTGATGCTACAGGAAAATGCTACTCAGGTATACAATTCACCAGAACGTGTCTATTAGGAGTAAACTGTAAGACGAAAAGTGATTGTTTCTCCTTCTGCATGTTACTATGTGCATGGGTTCAATCTTCACCAATGTTGTTGACAGTAACTGTATTTCCAAGAATTAATCTCTATATTGTCTTACCTTTGTGGAAGATTACAGTCAAATGCATATGACAGAAACTAGTAACACTGGAGTACACTTACTACTGTTAGTGAGTCTACTGATTTATAACCAGAAACTGAAGTCTATTATCCTGCCTTTCAAACAAATTAACATGGTTAAAACAACCTGGAACTGATTTTAGATGAAATTGTACCTTCATGTACTTGTTTTCCAACTGATTGAGTAAGGGCTGTAAAAGCAATAACTAAGAGAACTAAGAGGAAGATGTCTGAAGAACATACCTGAGTTATCATCTGATTTTTTTTCCCCAGGATTCTAGGCAGAGGTTTTCTTTTAACTTTGGGCATCTCAGACAAAACTAAAAAATTTGTTTTTTCTTTCACAGAGGGAATGTGGTAAAAGGGAAGTCGAGGATAAGATGTTTCAGAGACAGCTGAAGAAAACAAAGAAGGATTAATTCAATATCTCAAGTCAAACCATATCTATTTTAATATTCAGTATGATTGATCACAGGTTCCAACATATCTATAACAAGATATTTATACTGTTATCTATAAGAACAGTGTAATAAGCCTTAAGGTAAAATGCCTCCAATTTGATAATCGAGAATGGAAAACTTTGTATGAAAATATGGGAAGTGCTGCAAACACTGATGAAGGTGAATATTAAAGCTGGTATTCATATTCAGGTAGAGTTATTTGAAAGGGAGTACATTCAATTTCATAGCACCTCCTTGTCTCAGTAGTTATTCAGATGACAGAATATTACTTTCAGAATCATTGCCATTCATATATGGCTTCCAAACACTGAGCAGACTGCAACATTACTGGGGCTGAACTTCATGGGCCGAGCGCTTTTCACTTCTTGTCTTTAAAAATAACTGATCTTCACGAGATGTCATGAATTAATAATTTGAGACAGCATGGCTATAAAGAACATGCTCTCTCCCCCATGTTATATATCGCGGTTTATGTTCTGAAAACAACAGCGGAACTGCCACCAATTTTATTTTATTTCATAGATATGGTTATTCAAACTATTTTGAGTAATTTGAAGTCTAATGTCCATTTCCAAATTCTGCAAGATGGCAAGACATGCTGTCAAGTCACTTATGTCTTAACCTGCAGTCAACTCTACAACAACAACCCCCACCCCATCAATTTTTAAAAACCTTGAAGTTTACTTTGGGTTGTACTTGAATTTCAAAACTAATTTGTTTTCCTGCTTGCAAGAACCTGTTGCAAGAGCCTTTTTTTTTTCCTTCAAGACTTTTTTTTTTTCTTCTTTCCAAGTTTAAAACTTTTACTTCTGCTAGACATGGATCTTGTGAAGGCCTTTAAAAGGACTAGGAATTTACATAGGTCAAATAAGTATCAACAAATAGATTTTAAAAGTCTGATGTATTTCATGCATATTTATTCTAGAGTGCCCAACACTTTTTGTTTTTAATATGGAAAATAATAATGGATATTTACAAACATTCCAAATGTATTAGTTACTCCTTTCCATAATTCTGGGAGATTAGAATGGGAGAAAAAAGCAGCACATGAACTAGTGTTAAAAATTATATTGGAAAAGTTCAATTTCTACTCCTGTGTTTTGATCTCACCACTACCACAAGTCTCATTGCTCATATATTTACTGTTAGCTGCTATTTTATTGTTTCTATAGTATTGCAAATAAGCATGAAGTAATTGATTAGTTTGCTTACAAAAATGTAGATAGGCTGCATGTTCATTTGTCATTCTTTCTTTGTGTTGTTTCCTGGCAGCTTTGGAGGCTTTCCAGTTCATTAGGAACTGTCTTTCCATTTCTTTAATTTCTTTCCCATCGAGGGATTCTGTCAAAGAGAAGAGAACACTTTCTGTGATACCCCAAGTTAACTAACAGGCTGTACAAATCTGTATATAAAGTCTGCTGGTTCTATATTTGCTCTCCTCAAATATTTTTTTCTCTTTTTAGTCTTTTGTTAAAAATAACACCCTCAATACAGCTTGATGTTCACATTCAAGAAGCAAGAGTGAGTTGACACATCTTAATTACAAAAGAAAGCATCTATTCTTTTTATAACTTTCAAGGGAAATACATGTATTTCACATATAGTTAACATGCAGCACCTTATGGAATGTTTTGAAGAAAAACTATACCCTTACACAAGATATATATAGGTGCAGAAATTCAGGTTAAGAGAGAGAGACCGCATGTCTTACCAATCAAAGAACCCTACTGATCATGAAGACAGACAGACAGACAGACAGATCTGGCTCTTTAAGGTTAACTTTTCTCAGGTGCCATAAAGCTTATGCTCTGGGTTTCCTTGGTTGCATCTGCATTTCTGAGCCAGACCAAATGAAGTACCTCATTTGGCCACAAATTTAGGTTGCGTTAGAAGTGTCCTAAGGCACTGTTATTTTCATTGTGCAGACAGGCTTTTTCTTTTTTTTTAATGGCCAACATTTTATACTCTCAGAAAAACTGAAGACAAGTTCTGTAATTACAGCTTTTATGATAATTGCCATCTTTATCCAAAAAAGTGAAAAACGATCAGATATTTTTTACTTCTTTCTACAGTATGAATACTTAGATATAGAAGAATAAGTTCCTTCCTTTTATGTTAAAATGATCTCAAAATAATAATTTAAACTGCATCACAGTAAGGATAAGATTAACAAATACATTCACAACATAAGTGTAAACTGCTTTTAAGGACAAATGTTATATAACAAATTCCAAATACGGTAAGGTATGACCCGTGCAACTGTAACTGTACAACTGAAACACCTAAATACTACAGGCTGATAGGGGAATAGTAGACTGAACTTAAATGTGAAAATCAGTTTCACAACATCTGGAATGTGAATACAGCAAGGTCTTGTCTTAGAACAGTCTCACCAATCATCTATTATAAAACAAATAATTACAACTCTTAATAGCAAAAGATAAGCAACAGAGTATGTGTAGTTGATTCATAAGCAGTTTTAGCTACATTATCTTTACATAAATTAAAAACATATTATTTGACATAAATACCTATGGCAGTAGTTGTGTTTACATACATAGTGCAATTCAAGAACGGTTAACCTATCAGTTATTTTTTAAAACTGTGAGGGTGACGGGTGGGTTTCGGGGGCTGGCTATTTGGTTTATTTTTACCTAAAGTTTGTGACTGTACTACAATCCTGTCCCTGTACTTCGGTTTGTGGCAGATGGGGTTTCCTGTGAGATCCATTCTGCGTAGCTTCGTCCATTTCTTTAATGCAACCTCCAAATCCTGCAATTGATACAAGGACAGAACATTGTGATTATTTTTCCTTCTCCAGAGTAAAATTCAACAGTAATGTGATTTGTTCAGCCAGGCCCACATCCTGCACACAGAAATAACTTCAATGAGACTATTCATATATTAATACGCACATTAAGAATGTGCATTTTCAAACAGAGTGGTGCATAGCATTCCCTGAATATATGATAATTGCACAGAAGAAATGGTGATGTAGTTGGAAAACTCTGCATTTTTAAGGACACAGTAATGCCAGCTATAGAATATTACCACTACAATCCCACTTATAAGCACCTAAAGCTGAGGAATTACCAGCCAAAAACTTTGTGTGATATGTAATGTCTGCTAATGCATCCCCATGGTCTCACAGAGCCCTTAGAATATCAGTGTCTGAATAGATTTTGAAAAAATTCTGGAAGAATCAGTACTTTACAGAGAAAGACCACACTAAAAAAAAAACTAAAAATTGTGCAAATCACAGTAGACTGCCTCTCTCTTTATATATATGTAACTGTATTTTACAGGAGAAACAGTAATCCCCCCCTAGAGAACTGTGGGTGGTCAGTTATAGTATTGGCCCAAATAGTGAAATTTTTGAAATACACCTTTCTTCATCTGTTTTTTTTGCCTGGTTACCCAAGGGCAGTATGACCTGGATAAAACTTCTTCTGTCTTTTAAATACAATAAATTCAAGTTAAAAGGATGCAAAGCTTAGCAGATTGGTCCTTTACACTCAGATACCCTACTTTCTGAAATACTTTCTTTTCAAAATTTCATTTAACTCTCATTCTTGATAGGCTTCCTTATATGTGTGAAAAACTTAAGGTAGGTTTCAAAGCAATTTGTATGAATACAAAAGGAGAATTTATGTTCTACAGTTGTAATAATTTGGAAAAAATCTACTAATCATGATGTGATGGATTCTAACCTGCAAAGTCTGTAGAATTTTGTAGTTTATGACAATAATAAAGCATCTAGTGATGTAGATATCTCTTAGCTGCTTCAAATTTAGAAAATCAACTGGGTAACACAAGCAGATAGAATTCTGGTTTTCCAGGCTCTGCACCTTTGATAGAAAATCCTCCTGGGAATATTCTATGGGTTATATAATACATGTTTTAAAAAGTCATGTGGAAGTGGCAGCGCTGCCTCACACCTCCAAACCATATCATTTTTTATTGATGATGATGGTGATATCAACTATCATCTATTGTTATCCAGTGATGATAACATCTTTTTAGAAAAATAGAGAGTAAAAGTCTGGTACTGTGAGAAGCAAGACTGATAAAACAACACAAGAAACTCTGAGGACCAGTCCACATGAAGAAATCTCAGAATGTCACACAGCAAAGCTTCATCGGCATGTCTCAGAATAGCAATATGATAACCCCCACAGCTTAGGTGCTAACATTTAATCACAAACACAACAATTTAGGGGAAAATGCTTTAGGTCAGGCTCATTAGAAAAGAAATAGCATTTAGCAAGGGTATTTATTTATTCTTACTTAACCATTTAGGCATTGTCATTTAATTTGAACGTGTTCTAGATTTCACTAGAAATAATTTTTTCAAGTAATAGTTTGGCAACAAGAAATTGTCTGTTACTGAAATAAAATGTATACAGTTTAACATTGATGAATGTATACAAAGAGTCCTGTAGATTTTTGCTAGCTGTTACTTACTTGATAAATGACCCAGAACATGCTTACTCCAGTGTATGTTTATCTAAGAGCACACTAATCCTGTGCTGAAATATGATTACCCTTTCGATACGCTCTGGTTGTTCATTGCCTTCCTGTCTCTAATAAAGTGCTTTCACTTCCCAGCCTTTCAATAAGCTGTACTAAGGGGACCAGACACTCTTCTGGGCAGTCTCCGTTTGATAAATGATCATGTCATGCTATCACTTTGAGGTCTGCTACAAAATACTGACGAGCAAATTATATTCCATCGGGGTGGGGAGTGGGGAAGGGCAAGTGCCTTAGTAGGCAGCTGTAGCACTGGGAAGAACGTTCTTACCAATTAACGATGGCCATTTAAGAATTGGTATTTGACCAGTATGCTCCAGTTTTTATTGGAAACGTCTAGTCCAACTGCCCTAACTACATCTACAGACAGCAATTTGTCACAGCTTTGACTACCTGTCATAATCTGTTTGAGAAAATCTATACTTTTTCTCTTGTTCCTGACTCAATTCTGAAGCGAATGAATTCATCTTTCGTGATATCCTCTTGTCATAATCAATACTGGGCAGAGGTTGAATAAATTAAAATACTTAGGAAATACAGATTTTTTGTAGGTATTTCTAGCTATATTTTCTCTATCTATCCAAATACACAAGTCATAATCTTCCCAAAATGAAGGTCATTAATAAACAAACAATATCCTGGCTTTTTGTAAACAGGAACAGTTGTGTTGTTGGTTGTTGTTGTGTTTGGGTTTTTTTAAGAGGCATAGTATTTTTAAAAAAATCTTTTAGTATTCCAACCCTAATAAACTGCCTAAAAGTCCTTGTGAACCTGACTAAAGTCAATCAGAAGCTCAAAACGATAAATAAATGAAGTAGCAAGCAACAGAAAACAAAGAAAAGCAAATCCTATTAAAATCAATTATGTTCTTGATAATAGACCTACGACATGCTTTTTATGTGTGGTAGCTAGTCATAGTAAGTTGTTGTGCATGAAGTGAGAAAAATTACTTAATTTTGTTCTGTCTACTGTTGAGACTGTGTTATATAAACTTTAGTCATGTGAAATGAGGTCATATGCCTTGATGTCTGTTAATTATGCTAACAATGCAGCAAATTATCCAGAACCTTAAGTGCTTCCATTTACTAGCCCTAATTTGCAACTACGCCAAAATCAACGTGGCATTGTTGAAAAGCGAATATGGGTTTTCGTAATACCGGGAAAAATCGAGATAAATGTTTAGCCATAAAAGAATTATACTGGTTATACAAAAGTGAGAAAAGCCTGCATGAGAAGATTGTACTTCACGCATTTCTTGTGCCTTTGACGTTATTCCTGCTGCCATCTACCTCTGCTACACAGCTCACTGGTGGTGACCAGCCCTGCTTCTCTACAGCTTCTCTTCCCAGCGGGTGAAGCCCAACTGGGTACAGAGCTCTCCAACACTTCTCTGTTGTGCAGCAGCACCACAGTCTCTGATCAAGGCCAGACATTCCTGGGGATGTTCTTGATGGCAGTGATGGGGAAGCAGGAATGGGAAAACAGGGGACATAGAAAAAGAGGTCCATGGCATGAAAAAGAGGTACACATCAGAGTTTTGAAAACAGAGGGGAAAGAGGGAGAAGAATGGAAGCAGCTGGTGTAGGAATGAAAGAGCCTTTGCTGCGTGTAACAAGTTCACTTAGCAGAGGCAATTCTATATGTGTATATATATATATATGTATATATATATATGTAGTATAACTGTATATCCCTTAAAATCCTTTCAGCTGTCACAGTTGTAGAATCATGTTAGCCAAGGAATCATGAAATTCAGGGTTGTAAAAAAACTGAAACACACTCAAACTTTCTGTCAGCTATTTTTTTTAAATGGTTAGTGGATGCATGAGATTGTTCTGCCAGATGTCCACTGTAAGTTAAAGCTTCTTAAACAGAGCAAAACCTGACTTTTTTTTTAAATACTTTACATGGTTCACTGCTTTTTCAACAGTGTTTTGTTTTGTTTTTTTTTTTCATTATTAAAATAAGAATTTATATTAGCAATAAGTAAAGCCTACTAAAATGTAATCTCTAAAACACAGTAATTGTAGCTGGGAAGTTGGACATCCAGCTGCATTACACAATATGTTAGACGCATTCAATTTGGTCATCAATTTTACAGGTCAGCAAAGATACGAATAGAAACATCCTATCTGTTTCATATTTTCCAAACCTGGAGATTGTTTCGAAAACACACAGGACAGTCACTTTCAGAATTTACCAGAGCTTGATGCAAGTGTAACTGACAGCAGCAGCAGCAGGAAATTCAAATGCTAACCACATACTTCTTCAAAAGCTGTGACCATGTAACAGGGAAATCTAAATATCTAATTGATTCGGGTAAATATTAACTCTGGTCTTCTTGATGATGAAACAACGACATTTAATAACTATTAGATAATATATACACAGTTACTGAATAATGCGGTATTTTTGTCCTCTCCTTATTCTGTTTCAGAAGATACTGTTTTTTCCTCTGAGACATTGAAAACGCTGTCTCTGAACTGGCATCCCCATTCTTAAAAATAATTCATTCTTTGGCTAAGACAATCTTCTTTTTAGATCATCACAACGGAAGTATTTTGTATTTATAAGAAAGAAAAAAGACAAAAATAATCACTGTAACAAGTTTTATTTAGAAAATGAACCCTTTTCAAAAGAGAAGCTTTGGAGACACTAACTATTTAAAAAATCTTACCGCTATTTTGATGTAACCAACACAGTCAATATGGTTTTAATTACCCAGCAAAAGCCAACATGAATTGTATTTTGATATTAATTCAATCACAACTGCCAGACAGAAACACAATGTGAAATACAATACACTAATAATTGTCTAGTAAAAAATGCATCATTCAAGATTTTTTAATATTAAAAAATAAAAAATAAGAGTCCACATAAAGTATATTGACCTAGATAATTGATAGGTTATGCACACAAAATACTAGAATATCCTCATTAGTAAATGAACAGCCAAATTAAAAATAAGGTATTAAGTGTTCTTAGAATTAATAAGAATAATTATTTTAATAATTACTAACCAGAGAAAATTACCTTTTCTAAGGAAAAGGAATGTATCTGCAAACCAGTAATGAAAGAGTTTATTTTAATCAAGGCTTTGCTTTGGTGATTTGGATTATGATTGAAGCCAATTAATTTTACTATTTATTAACAGAAATATAGATTTTTTTTTTTAAAGCAGAACACTAATGCCTATGGTTTACATTAAATAGAAACAGTGCTTATTAAGTAATATATAAAGTTTGTTCCATGCCTTCACTGTGCAGTAATGGTGTCAGCATACTGTTCAACATAAATTTGATAATCAGTTCCTAGCATGACACTAAAATTATTTTTTAACTGCTCCTTATGTCAAGAAGTAGAAGACATCATAACTTATAAAAATAATGAGAAGTGACAAGGCCAATACTGTTTGTTTTGAGAAGCCAGAAATTGTAAATCTAGAACATTCTGTGTGAACTACATTCACTACTGCAAAAGGAAAAGCAAAACCACATTTATTTAATTTTAAAATTTATTTTAAAATTTATTTTAAATATTTTATTTTATTTTATTTTATTTTATTTTATTTTATTTTATTTTATTTTATTTTATTTTATTTTATTTTATTTTATTTTATTTTTATTTTAGTTTTTTACTGTGGAAGTTAGAGCTCCTGCCTATGAAGATGTCTGTCCTTAGCAGAAAATTATGAAATTCAATATATACTTTCACGATGAATACTTGTTATGCTACTCCAGCAACACCAGTCACAGTCATTTTGATATTAGAACGGCAGCAAAATCAGCCAGATGATCTGATATCCAAGAAGCAGCTTTTACGTTAAAACAGAGAACTAAAAACTGTAATGTGGTAAAATGTTGAGAGTTAAAAAACAATGGCTATGTCACCTTTGTAAATTAAGCCACTGATAGTCACTCGGATGGCCAAAACATACACACTAATTTTACATATTGAACATATTATGTTGTAGTTATAACTTCCGTGCATTTACTACTCAGTTAACAGATGTATGCACAACTGCCACTTTACATAGGATTAAAGGACATTTAGACGTACTAGATAAATGGTTCTCCATTTTTAATCTCAAGACAATTTTCGGATGAGAAAAGACAGCATGCGTGGAAAGTCAGAGGTTCAATAACTGTAGAAGTAAAGTTTTGTTTTACTCATCTATTTAGTGATAAAGATGAATTGACTAATTTCTTATCACCCATACTACTAGAACAAATACTTATTTTAATACCTTCATACGTTGAAGTTGATTGTCAGCTGCTATAAGATAAGAAAGATTTTCCAAAATTGCCAGTTCTTCTAATGCATCAATGTTGTTATTGCTGATATTCAATACAGACAAAGATTTCTGAAGGAAGAAAAGCAGAAAAAGTTTTGTTGTTTTTTTTTTTTTTTTTGTGCCATGAATGAGTCAAGTTGTAAATTCTTACAGAAAATTCTCTTAAAGGAAGAACAAGCATATGAAGCAGAATCATGCAAATGCAAATATAACTACCATGTACCTCATATGTTGTTTTATGTTGGCTTTCCATCTTGTCCTAAAATGCTGTTTATTTTGGTTTTGAAGTAAAACCAAAGATAATTTCTTAACTATTTCAGTAATTCTTAGTAAATACAGAATTGTTGTTTTTCTCTAAATGTGTTCAAATGCCTTAGAGAGTTCTGCAAGTGCCACTAACTCTACATTTGAAGTGTGAATCAGCCACAGAAACTGACTGCCTTTTCCAAGGTTACATCTGACCTGCCTTGAGCTGAAATCCATATCTGATACCCAGTAGTCCCATTTGACAGCTGCACTATGCTGTTCTTCTTTCTGGTTTGATCCTACAAACCTCTTGCTATACATGCCTGTATTCCTTGAAGCTTCTTTGAAACACTAGTGAGACATATAATGAACTTTGCCATTTGTAAAAGACACTGCTTAGAAAGATCCTTACATTCTAGATAAAAAGTAAATAAGTTTCAGGTGTTTATCTCAGGAAATACTTAATGTAGTTTCATGTAAAAGGACCAAGAAGCTTATATCTCTAGAAGATGAAAAAGGACACCTAATCCAGTGCCATACCAGATATGGCAATTACCATTAGTTAGAAAATGCCTATTTCAGTGGTGTATACAGGACATCTAACCCCCTTCTAAAACCTGACAAAGACCAACATTGCAGGCAGAAATGACTAGTATCATCCTGGTACACACAGAGCATAAACTTAATCTCCTCAATCAAAAGATTAATGATGATGTGATCATCAAAACATTTGCTTGTGGCACACAGGGAGCTATATGGTCCCATCTTTTTGGCTCTTTCCTCTATGACAGCATTAAGAGCAAGACACAGAAGATGAAGTAAGAAGTGATGTCTTGAAGAGGGACCAAACACTTAGCATCCAAAGGGTAAAAATAGAATGTTTTACATGTAGCTTCCACAAAGATGTTACATGGTCAATAATGCAAAGGATTTCTTACAAACCAAACCAAACCTACACCAAAACACCTTAAATAAAAGCCACAAAGAACAAAATGCTACTGACTCTAGGCCAGGATGCTGAAAAACACTGAAGTACACGAGTTATCATCCTGGGAATAATAAAGTTATTTGATCTCCCTCTACTTTCATCATTTATCTAATACAGAAAGAGGAAAGTAAAAATGCTCTCACAGGAATGGCTCATTTCTTTTAAAGGAAAATGGCAATACATTTTCCTAATGTATTAGGTAATACAAATCTCAAACCAGAAATAATTAGAGCTGGGTCAAATGTTTATGATATACACATGAACAAAAGAACTTGCTTTTCAGTGAGTTCTGTAGCTTCACAAGAAAAGCTCATCAAGCCCCGACTACACTTTGGGAGACAAAGCAAGATGATTTCTTTTCTTTTTTTTTAGTATAGAACTACATCCATTAGTAAAAAAAGTCTATTTATTTAACCACTTCGACAATACATTTGATGTTCACTGAACAATTAACATATTGGAAGAAAATTTCAAAAGCTGGTTTTCCTGAAATCTTGACATACCACAACACAGAAATCTTGCAGAACTAAAACTGAATGCTTTTGATTTTGTTCTTAAGATCCAGAAAAAATGCTGTTGGCATATTTTTCTTTTCTGTTGCCATTGCATTCTCTAGAGAAATACAAAAGGCAGTAAATAAACTAATGTAACAATCAAATCAGAGAAATACTAAGAAATGAATTCACTACAAACTAAGTAGACTAAGATAACTAACAGTGATGAATTCCTACCCCTTTTTTAGTTTATTCACATTCTGTTGGTATAGGGCATCCACACATTTCCTTACTTCCGTTCTCTCTTTATCCTCATTTCCATCCTTCGCAGAAAAGTAAATGAAGTAGAACCTGCTGGACTCTGTGCTTATATGAGAACTGGGGCAGGAGTCCCTTGGTAGATTTGAAAAAATGCCACCAATTGGCAGAAAAGGAAAACATGCAGTGATCAAGCCCTAATAACTTAACTTAAAAATACTGATCTACTGATTAACGGCTCATGGAAATTCTCAAAATGTACTTACTGCCAGGGACCTAAGAGATCTTGGATCAAATAGAAGCTTTTCACCAAGAGGGAGATGTTGATTTTCAATATGTAGCTCCCTTATTTTTTCTATTTTATCCAAACCCTCCACTACAGTGATGGAGTTGCCCCCCAAATACCTGCAGTATAGAACACAAAATAGATTAAATATCCTTTGAAAGTAAGAGCAAGCACAAGGCCTCAAGATATTTAAAAAAGTATTAAGTATTATTGAATAATACCTAGAAATTATAATAGAAAAAATAACCTAGCATGCGAGTAGAACATACAGCTGACAGTTCCAAGATTTTTCTGGCAGTTATTATTATTATTATTATTATTATTATTATTATTATTATTATTATTATTATTATTATTATTATTATTGGCAAAAAAATAATTTAAATGCAAATAAGTATGTTAAGATGATAAGTCATTACTTATATCATAGAATGCTTCATTAAAAAATCATAAGCAATTACTTTTATTTGAAAAGTAAAATTTAAGAGCTGAGAGGACCTTAATGGCTACATATTTTAAAAAATTTCTTAGTGTAATAATTATTCTTTTAGTGAAATAAATACATAATTTCAAACTTACAGTTTTTCAAGGTTTTTCAGCAATGAGAGATTTTCTATACATGAAATACGATTGTTCTGAAGGTAAAGGTGTGTTATATTTGAAGCAAAGTCCAAGTTCTGGATCTGACGGATTTGATTATCATATAAATACAGAACTCGAAGATTTTTACACAAAGAGAGGTGACCCTGAAATAAACAATAACAAATTAATGCTACATAGATTTAACTCATTGGCTGCTTCTGGAAGCTGTTGATCGTTTTTAATTTAATTTCTGCTGCAGGATTTATACATTTTTACCTTTAACAAAAACTTTTCACAACTGTTTTTCTTAGAAAAGCTGAGTTAGTGTCAGTAATAATCAAATTTAAGACTGAAATCTGTCATTACTATTCTGCCACACTGAAGCTGAGGACTACAGCCATCACCAGCAGGCACATCAGAACCTGTGTGACTTCATTCCCTTCCCTGTCTTGATGACGTGGATTTCAGAAAATCACAATTATTAGTGTAGTCATCTCCATCAAACCTCAGTGATGTAATGGAACTAGTTCTCGGTAAAGGAATCCTGATTTATACAAAAACTTGCAGTTCGGAGATTTTTAATACACTTCCAAGTCTGCGATTCCACTCAAATGTCAAGTTTCTTTGAATGTGTTTCTCTTAAATAACTGAAAGGACACATATTCTCATGAGGGTTTCGGTAAAACTTCTCTATGGCATCTGACGAACCAGTCCTAATCAAATGGACTGATCAAATTAGTGACTCGCTACGGCTGTGCACATTCCTAGGACTGGGCTGAATAAACCCATTTGCTTGCACGGACGCATTCACATAGAACAAGCTATTTAATCTTCTTGACTGAAATCACACTTTTAAAGCAGAAATCCACCACGTACAACAATTCCGTTGTTCAGGGTTTAGCAATTTCAAAATGTGCTCAGTATCTTGAGGGGATTCGAAGTTACTCAGGTCTTATTGAAACCTGTATAAATTTCCTATTATTAAAGTCAAAGGAAGGAGGACTAGGTTAAGTTTGCAGGTTTAGCCTTTGAAAATGAAAAGGTCGTGGATTATTTTTTATATGAATAAGCCCCAGGGAGCAATTAAAAAAAAAAAAAGAAGATTTTAACCTGACTAATGTGAAAAAGCCACTATACCAGTCCAAATTTGTTAACCTCACTTGGCTTATATCCTGTTCCTGAAATCCCCTTTCCTTTCTCAGACTTCCTCTGAAATCTAAGAAATAAATCACAGATAGATTGAAAAGATTGTGCTGTGAGTTAACAACTTTTTGTAAAATTCCCCAAGACTACAAAAAAATTTGCATTAATGAGAATAAAATAAGCGTTGCACTTAATAGTATGTAATATAATTACTGCTTCCTTTAACACAAAAATCTGATCTGCAAAATTATGTCCTCATTTTCTGTTCCACAGTTTGCGTGGAATAAACACATCAATAAACACTAGACTTTAAATAAAACACCAAACTGCTGCTGAAAGTATTAACTTTGGTTTTTAACTTCAGACCTAAAGTCTCCAAGATCACTATAGCTGGATTTCAACGGGGCTAGAGCGCTGCTGTCAAAGCCCTGCAGGTACTGATTCAATGGCAACAGCCTGGCTCCATTCTATAGGAAAAGTGTCAGATCTAAATGATTAATTTGAAATATTCTCTTTATTAAGTGGCGAAAGAGGTAAGCAAACAGAGTTATCACTTCCATTCTGGTGAATTCCTGAAAGATCCTTTACAATGTAGCAACTGTACGAAATAATCAAAATAGCAAATTGTTTTGAGTTTTTTTTAGAGCTGCAGATTTTTATAATAGTTCTGTGAAATACTGCAAAGAATATTTCACTTCAACACTTCAATTCATCTGTCTTGTGCAATTGCTTA
The DNA here is from genome assembly GCF_964273445.1 of Streptopelia decaocto. Lineage (NCBI taxonomy): Eukaryota > Metazoa > Chordata > Aves > Columbiformes > Columbidae > Streptopelia > Streptopelia decaocto. The sequence goes on along the minus strand of NC_138655.1, from coordinate 36,486,575 downwards.
CATGGGTTTTCTATTTTAATTAATTACAAAAATAGAGGTGTACTGATAATATCCTTCTTGTCCACTACACAGATTATATATATTTCCACAGTTTCAGGTAAGCAAAATGCTTCAACAAGATTTTTGCCACATGAAGAAAAAATATCAGGTCAATAATAAGAAACTCTGCAGACTGTTGGAGTTACAGTCACCCGCTTTGATGTTTTATATGAAAAGTTACAGTTGAAAGATTTTCACATTTCAAATGCCACACATTTAAAATCCATTTAAGCATTTTTACATACAAGCAGTGTTCCACACAGCAGTGAATGTTGAAGCAGTTTTCCAAACAGATGTATTATTAACGCTTACTTGCAAATCAATACAAATGTTGAAACATACTATAGCTGTTATAAAACAGAAACTTGGCTTTGCTAGTTTGTCTCTCCAACTATAAACAATTAATCATAAGAGTAACTACAAAACAACTGAGTAGCCAGGTTAAAAGGAATAAAGAAAAATAAATCTTACAATTGTGTCTATATTTTTATCTGATAAATTCAGATGAGTTATTTTCCGCAGATACTGTCCAAAGTCCTCTTCATTGCGATTCTTGTGACTGACACTCTTAGCAATTAGGTCCTTTGTTAGTCGAACCATAATTCTGTAATAGGCCAAACTGCTCTACTGCTTCTTTTAATAGTGTATTCCACATGCTCTTTTAAGTAGTTTAATAAAACACCTTAAAAACAGAAAGGAAAATATCAGAATATCATACTGCTTGTACCCTAGGTTTTCAACAAAGCTGACATGCATATTTCAGATCTGATGTTTCCCCAACAGTTCCCTTTTTGCTTAGCCACACGTTTATGTATAGTCTTTGCTGCTTATAAAAACTTATCCCTTTCTTGCAGCCATTTTTTCAAATTTTTAGTGTATTAACTAACATTTGGAAAACATTTTAATATTTGATTTTTTTTTCAGGGTGCTTAAGAAGGTTGGACCCAGTCTTCATCTTTTTCATATAGAAATATGAGCACAGTGGTCCACAGCAGAAGTAATTAATACACATAAATAAATAACTAATGTCAGCTCATAGCTTAATTATAAGTTAGAAAATACATCACTCTCTGTAGCAGGTTTTACAGGCCATGAAAAGTGGCAGAAAGCTACAGTACTCTTTGTATGTGTGCAGAGCCCTTTTACCACGCACACAACTGCATGTACATTTGTTACGTACAGTCAAAAACTGTGAGTTTTACACATATTGTAGAGGCTTTCACAACAATACCAACTTTTTTTTTTTTTTTTTTTTTTTTTTAATTCTGGCCATTGTTCCCAAATGAGCTTATGAACTGGAGAATGGAAGGAGAGAGGAGGGAAGATGCAAGACACATTGTTTGAACTGGATGTGGGGATAAAAATACCCTAACAAATATAACAACAACTCAAAATAAAAAGGTTGGCTGTACATAATAGAATGTACATTAGGTATTTTAGCCAACACATAATACCCCCACATTAATGTATCAAAAAAATGGAGGAGACAGCAAAAAGCATTTCAATCCTAAAACTCACGCTCAACCAAAGCACAGAGATTCCTCTTTGTACTACATTTGTAAGAAACCCAGGGAAAGCAAAGATTGAAACTGTGAAGACAGAAGAAACTTCCTTACATACTAAGCAAGGCTGAAACTCAGTAGTTCCCCTTATCCATGTGGGTTTTGTGTGTGTGCGTTTGTTTGTTTGTTTTAACTGAGAAGTGTGGTTTTTTTCTGCTTTTTTAATTAAAAATACCTTTCGCAGTCCCTTCTTAGACCTTCTTCCCAAAGAAGCAGTAGCAGCAGAGAAGCCGCTCTGCCAGCTTTGGGGCTGTCCCTGCGGCAGGTCTCCCTCCATCCCCGGCTCCCAGAGCCCTGTCATTTCACCCTCTAGGCCCCGGCACGGCCCCGGCCCCTCGCCCCAGCGCACACAGCAGGCGGCCTGAGGACGCCCGGGACCCACCGCCCCCAAGCACAGCCCGTGGGAAGGCGGCTTTGAGGTCCCTGCCCGTAAACGAAGCGGGACAGGTAAGAGGCAGGATGCGCCCCGAACGCCCATCCCCGAAAGGAAGGGTCCCGGTTCGGTCCGGCCCGGCGCCGCTCTCCCCTCACCTCCCGGGACGCAGCCACCGCCCCTGGTTGCCACGGCAACCGCACGCCAGCAGCCACCCAGGAACCACGTCCCGCCGTCGGCCGCGGCGCAGGGCCGTTCCCAGCCAATCAGCGTTGAGGAGAGAGCACGGGCGCGGAGAGGGCGGGGACTGCGCGTGCGCAGCTGCGGCCACCGCGCGGTATCGCGGAGGGCACGCGGGGCGGGGGAGTTTTTCGGTGGCCTGAGGTGCTGTGTGGCGTGTCAGAGAATCGTAGAATCGTTTCGGTGGAAAGAGACGCTTAGGATCATCGAGTCGGACTCTAGTACTAAACCATGTCCGTAAGAACCTTGTCTATACATCCTTTAAACACCTCCAGGAATGGTGACTCAACCACTTCCCTGGGCAGCCTGTTCCAATGCCTGACAACTGTTTCCGTTAATAATTTTTTCGTAATATCCAATCTAAACCACTCCTGGCACAACTTGAGGCCATTTCCTCTTGTCCTATCACTTGCTACTTGGGAGAAGAGACCAACACCCTCCATGCTACAACCTCCTTTCATGTAGCTGTAGACAGCGATAAGGTCTCCCCTCAGCCTCCTTTTCTCCAGGCTGAACAGCCCCAGTTCCCTCAGCTGCTTCTCATCAGACTTGTGCTCCAGACCCCTCACCAACTTTGTCACCCTCGAAAGGCGCTGCTTGGGCTCGCTAGTGGCTGTGCTTCCCCTTGCCAGACCCCTGGTGTGTCCCCAGGTGTCAGGGACCGGGTGTTGCTTTTTAGCCCGCAGTCATGGGCCTGGCTATGCCGCTGAGGCAAAACAGTGTCACTGTGGCACAGGCCAGGGGCACAGGCATGGACGGCAGTGTGGGTGCTCCCTGGGCAAGCTGGGGCCTGTCAGCCCACCTCAGGAGTCTGGAGAAGAGCAAATGCAACAGGGGAGTTTCCTGGAAGAAAACTTGGAAACCTGACGATGGAAATCGACTTTGAACAACATCTCCCTTAAGAAGAGGTCATTGCCTTTTAAATATCTTAATAATGCTATGTGTTCATAAATTTTATTTGCTTGAACGTTTTCCATTTGGTGTTACCCCTTCTTCCTGCATGCCAGGCATTTTTGTGAGCATGAATTACTGGCAACCAAAATGATATGGTTTATGTCCCACATGCTTAAATTAGAAGTATTAATAGTTTAATAAATTCAGTTGATACTGTATTTAACAGTAATGTTCTATAAGAAAGGTTAGCAAATGTTTAATAATTTTTCCTATGTTGAAAAATTATTCCAATTTGGGATTAGTCATGTGTGGTGTGGTGTGGTTTTGTTTTGTTTTTAATATATCAACCCATTTGGTGCCTTTTAAAATGAATTTATTACTGATGCCACAAAACTGTGAGGAGTGGCTGATACACCAGGGGGTTGTGCTGCCATCCAGAGGCACCTTGACAGGCTGGAGAAATGGGCCGATGGGATTCCTGAGGACTTCAACAAGGGGAAGTGCAAAGTCCTGCCCCTGGGCTGGAACAACCCCAGGCACCAGCACAGGCTGGGGACTGACCAGCTGGAAAGCAGCTTTGCAGAGAAGGTCCTGGGGGTCCTGGTGGAGACCAGGTTGGACATGAGCCATCAGTGTGTCCCTGCTGCAAAGAATGTGAGTGGTACCCTGGGCTGCATTAGAGGGGTACTGCCAGCTGTGGAAGGAGGTGATCCTGCCCCTTTATTCATCACCCGTGAGGCCACACACGAAGTACTGTGTCCGGTTCTGGGATCTCCAGTACGAGAGAGACATGGATATACCAGAAAGACTTCAGCTAAAAGCCATTAAGATAATGAAGGGACTGGAGCTTCCTTCTTTTGAGGAGAGGCTGAGAGAGCTGGGACTGTTCAGCCTGGAGCAGAGAAGGCTCAGAGGGATCTCATCAATGCATATAAATACCTGACGGGAGGGTGCAAAGAGGACCGAGCCAGGCTCTTTTCAGTGGTGCCCAGTGACAGGAGCAGAGGCAATGGACACACACTGAGACATGGGAGGTTCCCTCTGAACATCAGGAAACACTTTTTCACTGTGAGGGTGACCTGGCACAGGTTGCCCAGAGAGGCTGTGGAGTCCCTGTCCTTGAATATATTCAAAAGCCAACTGTACATGGTCCTGGGCAACTGGCTCTAGGAGGCCCTGTGTGAGTGGGTATGTTGGACCAGATGACCTCCAGAGATCCCTTCCCACCTTGGCCATTCTGTGATTCTAACAATTAAACATATGAATAACAAGTCAACAAAACTTTATACTTGTTATGTGCTTGCTGACAAAATACATTGCTTCCAATGAAACCAAGATTAGGACTTTATTTTTCTCATTGGAAAAATGACACGAAATGTTGTTACAAGTAAGCATGTTCCACTTTGACCTTTGTTAGAAACACAGACAAGGTATAAAGAGTCCCATCCCTCCTACCTCAAATTTCCTATATCCTTCTCTCTGAGGATATGAGAGATCATAAGATGTCCTTATTTCTGTGGTAGAATCCAAACTGAGCATGCCCTGCAGCTGCTTGTTCTGGGAAATGTTTCTGTAAAAAAACTGTGTTAATATTCTGAAAGTTAATTTTGGACTTAGTTTGTTCTCCCTCATGTCTGTAGATCTTGCAGGTGTCTGGGGCTGTCTGTTAGTAATTTGATTTAAAGGCAGAAAAAGCTATGGGAAGTTTCAGAGAGAGTATTTATTCATTAAGATTTGAAATAGGATTCTCATCTGGTGGCACAGAGTATTAAACAATCATCTGTGTACTCTCCAGGATGGCAGTAATTTGGCTGAGTACAAGAAGTCCTTGTCTTCAGAAAAGCTTTTGGAAATACCTGTGTAAAATCATTGATGGCTATATTTCTTACAGTTCCAGATTGGAAAATTGAACTGAAATTTACTTCTAAGGACATAAAACATCTTAAGAGTCTCCCTTGCCTAAACACTATCATGGATTTTGCATAGAGCTATTTCTGCGTATATGGATTCTATTTGTCATAACGAATATGACAAATACCCTTAGAAGATACGCACACTTCTATTTGTAAAACATTAAATTCAAGCCTAACAATTTCTGACAAACTTTTTCAGGGTCAGGTTTCAAATTTTGGATTCAGTCAAGCTTTTTCCTGAGTGTCTCTTGCCTTCCTCTTTTGTGGCTAGACAGCTACATAAAAGAGACTCAGCATAGTTGCTTCTATATAGTCTTTTTAATGCATAAAATATGTCTGAAACAGCTTTTTTAAATTTCAATAAACTTGCAGAGAGCTGTATTGAAACGCCTTTGTCTGAAAAATCACGCTATAATCCATTAAGTCTGATGTTGTCAGCCCCGTTTCTTAAGGACATAGTGCTTATCCATCCTTCATGTCTATATACTTCCCAGTAACTTTTAAACCCATCAAGCCAACTCTGACCAAAACTGACAAAGGGGACAGGCATAGGATGTCAGTAAATTCTACTTTTTTAAACAAAATTCAACAGCTACTTGGAAAAAAAGATGCCCAGCCTAGCATCCGCATTTAAGGGAGGGGCCCAAGTGTGAGCTCAACAGTAACTTGTCTCCATCAGAAATGTGGCAGCCTTCACTCAACCACAGCCCTGCAGGCAGACAGGAGAGCTGGTGCAGCACAGAGGGGCTGTTACAGATGTGGGGAGGGCAGCACCAACTGTGACCCACTAACTTTTTGGTTACAGTCAACAGGGAATAAGACAACGCAGAAGACAGGGCATCGGTATTTTTGCTGCTCATGAATAATAATTACGGTAAATATGTAGCTTCCTCAGTTTTGTCCACGTGTCAAACTTACTCTGAAATAGGCGTATAGCACCAGAACTCTATGTTTATATTTTTATCCTGGAAGTGGGTTAGGTTACATAGGTACCTGGAATAATTATGTAAAGCCCTAACTTTGCAAGCAGCATTTCAAGTTCTTGGACTCGTTCTGTTGCATCACAACAACTCTTGATTAGATTTTAGCAGGACCTCATGCACGCACGAGTAACAGAAGACACATTCAAAGCTAAGCTACTTTTTTTCCCTGTGCTGGAGAAGTGCTGGACTGGAGTTCTGTCCCTGCAGTGCTGCCTTCTCCTTGCTGATCACGCACAGTTCGTGTCTTGTGCTATTGCTGTTTCACTGGTTATACCTCATTGCTGCTTCTCTCACTGCATTAACACTTGCTCATACTGACTGTTGATACCAATAGAGCTGTGCAAGCCTTAGCAAAACTGGAGCTAAGACAGAAAACCACTAATGTAATTGAGATAAATAATATGCTTCAAATACAACTAAAATCAAGTTAAAATATGTCCAATACCAGACAACACCTGAAGCCCAATATGGATAATTATTATTACAAAACTTTAAGGTCTGTTATTAGTACAAACGGTTATCATCATTAATATTACTGACAGATGCCAAAAAGGTGAAATAGTCTTTCTCCATCTCTCAGCATTAAAATCTGTTAGAGCCTGGAAGTAAAAGTGATTAGAAAGCTATCTGTTTGTTAGAACAAACATTTTATCTTTATAGTGTTTATAACATTTTTTTAACAATCACTGTATCTTACCTCCAGCAGAGACTACAGTGTTGATTTGGGAAACGCAAGATTGTCTCCAAATATGAGTGATAAGAAATAATTCAAAACACGCTTTTACAATTTTCATCATAGAGAAAAGAACAGCTTTCCAAATATTGTAATGAACTTCGACAGATGAACGAAGAAGAGAAAATAAAAACTATTATATGCTGCTATTATTCAGAAAGTCAGAGAATGTACTAGTATCTCAGCATTATTTTGTCAAATACTGTACGGAGAGCAAATCTGAGTATTCACACAGCCATTCTTTGTTCTTAAATACATGTAAGATGTTATTTACATGTTATTTGTCCCTGGCTGATGTTTGTGTTAAACCATTTTTGCCACTTTCAGAATTTTACCTAGTTGTCATAAGAATATTTAAAGAGGAAAAGGGAGACGTGCAACAAAAACTTGGTATAACGAGGAGCTAGTTTGGAGTTTGTATCACCATAGAGAATACATACACCTTGTTTAAGAATATCTGCCATATTAGTAACTCTGGGTTTCTCCAGATCTATCTCCAGCTTCATGGAATTCAGACTGAAAAAATAAGCTTAATTCCAACCTCAAATGACATCGTAAGCAAATGCAATGTGTCTTCAGCTGAAGAAGAAAGTTCAGATGGTTGTAATTACTAAAGATTGCATGTCATTAGAAGCAGGCACATAAATTAATTTCCTTTTATAATAAAGTAGTGCCACTGCAGTTATACACAAGCCCCAAGGTAATTGGGTCTAAGCCAAACAGAAATTCACACAGGAAATGATGGACAAATTACATAGGAGTTGAATGCATGTTTCAGCTGAAAATGAAGTTTTCCTAAACTAATTCATTTATAATCTCCTCAAAGGGCTTGGGCATTTCCTATCTGGGATGATGTAAACAGGCAGACTACACGAAAGAGTAAGCATTCTTCACTAACAGCATTATTAAAAATATTGTTGTTTAAGGTGGTAATGTCTGACAAACTGGAAATGTAGCTATGACCTTTAGGGCATAAAAATGCTAATACATATCCTTTCTCATCTGTATTTTTAAAAGGCTAAAGATCAATCTTATTATTTCATAGAGGAAAACAGACACTAGCTCTGGCAAAAATGCCTTGCTAAAGTTTCTGCACTCCTGGTTTGTGAAAAGCCAGGAAGAGAACTCAGGTCTCCCGAGATGCAGTCCTGTGACCTATCCACTGGACCATGCTACTTCCCAGAATACTGTAGTTTTCAGAAAGCCCTGTATGAAGCAGTTTTTCATAATTAAAAACAAACCAAATGTCACAGCAAATATTTCCTATGTTAGAAGTTTCATTTGAGGGTCAAAATTAACCTTCCTAAATTACATATTTCCTTGTGGATATTATTCTTAGGTTCTGAAAAGTAAAACTACAGCTCATAAAAAAAATACACCCTGAGGAACAAGATACTTCATTAATTCCTTAAAGGCTTAGTGTAATTGTTTTTACCAGAATAATCCTTCAACTAACTGGAGACTCTCTGATGCCAGTTCTTCAAGACTTGACACAAGAAAAAAAAGTTACATGCATGCAATTAATCTTATGTATTATCACCCCGTATTCTAAAAATTTTCACATCTTAGGGCCTTGCACCCTTAAAATGATGCTAGCTCAACTCTGTAGTATTTAAATTTTGTCTGGTTTTATACTTTTCAAAGTGTTTGTTTTTATCGTTTTATCTTAACCTAGTTTATGATATACAAAACCTTTTATATTGGGATTTCGATAAATACTTTGAAATACTTTAAATATTGTAAATAAACATACGATGTTTATTATATGTTAGTAGCATAATGAGAGTCCATTTCTGATTTGGACTTTTTGGGGTGCAGCAAATAGATAAAATAAATAGCACGTTTATCAAAGAGAAAGTAACATACTAAGCTTATTGTAAAACACAGACCTAAGATTAAAAAACCCTCCAAAATTTAGCAAAGTGGAGAAAATAAGTAAAATAGTGTTTAATTATATTTAGTATATTTTTAACCTTATGAACAAAATAGTAACATGTCAGTAATTAGCTTTACAACTTGGATTCTGACATTTTTAATAATCAACATTAAATAATCAACTGACCTTACAGTTCATAATGAATCGAGAAGTAATACAGAAACAGTGTATACCTGGGGGCCATGCTCTGCAGTTTGCAGGAATGATCCACTACCCAAGCTCAAGGCAACCTTACACCTTGTAAAGCTACTTTATCTGCAGGAACAGCCTGCTGCGCTTAAGTTTCATGAAACACTAGACAAGTTAATGGTCAAAACAAAATATCCAAGCCCAGATGCAGTCGAGGCTTTATAAAGGCACAAGTGATAGAAATGCAAAAAAATTATGCTTCATTTACTAAATAGCAAATTAAAAAGAGCTCATTCTACTTAGTCTGAGCTCCGGTGCACAAACTGCCTCCAAAGGCAAGGAAAAACAGAGTCCCTTGTAAAATAGGGTCTGAACAGAGACACTGTGAGGTGAGTTTTCCAGGGAATATCAAAGATAGGCAGTGAACAGAGCTGTGGTAGCCAGCTCACAGCTGCCTGTAATTCCAGTACGAGAATCAAAGATCATTTATGAAAAGCTCAAGGAATATTTCTTCTGGCCTGGTGTGAATGTCAGGTAAGGGATGACTGAAGAACCTCAGACTCTGCTCAAAAGCAAAAGGTTAGTCTTTTTATTAGCTTTTTCTAAAGCAAAAATATTTCTTGACTTCAGTGAGGATGTTCATACAAAGATTGCTTATAAGAGTAAAGATTACAGAGTTGGTAACAAAATCCAGATACTGATGGCTAACAGTGGCAGTTTTGGGGACCAAAACATTTTCTAAAATTTGGTTTTCTTCAGTGTATTGAAATTATTGCTTGAAACTCCCAATTAGGGGTAATCCTTCAGAAAGGCTTAGTCTCTGGTAAACATCTAATGTAAGAGACTTAGGGAAAGTCTTAACATCTAATAACTTCCATTTCCCTCTGAGTAAGTGCTGAGTTCTTGAAAATCTGAGTGCTTAGTGGTACAACTGGGGGCTGCTGGATGCACAATTATTTAGAAAAAAAAAGATGGCCCTAATAGCCTGATCACCTAGTTTAGCTTTTTAGAGTTTTGTTAAATACTATCCATAGACATTGCTAAAGAAAATGCAGCCAGAGTAAAGATGTTACATTTCACAGATTAGTTAAGAATATATCTACTGACTAGGTAATCTAGGTGTTTACATTGGACTTCAAAGCAAAATTTCAGTACTTTAAGTGTCTTGGCTACATATAAAACCTGAGATCTGGAGGTATTTCTACCTCAGATACATATACCATATACATATAAACTTGAGGTGTTTCTATTTCCATTAGTTACTTTTAAAATAATCCAGGAATACAACTTCACAAGTTTCTGAAGTGCTTATTTTCATTTATATATATCTATATATCAGACAGATAAATGACAGGTATATGCAAGATAAATGAATTGTGCATGCACAAGTCCTACATCTGCCTAAAATTGTTCTCTATCAAACTGCACATCTGATAATTATCACAACTTTACTAGTTCAAATCAAATGTATTTTTCCTATACTGTTGGATGCTGCTGCTTTAACACTCTTGATGAATTTCTGCTTCAGAGTATCTGCATTTTCCAGCTGAATGATAAGTTTCCATTGTATAACTTGCATCTTGGCTTCAAATACATTGAAATCCATTTGGATGAAAAGCCCCAAATGAGTAATGGCTATTAAAATTTCCAGACCAAAACAAAAACAAAACCCACATCAAGGCAGAATTAAAGTTGAAAAGGAATATCAGTTACTTCAAGGTATAAAGTGTAAAGGCATACTGTATAAAGCATGTTATAAATTATCCCAAAAGTAAACATTCCAAAAACCCCAGGAAACTCAGGATTAAGGATAAAAACTTAAGAGAAATCCAAACATCTTGCATTATTGAAATGCAGCATGAAAGCCTCCAAAACAAACTTAGATCTGCCCTGCAGCAGCACCATGTTGTAAGCCAGCAATTATGATTAATGCAGTTTAGTATCTCTGGCCCTAAATTAGCCTACTGTGTATTTTCAGAGATAATAATTTTTCATTTTGTCCCTCTGCATGCAAGAAGTGACTATGACAAGCAACAGAAGGTGAACAGGAGGAAAATAATGGCATATAACCATATTATTAGTTTCACTGTGGAACTGGTTGTTACTTGGCTACTCAGAAATATGAAACATCCATCATAAGTATGAAGCTACCAGAACAATATTGTTGTATCATGCATGAATTATTTCATCACTGTGAGAAGAAACCATTTCTGGCTAGGCCAGTAAATCAGGAAAGGCTCCATTAGATTTAATAACTTGTTAAAAGACAAGCAAAGGGGATTTCAATTCTTAAAATTAAACACAGAAGTGAAAATCTGAGTAAAACTTCTTATGCTGCATAGGTTACCTGAGTGGACAAAATTTTTCAACAGAACAATAAGAAAAAGAGTATGAGGAGATGAATGTTTGCCAAAAAAATAAAGCTCCAAAACACTCGCTTTCAAATTTGTTTTATTGCAGTTGGATAACAGAGATAAATACCTAAGACCAAAATTAAGGATGTCACATTTGTTTTTTGGAACAATTCTCCAAACTGGTTGTGTTTTATGACAAAGAACAAAAAGTTGCACTACATTTCAGGACATTTTGTTCCTTAAAACTGGTCAGACAGGTGGGAAATATTAAAGTACTACAAATTAAATGAATAATTTTCCACTCCAGCTTCATTTCCCAAATTGAGCAAGTCCAAGCGAAAGAAACCATGACTTTTTCTGTTTTGGAGATGCATATCAGCTGCGATGCACTTCAAGCTATATTAATTTGATTAAAAAGTTTATCCTTAATAACTTGAGACATCAATCCATGTATAGCTTCTATGGTGGTCTTGCAGCTGAAAAACAAGCATAAATTCAATGTTGGCCCAACAGTGAACTGAACTGTCATTTTATTTGAAGATATTCAGCTGTTTTGGAAGTTCAGGGTGCCCATAACCCCATGAATCTTAAAAACTGTCCAAAAAGGAAAAGTCAAACACAGCAATTTAGCCATTGTTGCCAACAGCTTTTTGTTGCTTAAAAGCTGAGGAGCACTATACACACAAAGTCCAATTCCAGAAAACTTATTTGTCTGGCAATTCAGGACATCTTACATTAACAATAAAAAGTGAGCTCTCTGGTCATCTGAACCAAAAAAAAAAAATTCCAGAGGGAACGGAGCTACCAGTTGTTACCAATACCTGAAGACTCTCACTGTTCTCTACCTCATGTCCTTTGCCCAACCCCAGGCCAGTGCTACACACAGTAACCACAGCTCCTCTGAGAAACAGAGAACATTAAAGAAAGAGTTTCTAGAGCTAGACAGTTATTAGCCAAAATAGCTAACATATGTAAAAGCCCCAAACAGCTGAGAGGATTCCTACTGATCCAAATTTCATCCAGTGTGCCTGGCTTATAGGGGTGTAGTGTAAAACTAACAAATAAGAAATGTCTCAAAGAGAACATACAAATGCAAGATCTCCATCAGCCCTGAAGGCATGGAGAATAGGGACAAATTACTACTACACAGAGAAAGGAATCCGAGGCAAAGGAAGCTGGCTTGGAGCAGAGCTTGGCTATTGCATATGTACTCTTAGAAGATGGCTCTTGGAGTAACAGAAGATATCATATAGCCAAGTGTAAGCACCTTTATGCTAATGTCTTACAGCATTGTTTTTCCTAAAACAGGTACACCAAATAATCCCTTAGCAAACTTTGCAACCTTATTTATTGAAAGTAATTTAGGTGTCACTGAATAAATTGTCCTGGTGTCTGCACTTTCCTTTCTCTATCCTTAGGAAAGATGATTAGTTGAAGAAGAACATGCATCTGTATTAGTGTTACAATCCATTTTGGGAACTGCAGTAGCGTCTGTTACACAGGAAAACAGAACTGATGACAACAAAAATCCTCTCCAGTCTAACCATTTATAAACTAACTACTAATGATGACTAAATAAAAACAGAAAAGAATTATCTCTAGGAACACTGCAAGAAATAATATAGTAGGATGACCAAAGACTGAATTATTTCTTAGAATAACTATAAGTGAGAGTAATGTGAACATAAAACACAGTCAGTATTACACGACACCAAACAGGAATCAAAATCAAACTTGTCAGCAACTCCACCCTTCTCATGTCTTTAAAGCATTGCTATTGTAACTGCTTCACTACAGGACCTGGGAGATATCACTCAACCTCGCTCTTGTTGAGTTAGGAACAGGCTTAACTCCATGACAAACGTGTTCTGCAACTACAATAGTCTAAATGGGTATCAACTTGTATAACGTCAACCCCCCCAACTCCATCATGTTTCTCTAGCTGTTAACTTTTCATAACAAGGAAACAAATGCACAGAAGACACTGGCACAAGAGTAAAGCTGATTCTATTTAAAAAGACCGTATTATATTTGCAGGTATCCCCCCCACTGCTTACTGCGAAACATCTTTTTTTTATTTGCCGTGGAATTTAACAGGGATTTTTTGTTTAATAAATGTACTAGAGCTGAATTTATCCCAGAAACAAGGATTGAAAAGCCACTGTAGGTTTAATAAAGGCAAGATTTTCTTAAACTCTAAAAAATAACTAGTGGAGTCTCTCATTCCTATCTATAATCTAATCCTTCTTATCTGTAATCTTGGTAGGTTACAATTTAATTGTTAGGTTACAATTAAAGGTATGACAAAAGTTTAAAACAAAGTAACACCTTTTAGAGGGAAGAACACAAGTATGTCTTATCTTACCTGTCTCTTGTTGCTTTTGCAAGTTTGTCTTCTGATTTCTTATCATGAGTCTCTAAACCCAGCATGAAACTGCCCCTTCCAAGCTGAGCTTCTGACTGTTCTAATTTTTCAGACAAATCAAAGACTTGGCCAGTGGTGTAGTCAGCATTCTTAAGAGAAAGACGGCAATAAACATACGGAATGCAAAGCTATAAGCTCAAGCCTTTATACACAAAACAAACAATCTGAGAAAGCCCTTAAGACTGTAGTACTGCACATTTTAACCTGTATCTGCAATTGAAGTGATACAGAACATGAGTGACACATGAGTTGCTGAGAGAAGCTGACCATCTGACAAATACCTAAAGGCTAAAATGGGCACTCATTGTTACTTTACACCCATGCCCTAAGTTATGAAAGAGTAAAAGTCAGTTGATTTTGACTAAGAGAAAAGGTATAAAATTGGCTTTTGCACAAAACAGGTTTTGATGTTAAGCTGTTACACTGAAGGTCTACCTGCAGTATTTCTGTTGCAACGCCATTTTAACAGTTCCATTAGGTCTTTTACGCGTTTACTTAATCAATACTGTTATTTTAAGGCACACTACTGATTACAGTGCTGTAAAGATATATAAGGCTAAGAGGTGTTTAGGACAAAATCTAAGCATATAGAGAACTCTGTAAAATTAAGTATAAGTTTTCCCTACCTTCTACTTTTAAAGAGCAGATATAAGGAACATTTCGGTAATGATTAGGAAAATCTTCCCCTGCTGTTTAATCTGACAAGTAGATTCTGAATGTGGGATCTGTATCTATCAGTGTCCCAATAAGCATTTTACAGTAGAGGGTCTGGCTTTCAGCAATAATGAATTAATATATGTACATGATAGCATATTATGGTACTTACAGTAAGCAAACTAGAAGAACTGAGAGTGTTGACCCAGTACTTGTTCCACAGAAGCTCAAGCAATTTACGATCCAAAGATGATTTAAAGTATGAGACTTCTAAAGCATAATACCTTTTAAAAAAAACATGCAAACAAAATAAGCTTCCATCTAAATATGTTGTACGGCTGTGACACCCAAAGTACATGCATCTCAAAAATTCCTTATGAATGGCAAATACCTTCAAAGCACTGAACAATAAAGTTACCTCCAGTTCCAACTCTAAAAAGATTTTCAGTAAGTATTTAATATATAGCTTTCATACAGGCATACCTAAAACCCACACACACTGCTGTGTTCTATTTAATGAGATTGAAAGTTTTTGAAATTATTCTCTTAACAACTTCGCGTGCAATGCAACGATGCCCCATTCCATGGCTGGGATCTTCAATACTGTAGTTGTTACTTACAGATGACTGCAGTTTTGCATGTATCACCTCTAATTCAATTAGCCCTGCTGCTAAATCTACATCTGACCCTTTCCCCCCTGCCCTAAGAAAGCACCACTACTTAAAGGCGTTGAGGAATCAAGTGCAAAAGCTTTTAACCATCTTCATCTTAATCTTCATAACAGAAAATATCTCCAGATAAATGACAGTAAAACCTTTTCACCAAACCAACAGCGCTGAATCAACAAAGAACTTCAAGATTTGAAACACCCCGAGAAATGCACTTTTCTGCACTGAATCACTAACCTAAACACAAAACCTGAGAATTCGTGCTAGAGTTAGTAGTTTTTATGTTACTTACTGTTTACAATGTACACCAAAGTCTTCTATTTTATTAAGTGGAATAGTCTGGTATTCAGAGGGACCTTCATCTGGAGGTTTATAGCCCTAAAAATTCAAAGGGCAAAGACGACACAGTAATTTTGAGACTTTCTAAAAATGTTTAAGCTCTTTGAAAGCACTTGACAAAAATTGCTAGGGAAAATGAAATTTCCCTTGGTAGCCTGAAATTTTGAATTTTCTTGGATCTGAGATTTACATGTGGGTTCATTAGCAGTCATTACATTTGCAGGTCTATCAAAAAGCATGTTGGAAGCAAACTAATGGTCATAGTTGAGATTTTTCAAACAAGATGCTAAGATACAATTATATAATTTCTTATATCAAAGAAAGAATGAAAAGCAGATTACAACATATAAAACACACTATTAACATTTTAATTCCGAAAAATTATAGAGAAGAATTAACATAAATCTATTTTGATAAATGCTATCAACAACTATATCCATTAAAAAACAGCTACATCCAGCTATTTAATTTTAGGACAGCTCCACTATCTAGACAGTCTGTTTGATTTAACACTGCTAAAAATCTATGAAAAACAAACTAGCAGTCAACCTTTGTAAACATAATCAATATTCAAAGACACAAAATAACCAGCATATCAGCATGTCCTTCTTTTAGAATGAACAGTGACATACAATACAGCACAACAGATTGAACTGTCAGATGATCAAACTGCAGTAATCTTTAGAACCAATCTATTAATGTAAAGACAATCTAGTGATCACACACTAGATAATTTTAACTATTTACCTTAGGATATGTCCTAAATGCTCCAAGATTTACTTTTCCTGCAGATATTGTTCTTGTTGGATCAATCTGTTGAAATACAGGTAATGCTTGGTATATGCATTTCATAAATTATTACAGGCATTAATTAGCCTTACAATAATTTGATTTCAGAAACATTATTAGTGCAAATTGTATTAGTTTTGTCACAAACAGTACTTTTTCAGTTGGTGTCTGTTGGTATAAGACTCTCTAAAAATATGGGAATAACAATAGCCTTCTATGGACCATTTTTTCAAACTCATTTTCCTCATTTGCCAAATACTTTAAAGAAATTGCACTTCAGAGCTACAATAAACCTTAATTAAAAAAAAAAATCAGTATTTTAATATTATAGCCACTAAAAGTAAGAAACAGTATTATGTGATCTGATGTATTTTGGTGGAAAATACAGGAAACTGATGAAGGAATCTCCTTGCTAACATATTTACTAATGCTCTGTTCAATTTTAAAAATAATTGGGGGAAAAAAAAAAAGTAGCCCCAAGGAAAGTGTTCTGTGAAATTGTGCCATAAGACAGAACTCACATGGTGAAAATACTTCTTAATGGTGATTTATCCTTTCCTGATGCAGTTCTACCATCATAGGTATATTCCTTCTTTTTGGGTAATTTCAGTCTTTTTTTCTTTATTTCCTTCAGTAGCAATGGTTATACAAGTAGTATCTAAAATGAGGTTTACTTTTGATTTCAGATGTGATTTGAAGCCAAGTAGACCCTGAAGGGCCCAGAGAATTTCCTCAGATTTTTTCTTCAAAGACAGATTTTCTAGTGTATTTTACCTTGTACTGTGCCACTGATTTAATTTAAAAGTCATTTAGATGCAAAGTAACAGAAGTCTGTGAATACGCTTTGCTCTGTTTCGACAGAAGCAACAATGAGGAGAACAAAAGAAACAGATTTTTGTTCTATTGCAGAAGGTTGAATACAGACTGCTCAAAACAATTTTTTGCAAAAGTACCAAGCAGAACTTTAAGAGTAATGAATGGAGTTGTACAGAACTATTCATACCTGGAACAATGTCGTGAAAATGGCCTCTGTAAGCAATACTACTGGTTCAACCACTATGTGGCCAGCAAAGCAAAAGGAGCAATACCAATTTAAAATTTGGATCTAACACTTCCATCACGCAAAATACACACTAGTATAATGTTAACAGACAGAAATGAAAAAATTTCCTCCTGTCCTCCCAACATCATTTGCTATGCGGTTTTATCAACGACCAAGAGTACTTACAACCACTGCTACAAAAGGTTCTTGAAATTGCTGATTAAGCATCTGGGTACTGACGTCGATCCCAGAGAGCCAGCAGCCATAGCCAGGGTGACTGTGATACCACCCAATTGCATTTTCTAGACGACCAACCTACCAGCAGCAGAAGAAAACAAACCAAGTGTTAATCTCTATTCTCAAAGTATCAGTTGCCCTCTATTGGGCTTTCCAGCATTACTACAACATGGCAAGAGGATAAAAAAATACTACAGCCTGCAATGCTAACTTGCTAATACTAAACAAAATACTAAACATTTTGCTAAACTATTTTCTAGAAATCATGCAATCTGTAGTACTAGCATTCTCTGTTGCAGCTACTACCACAGAACTAAGAACTTCAAGGAGCCAGAAGCTCCTTCGTCAATGACAGGTGAAGTGCAGAGGAGATTCCATGTGGTGAGATGGTACCTAAGCTGGGACTCTTCAGCATCTTAGTGTGGATATGACATAAGCATATATAATCTCACTTAATGTATGGTATGTCACTAGAAAATTATTTAGTACAGTAACACATCTCAGAGACATAGCAAGAGATTATAAGCAAGTCTAAAAAATAACTTCAGAGAGGCAAGTTTTTGAACACAAGAAGTGACAGAATTTATTATCAGTGCATGCTGTGAAAGCCAAAAGATAATTTTATATTTTTAGATTTTTACGATCAGAAAAACTCAAAATAAGAGTTTCCTAATAATATCCCTGGGCTATCTCCATAAATACTGGAAGAAAAACCAACAAACTTAACAAAAAACATAGGAGGATGCACACTCATTGCACCTAATTTTGTTATCCTCTCTCAGGAATTGCTTACTGGCTGCTCTGTATTGATTTCAGTAATTTTGGTAGAACTCTATATGCCAGTTCTTAACTGAGAGTTGTGTGTTGGGATTCATCACCTGCTTGGTTTTGCTGAATGCCGAATATGCCAGGAAGGTTAAATCAGAAAAATTACAAGACGAGACAGAACACACAAACTGCCTACTGAATGGAACACTTACTTTCTTTTTGAATTGGTGAATAATATTTTTATTTTCTTTAAAACTCCCATAATAGAGACAGAGAGACCAACCAAACACTAAAGAACACGTGTTGTATTTCAAAGTCAAATAACACTTTTTGACTGTATTAACACCAGATCCTGCCCATGAAGAAGCAAAAAAGTGTAATGTTGGCATCTGTAAAGCACTTAAGCAGGGGTATATATCAACTTGCAATCTAATATTACAAAAAGTTAATCCAGGAACAACTGCTTGCCAAAATCAAATGTGGAACCACCAGCATGCAAATTCTGCCAGAGCACCAGTAAAGCTGAGCTATTATATTTGCAAACAAGTTCCATTTCAAAATTGTGAAACCAACTATAGACAAAACTGTACAATATAAACAACCAGAAAAAACATCACCTATCATATGAGTACTCCTATCCAGATAAAAGGAACTAAATAAATTCTTTCTAAATTTTATAATAAACAGACGTGTATTACTAAAAAGTCTCAGAATATACCTACTTCTAGATTAAGTTTATTCTTTTCTGATGTTATGATCCCACCTAATTCACATCTATTTAAATGTCTCCATCTGTATATAAGGATGTGAATACAAGTACCCCTCTCCAAAATAACCCAAATACAGCTCTTTTTTATCTCCAGTGAATAAGTAAGTGGCCTCTAATTTGGGTGGGTGTAAAATACTTAAAGGATTAAAGAAAAATCAAAGAGTAAGCTGGGCCTCAAAACTACTTGAGCTTGGAGAGTTAGAGTTAATTCAATGCTTATACATAGTGTAGGATTGCCCTGTATTGAAAGCAGCATGTCAGCAGGTGCTCTGATGTGCCATGCTAGTTTCTTTATCAGCCACAGAGCAGATTCATATTTGTGTTATTCTTCTGCATATGAGAATTCTACTGCATAGTTGGGCTTAATATGACACGGATCTCTGAATAAAAGGTGACAAAGAGGGGGAACAGACATTTGAGTCAGTTCATCTGAATTTCCAGATTACAAATATGAATAATTAAGTGGCACTGAAACTTATTCCTTCATGGGCATTTTCTTTGCAAATGTTTTATCTTTATTTTTATGAAAAACAGCAGCATGGCTATGCAGTAAGACTTCAAAAAGCAAGAAGAATAAACGTCATATTTCTTATCTACAAATAGTATCTTTGACGCATACATATTTTGTATTTAGTTTTGCATACTGATTTTGGAAATGTGTATTCTATTGGTAATTTTAGAAACACGCTCAGCCCTTGTTCCATCCACAAGCCATTAGCTGCAGCCACAAAAACACTTCCTGAGCAATGAAAATGTTTATAAAGGAGTACTTGATGACCTCCTGTAAAACATCAAAATATATACGTGAGAATGTTTAAAGGAGCCTGTGCTCCTTGCTGCTGACACAAATCCTCTTAGCCACGTTTGAAAAGAAACTGGACAGCCAGTTTCCCACAGTGGGAGGAGGGGCAGCAGGAAAACCTGCCAGCCCCACAGCATGTTCCTGTGCGATTACCGGATCCGCAGCCTCCTCACGGGGGGAGAGAAACACTCCCTGCCACCTCCCCTTACCTGCTTCGCGTTTTCAATGTAGGCAGCCATGTACTCGTAGGCGGCCGCCTGAGCGTTGACGCGAGTCTCGGTGCCCTCCACGGGCAGGGCGAAGCTGTCCATGATGATCATGGTTTCCCCGTCCACCTTGCCCAGCATCAGCCCCATCACCTCCAGGTTGCCCCCGGACCTGGCGTGCATCACCATCTTCAGCAGCGCCAGCGCAGAGATCTTGCAGTACTTGAAGTAATGATGGCTGCAAGAGAGAGGCCGAGCAGGCCGTCAGGGCTGGCCCCGCCGCCCGGCCCTCGCCGCCCGCCCGGCCCGGTTCTCACTCACTCTTTGGTCCAGGGCTTGGCCGCCAGGATCTCCTGCTGCTGTTTGCGGTCGTACTTGTAGATCTCGTCGATGCTCTGCGCCTCCTGCATGTTGTTGGCCAACTCCCAAGTCTTCTGCGCCATCCCGCTCCCGGAGGGGCCGCTCCCCGCCGCCGCCATCGCCCCCCGCCGCCCCGGGCCGGGCCCTGGCCCGCCTCACCGAGTCGCCGGCGGAACCAACAGCGGCGGGGGGCGCGGGGAAAGGTGGTACAGTCCGCGCAGGCGCGGGGCACGCAGCGCTGCGCCCCCCAGCGGGAGCGCTGGGCTCTGTGTCCCGGCCGGGTCCGTGCAGCGGCTGCTGGAGCCTGCGGGTCCTACGGGGCCGCTCCGGTCACAGCATGCGGCGGCCCTGCAGAGCCGTTCGCGGGCCGCGGTGCCTTCTCCCTCCGCGCCGGTCGGCCAGCCAAGCAGTGTTTCACAGCCAGCGGCCCGCGAAGGCTCCGGCTGAGGGGAGACTGCTGCTGCCGCCGCCTGCCTTCCCGCTCCCTGCCGCTGGTTGAAGCCGCGCTAGTGCGAGCCCGGCGCTGCCCCCGCCCGGGGAGGTGGCGAGTCACGGGCGGCTACGGGCCGTATCGCGTCCCGCCCCCCTCCGGAGCAGCAGGGGGCGCTGCTCGGCGCCGCCCGCCGGTTTCCGGGGAGGCGGTAACGCGCGCGGGACGCGGAGCGAGCAGCGGCTGCCGGCGCCGGTGAGCGGTGTGGTGGGGATGGAGCCCGGGACCCCGCTCCGCCCAGCCCGGTCCGCCGCGCGGGGCCCGAACGCCCGGCCGCTTCCCAGCCCGGGGCGCGCTCCCGTTCTCCCCTGCGGCGGGCGGGACGGGGGGCGGCGCGGGCAGCGCGTTGGGGGGCGGCGGGCGGGGCTCGGGCCATGGTGGCGGGTCACTGGGTATCCCCGGGAGGGTGGGGGGCAGCAGGGCTCTGCCAGGCCTTCCGGTGGGAGCCGTTTGTTGTGCGGCCGTTGCCTGACAACGGCGCCGTGTTCCTTAAAGGGGCCGAGTCCCAAGTGCCGCCTCCCCGGCCGGCCCGCGGCCGCCGGCTCCTCACACCTGGCCGAGGGGGTCGGTGCTTCCGGGGCCGGCGGAGAAATGCTGCCCACGAGGGAGGGTGGGAGGCCCGGCCGGAGCTCGGGGAGAGGCGCTTCCCCGGGCTGTCACGCTTGGAGAAATGGACTTGATCTCCTGGCCCTGAAAGTTTTCCGACATTAACGCGGGTTTGGGTCAGAGTCTGTGTTCTGGAAGAGTAAATACACCCACATGGCGAGGGGAAGTGATTCCCCAAACTTGTTGGTTGTTCTGAGGGTTAATTGTCCTCGCAGTCTGTTAGTTTTAGTCAGAGTTTATCGATTGTGAATATCCAGGCCCTGGATTTTATTGTGTTTTTTCAGGAAAGAATTGAAAAGAAAGTAAGGTGAAAGGTACAGGAGATACGTCTCTGGCAGCATGAGCTTATTCTAAATGCCATTCAAAGGGACAGGGAAGCAGCTGTTACAAGACCTTAGGAAGTTTGAGTGAAACTTTGAAAAGTATTTCTTAGTGACGCAATTATGGGGCCATATAATCTGTAAGTACAATTACAAAACAGAATCGTTTTGGTTGGAAGAGACTTTTAAGATCGTTGAGTCCAGCCATAACCGAACTCGGGCACTAAACCATGGTCCCAAGAGACCTATCTACACATTTTTTCAACACCTCCAGGGATAGTGACTCAACCACCTCCCTGGACAGCCTGTTCCAGTGCCTGACAACCCTTCCGTTAAGAAATGTTTCCTAATATTCATATAGTTGCTTTTTTTAAAGCACTTCCATCCTTGCCACTCCCGCTGCAGTTTATATGACTGTGAATTGCCATTTTGCCAGTTTCTCTGGTGCCATTTTAGTGTTATTGTAGCACAGAATAGATGAAATCAGTCTACTTAACATCTGCTGACTTTAAATTTTGTGCTCTGTTTTCTTGAGCAAATAGGAGGGAAAGAATAAAAAGGAATGCAGTAAGTGTTCCTTTGGGTGATACACAATATGCAAATATAGTACACACACTACAACACATGCAAATAGGTGTTTTGAATATCTTGAATACAGAGACGTGCATTATTAAATCAATTTGAGTATAGATCTAATAAAAAGATAATGTTCAAACTTTACTTATTGTGTTGAATATCTATATCCTTTCTGTTGCCTGGTGAATTTGGTTAAGTTGTAGTCTGCCTGGCTGACTCTAATTACTCAGAGTTGCTTTTGTGAAAACTCCCAGTTCAAAAGAAAAAAAGGTTATGAAACACTAAAGTCTTCTCAAAAGTGAGAATCTCTTAAATATATTTTATGGGATGCTTTCAGGCAGTAGTTTGGTATATGGTAGCAGTATGTTTAATGCAATTTCACTTTGAATAATATAGTGTTTTGGGAATACAAATACTTCCAAGATTTAAAGATACTAGAGCTAAAGGGAGGATTGATAGATCTATGCTACAAAACATTTTTTTTATTAGTATTTACATAATATTGTGTTAAAACAAACAAACATGAAAAATATGGTGTTGCACCTTGTAATTTTGGGGCCTTATGGTTTATTCTTGGGTTTTCAAATGTTTACAGCACATCCTGACTTGCCCTTTTGCTCTGTGCATGTGCCCATGGAGCCATGTCTCCAAGCTTAGTTTTGAATCTGTCACTTAGTAAATGTAATAATTGCAAGGCTCTAGAAATGCACAAAATGCATTCAGACACATTGCTAAACTGAAAATAGATTATTTTATTTTGAATTGAAGTGGTTTTATAGTGGCAGGCTTTACCTGGGTACGTTTATGCAGTAATGTGAAGCCAGTCTGAAGTTAATGGTTTGCTGTGAGTTTAGTGCTGTCACCTCCGAGAGAGTTTGCTGCCTAACTGGGGACTGCAGTAGCACTCTTTTTAGATATAAATGTATTGTTTCTTTATTTTTGTTGTAATTAGTCACTATCTCTTTACTTGATACAGATGATAAAATTGGTTAATATTCAGTAAGGTATTTGTGTATGCCTTACATTCAAATTGTCAGTCCTTTGCCTAGGATATGTAACTTTTTTTTTTTTTTCCATTCTCTTTCAGTGTAATATACCTTTTTTTGCTTATCTTATAAAGTTTGTACCCTTGCATATTTTAAGCAGATCAACTCAAGCAGAAGGGTGTAAGACATAAAATATCTAGCTTTTTTCTGAGGGGCATTTTGCCACATTTCCTGGCTATTTATCTGTATTAAAGGTATGCTGAATCAACAGTACTCTAGCATTAGTGGTTTTAGTGTTCTCCAAGGCTTGGAGTTATGAGCTTTCTTCACACCAATTGAATCGCCTGTGTAGTTCAACTGTAACTGTTTTGTCTTTGTTTTTTAAATTATTATGTTGCTTTTTTGAGAAATATGATAGGAATGCAAAATGCTAGAATATTCATTGTGTTCCTTGTGCTAGATAGAAAAAATACTGCGAATATTCCTTCACTTGTATCCTCTCCCAGAATGGGTCTGGTACCATTTCAATACAGTGATTTGGAAACAGTTCTAGAGTTTATAAATGTTATTGTAAATAGAGGTAAGAAATGCAGATGTTAGAAGCTTTTGGGAAGACTTCTCACAGCGCCTCCTTCTGCGTGTGGTCATTTTGCTCTTGGTGGCCCTGCAGCCAACTTTTAAATTCTTTAGCATGACAAGTTGTTTCATCCATTCAGAACATTTTTTTCATTATTCTTATGTAACCTAATAGGCTAAATAAAATTTATCAGTGCCTGGAAACTTAGCCTCTTTTAGATTTCTTTTATCCTTTATCAGTGTGCAAAACTAATGAGATTAAAGATTTAGGGCAAATCAGATGGGGGAATTTATTTTTGGAGTTGATTGTCCTGTATTACCACTAGGAGTTGTAAATAGGTTGTCCTAGTTCTGCCTCCTTTTAAACAATATTATAATTTTATATTAGGAATCCAACTATGGCATTAATGTAAGAGAAACAGTTTAAAGGAAAACATTCTAAGGAATACATCAAGTATATATATTCCTTAAATTAAGTTAGCATGCAATTACTTGAATTCATCTGGTGGAATTTTGACTTTTTTCTCTTCATCTTACTTCTAGTAAGCATTTATCACAATCTCTCTGGACACATTAATTTTTGTTTACCCCTGTAGTATCTTATTCTGCTGGTCTTTGATGACTTTTTTTTTTTTTTTAATTCTTGATGCTCTTCCTGAAAATGTTTTGTAATATACTTTTATCATTGGCCTGTTGTTTGCTTCATACAATCTGTGGGCTTTTGAAAGACAGTGAATTAGCCTCCACAAAACTGCTGTACAGCCTGAGTTTAGATACTGGATGTGATGGGATTGTCTAGGAACCTGCACGAGCAATCCCATTGCTTAAGTTGTGTGGGTAGCGTTTGAGGGTCATAATTTTCTTCTCCGTTTCATGCTTTCTTTAAGTGTGGAACATAACATATGGAGGCTTTTTTTTATCCGTATGCTTGGTTTTGCAAAACTTCTCCAGTGAAGTTGGTAAAAGCGCTGAGCGAAGATTAGGATGAGTAGGCTTGTATGCAGCTGTTCTTTTATTTTCCTCTTTCTTCTTTCCATGGTTACTTACTATGCAGTTTTGCAGTATTTTTATTTTTGGTAAGATTATCTGAACAAAGAATATTCAAAGTCTGAGTGTGTGCCTTAACTTCTGTACAGTTCCACTGTAATGAATTTGATCCACTTTAATTTTTACTCTGAGGTTATCTAGGAGAAGCAATATACAGTAAATGGCATAAATAAGATGATAAAATTTCTGCTCTGAAGGGCTTTCAGTTAAATATGCAAGATGCACAACTAATGGAAGAGATGTAATCTGCTGTTTTCTTACAGATGAGTGGCATGTCTGATTGTAACTCAGGGCTGCCTGATATTGACAATTATTGCAGAATTGTAGCTGTTCTTACTGCCTCTGCTATTTTATTGGTACAGGAGATAATGATACACTGAAATATATTCCAGAAACACTATGCATGTATTTTTGTGTTTTATGGGGTCGGTGTTCTGTTTTTTTTTTCTTTGAATACATTTGATGTTTTTTTAAGATTTCTTGTGGTAGTAAGTTGAGCACAGAATTGATTGTATGATTTGGTCTTTTCAGACTATATATATATTTTACACTTTTTGTACTTTATTATTCCTTTATTCCATTTATTTTTTTTTCTGTTGTCCATTTTTTATATTATAATTCACTAACAATAGCTTGTGTTAGTGTGTAGTGAAGGGCCATTGGTATAGTTCCAGCTAAAATGGCCCTAAAACACTTTAACCAAGTTAGAAAAAAAGATTAGAGAAATACCTTCAGTTTTATAATCTGGAATCTTTGCATTTTCTCTATGGCAAAACATCAACTAATGTCCTCCATGAGTGGGTTTCCTGAGTCAGGTGTTTCATTGACCCAGCAAACATCTTAAGGCTTGTAGTTCTGAGGGAGAAACTTGAATATTACTAAACTACTGTCTTAAGCAACTGCAATTGAGCTTTAAGTTTTTGAGGTTCTGATGTAGAGGAAATGTTCTGTGTCTTTTCTATAACCTTAGAAATTATGGCGGATGATTTAGACAAATTTATTGAAGATCAGAAGGCCAAGTTGGCACAAGATAAGGCAGAACTTGAAAATGATCCACCTTACATGGAAATAAAGGTAAGAGTATTTAATAGGTTTCCTGAATTTAAACATTTATGTTGCTAGGGTCTTGATTTAAGCTTGCTTTTACTGTGCTCTTATTATTGTTCCTTGCCCACTCCCTAGGGAAGCTGCTTAGCAGGGATCTGTTCTCTTCCCACTCCAGAGTGTTAGGATGGGGATAGAAGGTGTAAATATCCTCAAAATTGCTGTTAGGGAAACTAAGAAATATAAAAGACTAATTAAGTAATCTAATCAATGAAACAAAATCTGTTCTTATCGCAGTTTTCCTATTAGAAATTTTATTACCTGATTCAGAAGCTATAAAGATTTTATAATTTGCAGATCTTCATTAAGTTGTTTAATAGTGCCAGTACCTGGCAAGAAGCTCTATCTAAATAATTCAAACTAGCTTAGTAATGTGGTAACTAAAAAAAATCCTCAGTAAAAAAAAGGAGGTTTGATTTGTCTGTTGTTTGACTTACAAAGTCCCAAACAGCTTGAGCTTTTAACAAGCAATTATAATATTGAGTTTTCACTCCCTTCTGTGGGTAATATAAGTATTTTTACCTAGTTACAATGATTATATCTGGAAAGTTTTATTAATTCACTCCAGAAATTTAATTCTTAGGGAACTATGAGGAGTCGAGCTTTATTTAGTTTTGCCTCCTCTGCTCAGAGCAAGTCTAAAGAGGAGAATTTTTCCAGCCTATAATTTGAAAAAGTCCTAAGCTGTGTGGTGTAAAGGATAGTTACAGGGAACATGTGTGTTTAAACTTGCCCTGTAATACCCCATAATTCTTCCATAGTTTGAAGCCGGGTGCAGTACCTCAAATCAGCTCACATAAAAAAAACAGAGATGATATGTGTAAACTATGAAACAATTGTGGATTATGACGTGCTTTATAAGATTAAATATGTTGACGATGGATATTCTTGTTTATGACATGGAATATATTGAATATATTGAACTAATAATTCCTGTGTTGTAGAGGAGTACTACTTTTTTGGTAGTATTAGTGAAGTGTGTAACCTGCTTAATGTGTTAATCCAGCATCACCTTCAATCTCTCTATTGTCCAGTGCTAATATAATAATTATGTTAATGATGTTGTTCTTTTATGTGATATTTCTTTTACTTTGTGATGGAGCAAAACATTTTGTTTTATTTTCAGAAAAAGGAATCAGAGAAGCTTTCTGAGACTAGCAAAATGTTAATCTCCATGTCTAAAGAAAATATACCTCCAAATAGTCAACAGAACTATCCTTCAGGTACAGTATATTTGCTTATATGTCTTCTAGATTTAAGTAGCATTTAATTACCTTAGAGAATTTTTGAAAGGGAATTACTGGTTTGGATTTTTAATTATAAGAAGGTAATTATAATTCAAGTGCATACAAATTCTTAAGTTTTCCAAATGTTTTGGGATTGTGTGGAATTCTTTTTTGTAGTTATGCTTTTTTTAGTAAGGAAAATATGCCCTCCACTTTATTTTTCTTCTTGTAAAAGTAGCTCAATTTAAAACAAAACAAAAATAAAAACCAAATGAAAAAGCAGTTTGCCAGTCCATGATAGATTATCTGTCCTTTCCTGTTGTATTTGGGTGGAGCAGAATGTAATGTGCTAGCTTTCCTTACTTGTCTTACGATCTCCTCTCTGTCGGCACTGCTGTTTTTCCATAGTTACACTTGTGTCTTGACAGCTTTAGAGCTTTTCTGTATCCTATTTCTTGTCAGTAGGTAACTCTTTTAATGTGTAGGCACTTCAGTTTTGTACCTCATTGGTTTTCATACTGTGCTTACTGTAATTCTCTAATCTGCAGCTTTCAGTGGGAGTAAAAGCTGTCCTTTTACTTTAAAGAAGATATGTCAATAGATATTTGATGTTGATTACAACATTGCTTGCTGCCAGAAGTCATAATAGATAAACTTGGTTAGAGGACAGCACTTGAATAAGTATCTACCTTCCATTTTTGGCACTTTGATCAGCAGGTTCGTCCTGGTGTTGATGTTTCTTTGTTTAACTGGAAACACACAATACAGTCCATGGTAGTATCCCAATGGCTTTGACTGACTACTACATAACAATTATGCTATTTTAATGTAAAAATAATTTTATCTCTCATTGGACAGCTATAATAGCACATTTCATTGTGTATTATTATAATTTGGACTTACTGTTGACACCCAAATATAGTAATACACATATAATGAAGTATCGCAGAAGGGGGCATTCAGGTGGCTTTAAGTGAAAAGCCACAAATAGGTATTTCTATAATAATAATTTGGGCACTGACACATTTGGCTGGTTCTGCTCTAAAGCAATGTAATTTCCTTTGGATTAAGTCAGACAGGGACTTGTTCCTTGTTAGCTGCTCAGTATATTCTATAGTTCTAGCAGCAGTGTTGAGGACCAGGCTGCATGAAGTTACAGTTATTTCTCAACATATTAAATGCAAGCAAATTTTGATAATTTTCTTCTTAGTAAAAGGTTAAGATTTTTAAATGCATTTTTACAATGTGATTGTGTGTGATTAAGAATGCGAATTGTCAAATAAATACAGCAAATACAGAATAGAAAACCAATGAAAAAGAGTGTATCTCTTGTTCCAACAAAAGAATTCAGACAAAAATAGCATGAATCTATGTTAACTGGAGTATTTTTGCCCTGCTAGGCTCTCCTAAAGCAAGTTTTTGAAGTAGGTAGTTTTGAAATATTTTTGATATCACTACCTGTAATTGTTCTCTCAGTGCTTTCTGGTGGCCAAAAAGAGGTCTTCTGTAATGAAATTAATCCCTCTTTTGTTTGAATACTTTATGTATTTGAATGAAAGCACTTGATTTAGGCTCTAGAAAGGTATATGGACTGGCTGGATCATTGGGCTGAGGCCAATTGTATGAGGTTCAACAAGGCCAAGCACCTGGTCCTGCACTCTGGTTGTAACAACCCCAGGCAGTGCTACAGGCTCAGGGAAGAGTGCCTGGAAAGCTGCCTGGCAGACAGGGAGGGTGTGTTGATTGACAACCAGCTGAACATTAGCCAGCAGTGTGCCCAGGTGGCCAAAAAGGCCAACAGCATCCTGGCTTGTATCAGGAATAGTGTGGCCAGCAGGACCAGGGCAGTGATTGTCTTGCTATACCCAGCACTGGTGAGGCCCCACCTCGAATCCTGTGTTCAGTTTTGGGCCCCTCACTACAGGAAAGACATTGAGGTGCTGCAGAGAGTTCAGAGAAGGGCAATGAAGCTGGTGAGGGGTCTGGAGCACAAGTCTGATGAGGAGCAGCTGAGGGAACTGGGGCTGTTTAGCCTGGAGAAAAGGAGGCTGAGGCGAGACCTTATCGCTGTCTACAGCTACCTGAAAGGAGGTTTGTCCAGGGAAGTGGTCGAGTCACCATCCCTGAAGGTGTTTACAAGACATATAGAAGAGGTTCTTAGGGACATGGTTTAGTACCAGAGTTAGGTTATGGTTGGACTCGAAGATCTTGAGGGTCTCTTCCAACCAAAATGATTTTATGATTCTCACTGTTGTTGTTGTTTTGTGTAGTCTTTTGTTTTGTTTTGTTTTTGTTGTTTTTTTTCTGTACTGAATTTTACTGGCTCCTGTGAAATTATTGAATGAATCTTCACTCTGATGTGTTAGTTGCTTTTATTTTTTTTCTTTGTTCCCTATAGTTAATCCAGAAATAATTTTGTGTGGAAATGAAAGGCAAGAACAAGTAGCTGCAAAACTATTTCTTCTTCTGTATTCTATTCCTCTTTACACTTACCTGTTTTTTGAGGGTTGAAGTGATGCAGTATTTTTTAATGGAACTCACACTTACCTTGTGTGTGAATTAGGAGAAAAGTAACTTTCAAGTTGGAGAAGAACCTCCCATGCAGATTTTCTTTAGTAGTTGAGCTCTGCAAGCTGTTTCAAAATAGCGTATGACATATTTAATCAGGTATTAGGTCCTTTGGTTCTGCAGAACAGCTGCCTGACTCTTGTTTTGTCTCATGGGGACACATTCTGACTTAGCTGGCTTGGCTCGAGGTAGTTTCAGCTAAGTGTACCAGTTTCAGGATCAGAGTGATTCCCAAGTTAACCTTTTTCAGCATTTATAGAATGTCATTTTTACTGTATGGACACCAATAGATGGCCTAAACATTTAAAATACAGGAGTCAAACAAATTACCATGCAATAAATCGGGGCTGATATAAGAGTAAATCTTGTAAACCTCCCTCTGCCCTCTTACTCCATGCTACTCATTTTATATAGACCACAAGATTTAGAGATGCTTTCAGAGAAACAATAGGAAATAAAAAAAACCCA
Source organism: Streptopelia decaocto (assembly GCF_964273445.1). Lineage (NCBI taxonomy): Eukaryota > Metazoa > Chordata > Aves > Columbiformes > Columbidae > Streptopelia > Streptopelia decaocto. Next base: position 36,456,393 of record NC_138655.1, on the reverse strand, counting down.
AACAGCTGCAATGTATGTCGCTTGTTGTGTGGCTTTGTGGAATTCATTAGCTTTCTATGGAGAGTGGTGAAAATGGCTGCAGAGCTGGGCTTCTGGGCTGGAGAATATTTCTTATAATGTACTTTAATATGTATTTGGGGAATAACAAACAATTTGCATAGCATTATATTTTACCAGTACAGCTGTTATGAGACATGACAGTAATCTTGGAAAAGTACTTAATGTGTGTTTTGGGCCTACGATAATTAAAAACACTGAGGTGGAAGGAAAAAAATAATAATTATTACAATATGGTCAGGTTCCTTCTAGTTGTGTGGAAGCCAACATTTTTCACATGCTTTGTGCTGAATAAATAGCTTGTTGCTTTCTAGTGTGAAGTATGTTTTCTGTTGTGTGATAAGCTCAACTTAAAATATCAGAGTAATTTAGAAACTAACTTGTCAAAGGAGATTTCCTTTGAAACATACATTGACAAAATAAATAGTACAAAAGAACCTAAATATTGTATGTGTTCATCAAACTATCAAAATCAAATCAGTTTTTGTTCCTTTTTTTTTTTTTTTCTAGTCGGGAGAAAAAGCACAAGGACTAGAGGAAAACTAGCATCCATTTTTTTTTCTAGAATGCTTTCAACTCAACTACTCATATAGAGAAGGTTTTTTATTTCAGCTGTTTTGTAATTACTGGTTGCATTTTTTTTTGTTACTGATGTCTAATAAGCATCCAGATGTAGCCTTTGAAGGATGTGCTTTGTCTTGATACAAAATAGTGGAATGATAATAATACTTAATGACGTTAAACTTTCAGGTGACTATGGCTTGAGTTTACCCCTTGGAGAAGAATATGAACGAAAAAAACATAAGCTCAAAGAGGAACTTCGACAAGATTATAGGCGATATCTTTCTCAGGTAAAGCTTCTTGTCTGGTTGCCTGAGTTTAGTGAGTCTTTTAAAATTACTCTCATTTTAATTGAATGAGAATTAATCAAATCTGCAGAAAATCTTTATAAGAAGACATTTGCTATGAGCAATGGCTGATTTTGAAGATTCAAGTAAAACTAATTTCAAAATGTCATCACTGGGAAGGGTTTTATGCTTCTACAGATTTAATTGCCGTGAGACTACATATTACTTGGTACATTTTACTCTGAATAGTTTTGTTTATTTGACTCTGATTCTTTCTTATTTTCTTCTTAAAACACAGTCTGTTACTTCCTTAAATACTTATGTATTCTGTGGTCCGTAATTCAGGTAAAAATATATCTATAATTATTGTGACTCTATTTGACAGTTTCTTTCCACTTCAGAAATAAAAACTACCTTTAATGTGCTGCTTAGTGTGATTTATTAAATGTCACACTAAATGTTAAATTGAAATTATAGGTATGAAATGTCATAATCTTGGGAATATTCTGTCTCTCTTCTTAGTCAAATGGAAAAAAAAAATCAGGAACCAAATAATTTGTGTTGTCTCAAAATGCTAATTATCAGTTTCTGTATTTCTTAAAATGAAAGAATGGATAGACTTTAAGAAAACAAGTCTCTTTTGTCAAGTCAAATATTTTTGAATGAAAGGCTCATTTTGAATAGTATCTTTTCCCTGACTTTTAGGGTATTTCACAGGCAAAAAGAAAGGTAGGGTGCCTGCAATACCTTTTTTTTTTTTTTCTTCAAATTAGTTGCTTTTTGCTTTGTTTGAAAGCTTTATGCTCTTTGAATTAAAACAAATCATTGCTATTTTTTGTGCTTTGTGTGTTTGTGCATGCTGTAGTGATTAGTTGTGATTAACAGCATTGTTTGGTTTGTGCAAAATGATTGCTTGTATTTATTATTTTCTATTAATATGGACACTTGTTGATTTCTGTTTTTTTCTTTGCAATTGCTGTTGTTGCTGCCTAACGCTGACTTCACGGAAGTTTTTCAGTAGGCATTTGCTTAAAGACTTATCAGTGACATAGATGTTATGAGTTCTGTTTTTTTATTCTTGATACACACATTTTAGAAAGCTGGAATAAGATAGTAAGCTCTGAAATATTATAATAAGTCATCAGAACGAGAGTCAGGGCTTTTTTCTTCCCTACCACTGTGAAATCTCATCAGTGGTGCTTAGGAAAGCAGTAGAGCCAGTTATTTAGCACCTAGTGGCCAGAATGGAAGCCTACAAGTATTTTGAGGAAAAAAGAATACCAGAGGCACATCTTTGCAAGCTTTGTACAATTACAGTAATTTTAAATTATTTTTATCATTATACTGTCATGTATATATAATTTTCAAATTTAACACTGTCCATCCAGATTGTTCAAATTAAACAACTTCAGTAACAGGCCAGGAGGTAACACAGTAGAAACACAACATTCTGGTTTTGGGGGGGCTTTGAATAACATGCATATAATACAAATTAACTATACTAGCATGCACTAGAATTCCTGAGTAACAATAGCAACAGTAGAATTAACTGGCTGCTTAACCTCTGACCAAAATAATGCTTATATAATTGTTGCTTCTTGTTTAATCTTAAACTTCAGATTATTTTCAAAATTAGAATAGTGTTCATGTTTCATAATTCTCAGCAAAGTACCCAAATAATGTGTATTTTTACATTAACTTCTTGTGTTTTACTATCAATTGAAATTCAGTTTTACAAAGTTAGGTTTACATGGTGGGTTTTATTGTTGTTGGTTTTTTAAATGCAATACGTGTTAGCTATATTAAGCTTGTAAAGCCTGAGGAAGAGATAGGACAACAATCTCTATTTTCCCTTCATAAAGAGAGAATGCAACTTTTAGCAGCTCTCATAGTGGTAATATTTTTATTAATAACTCACTTAGTCTCACTTATGTAGAATATGCAATTTCCTTATTGGCTTCTGATTTTTAGCAAATCCCTTTTTAAGATCAGAGGTAAACTCTACAGATGTGTTCATAAAGTGAAAAGAATTATGTAAGAATGAGGATTACAATTTATTTTAAAAAAATAACAACTTAGTTCTCCATATTAAGCTAGTTGTCTCAGTACCTGAATATTTGCGTGGTTATGAAATTCCTTATATCTTTTAACCTGTAGTTGTGAAATATAATTCATAATGATGTGGTTTTGTACTGCAACAGGTAGAGCTCTTATCTGTTGACATGCCTCTAAGCTCTTAAGCTACGTTACAACATAGATAATGGAGGGAAACAGTGCTGGTGAAATAGTGTATCTAACACATTCCCCTCATCAGCCTGTGCCACACAAATAGGTGATCTTTTTATTAAAGATAATTGGATTTATAAAACATAGTTGATTGACTGAAAATGGCCAGGGGATGCTCTTAGTAAATGAGTGATGTATGAAGAAACCACTAGGCCTGGAAGCCAAGGGTCTGTTCCAGCACTGGTGTTTGGTTTGAAGGGCTGGTACTTTGACTTGCTGTGTGGCCCGGTTCCTGACCTGCAACCCAGAGAGCTATTAATACATGGAGCAACACCACCATGTTCTCAATTGAAAGTTTTGTTCTGAAAGTGACTGATGATCAAGATTTGGAATGACAAGATTTGGTGATGGGTCATTATCCTGAAAGGTCCAGGGACTGCTGTTGTAGAAAACAGATAGTGTTGAGATGCAGAGTGGTGACTGTGCTAGCGTGAGCATGAGTTCCATTTGTTAAAATGAGAGGTAGATGTAAGTTTTCTGCAGTTAGAAAAAACAGTTTTTCATCATGAGGTAGTGTGTTGGGAAATTCCTCTTATGCTTGTACAGATGCTTGTGCTGTGCTTCTTGCTTACAGGATAATTGAGTAATGGTGGGTGGTGGGGTTGTTTTGAATAAAAAAGCACATTTTTTTAATGTATGCAGAGACTAAATTATGTAATTCTTGAAACAGTGTAACAGGGAAGAAGTGATTAACACTTTAAAACTCAAGCTTTTAAAGCATGACAAAGACCTGTACTTTCTGCATTCCTTGACTTCACTTCATTTGTGTGTTCCAAGAACATCTACATTTGCAAAATGTGAAGGTTGTCTTTGGTCTGTTTCATTACATTGATCAGATTTATTTCAGAAAATAGAATTCCTAGCAACTATTTAGGAAGTAAGATTTGATATTTTAAAACATATTGAATGTTGTTTTTTTTTTGTTTTAAATGTAGAAAAATTATCTGACTACTGGTGAAGTAGATCCATATACTCAGGGATTATCTCTTCCTATTGATGAGCGAAGGTCTGCCAAGGTAAATATCTGGAAATTAAGTAAGTGATGTGTAACTTGAAAATTATCCTGTTGTGGCAAAATTATTTCCGCTTAAGGTTTTTTGTTTATTTGTCTGGGGTTTCGTTTTGGTTTGGTTTTGTTTTTGTTTTTTTTTCCCCACAGTCTTTAAAAAGGAACATTTTTAGAGGTGGCCATTAGAATAATTTTCAAAAAATAAAATATTTATATTTTGTTGTTATTGTTTTAAAATTTTTAATTCTAGGTTACCAGTACTCTTAATTTGTATACAATTAGATGTGTAATTCTATACTGATGGTAGTTTGAGGTTTACTTCTTCTCATTCGCACCCGCAGGGCACTTGGTGTGTTCAAAAGCTCTACTGGTTGTGCTTGGGTTTTGTTCAGCAATAAGTACTGATCTAATAAGGAACATTGTTTTTCTTATTATTAGGTATACTTTTCTAATTTATTACTCTTCTTACTGCAGCCTGGGGATAATTTTAAAAATATTTGTTTGTAGTTGTTTCTACAGTGATATTCTTATCAGTTCCTGTCAGAAATAAAGAAAGTTTGCTTTCTGCTGTACACAATTTGATTTGAAGTCTTTGTGTACATTTAACCGACCTGCTTATCATCATGTGATATTTTTTTGTTTGACTGGATGAATCCAGGAGTCTGAATAAAAGCTGATCTGGTATTTCATGTATTGCCTGCTGTTAATACAGGAATCTTCCCAAGTTCCTTTGAGAGTACAGATACTAATGTGTTTTTTGAAAGAACACATTGTCTCTCTGTGTTTAGCCCCTTTGATCTCCCTGAGATCTCTTAGCATTTTGTGGTCTTGCTTTCCTATGTTGGAGAGAGGTACCAGCCCCTATTGGGCTCTGCTGTTGGAGGTTCATGGAAGTTAGACTATGAAGATGCAACATGCATATATGGATTTCCTTAACCTCTGATCCATTCCTCTGATGCATAGTATGATTCTATGAAAGCCTGAATTAGCCGTACAGGGGTTGCATCTCCTCCTGCCCTCAGGCTGTCGGCTTTATATTCTCAGTTCCTTTCTTGTGTCCAGTTCTTGCCCTCAGTTCAAGAAGGACAGGGAACTGCTGGAGAGAGTCCAGTGCAGAGCCACAAAGATGATTACGGGAGTGGAGCATCTCCCTTATGAGGAAAGGCTGAGGGAGCTGGGTCTCTTTAGCTTGGAGGAGACTGAGGGGTGACCTTATGAATGTTTACAAATATATAAAGGGTGAGTGACATGAGGATGGAGCCAGGCTCTTCTCAGTGACAAAGAATGATAGGACAAGGGGCAATGGGTACCAACTGGAACACAGGAGGTTCTGTTTAAATATGAGAAGAAACTTCTTCTCAGTGAGAGTGACAGAGCACTGGAACAGGCTGCTCAGGGGGGTTGTGGAGTCTCCTTCTCTGGAGACATTGAAAACCGACCTGGACATGTTCCTGTGTAACCTCATCTGGGTGTTCCTGCTCCAGCAGGGGGACTGGGCTAGATGATCTTTTGAGGTCCCTTCCAATCCCTAACATTCTGTGATTCTGTTTGTTTCTAAATTGATCCAAGAAGTTGAACCAGCAGAAGCACTGTAATTTTGCAAATATTTGTTCTGACTCAATGAACACCACTGGCTGGTAGGATCGGTCAAACCCAAGCAGAGATGTGAGAAACTGTTGCTGGAGGAGGACTGGACTGTTGCACTCTTAGGGTTGTTTTTTTGTTTCTTTGGTTGGTTGGTTTGGTTTGTCACTGTTTGTTTGTTTTGTTGTTTTTGTTTGTTTGGGTTGTTTGTTTTTTTTTAGTTTTTTTAAACCTCTGTTGCTTTGGAGTTACATTGTTGCTCTGTGCTTGGGACTATGTTGTCACTGTAATCTGGAGCAAGACTTCTGCTGTGGAATGTGTTGGTCTTGCCCTTGCTGTGCTTACTTACACTTTCTGCCTCTCTTGTGCTGGCAATAATGTTTGACCATATGAGGAGACAGGTGAAAACTTCAATAAGTGAAAATTGCTGTTATTAAAAAAAAGCCCCAAACTCCAAATTATACTAGTGTTAAAAAAAAGGGAGGCAGAAAGAATGGAATGCCCAGGAAGGGGAAAGGATCCTCCTCAGTGGCAGCATTTGTGCTGAGTTTATGTTCAAGTTCTCATCAACTTAGTGTTAGCACTTGTGAGTATTTGTGCTGAAACACTGAAGGATAAAGTATCTTTGAGTAATTCTGTGGAAATTAAAGACATCTGGACTGGGAGCATGTCTGATCATTGATGGTTTTATATCATAGTAGCTCAATTTTGTTGACATTTTCTGTACAAGTATGCTGAATCCCTTTTACTCATTTATTTATTGCTGTTGTAGAACCTAAAAGCTACCAGAAGATGTCACACTGTGTCCTGCTAAATGGTTAGCCTCTAAAAAGATAATGATTAGAGGTTAACATTTGCATTTTGGTTTCCTCTATTAGCTAAAATGTGCAGTCACACAGCATATTGAATTTTCTGCTGTGTTTTGCCACCTGTTAAAGACAGTGCTAGTTTCTCAGATTTGGAAAATACCCCTCAGGCAGTTTTCATAGATATCTGCAGGTTTTATGTTGTCACTGTCATAAAACCTGTAGACGCAAATTTTACTAAAAAAATAATTTTTAGGGAGCATTGGTCTCATTTGCAAAACTATCACTAAGCTGGTATTTCCATGGTGATTGATGTATAAATTATTTTTGTTTGAAATTTATTCATGGGAAAGTAAATTTATATATGATGTGCAGATTTTTTTAATACCTTTTGGGTTTTTTTATTGGAAAGCACTGCAATGAAGAGCATGATTCGTAATATTGTAATATAAATCTTTTTCATTTATATGATGGTTGGAATGAGGTCGTATAAGAGATGCCCCAAGCTCTAAGCCTAAAGTAATAATATCAGGAAATAATGCAAATTAGAGTTTGCTTTACCTGGAGATTTTTGTTTTTCTTATTATATGATTAGGCTGTTGATGTACAGACCTGAGCAAGCTGGTTATAAATGTCACCTTGCAAAAGTAGCTAGGACAAGGTGGATAGATAATGTTTTTTTAGTTTTTCTTGCATTCATTGTACTTCTGACCCTTTTTGCAGTCAGTTTAACTGCTCATTCGAATTTGACAGTTCAAGTTAATATCCTAGGCTACAACTGACACAGCTTTTTTATACATGTATTTGTTGTCCTATTTTTATTGTGAGTGGAGCATGTCACAACTAACTTTAACATACACACACAAAATGTTAAAAAGTCATCTATAAATACCTTCAGATTGGAAATCAGAAGGTGATTTCTAATTGTCAAAGGGGTGAATCTTTGGAACAATTTTCAATAGTTTCAGCAGGAGGAAACCTAGCTGGTTTTAAGAACGAACTTGATATCCATTAGTGTTACTGGGGACTAGACTTTATGCCCGAGAAGCTGACTTCTACTTACAGATTTCAGATTAAGAAAAAGTACTATGTTTAAGAATGAACCAAAACCTCAAAGAATTTAAGACTTATATATATTGCAAAGAAGGAGGGTGCAAACACACAGCTCACATATATTAATTTAATACTGCAGTTTTATGAAGTTAAAAGCCACTCCTCAAAAATGCAGTTTTTTTATGCCCTTTTCAATGCCTGTTTTAGGAGAAACTACGGCTTGAAAGAAACAAGGAGTACAATCAATACCTCAGGGATAAAGAAGAATGGAACGAAAGGCTAAGGAAATTAGGGAAGAAAAACACAGAGGTAATGCAGTTTTACCGAAGCTGATACAAAGAAGAATATAAATGGTGTTGTCAATAGTGTTATCATTGATGAAGACATACAAAGCAAGACAAAATAAGCAAAACATGTTGTTTAATTAGGCCATAGTTTTATTAATATATCTAGCAAGTCCTGGTTGTGAGTCATACAGTACAGTTCTCGATTCCTTCCTCAGCCGTGTCTGTCTGGTAGAAAGATGCATTCATTCTTCTATGTGTCTTAAGCAAGTCCCTGGATTGTTCTCGGTGGTAAAAGTGGTGGCCAAAAAAGCTGACTCTTTGGACAAAATGTTGAGCTCCACACAGTGCTCCTTCACTTTTATTTGTAGCTGCTTTTTCCTCAGTGCTAGCTATCCAGTGTATGGTGCTGTGCAATTGTGAACTAAAAAAAAAAAAAGTCTTTAGTACTGAAAATGAGCTAGAGACATGCATAATTGCAGTTAGATTCTGAGCTGTGCCCTTTGATTTGTGTGGCTCTAGGCAGCTAAGCACCACCCAGCCGCTCACTCACTCCCCCTCCACGGTAGGATGAGGAGTTTAATTGGTAAAGCAAAAGCCATGCACACAAACAAACCAAAATGAGGTATTAATTCACTGCTTCCCATGAGCAGGCAGGTGTTCAGCCATCTGCAGGAGAGCTGGGCTCCATCACAAGTAAGGGTTACTTAGGAAGACAAACACCACAAACCTGAACCTCCCCTGCTTCCTTCTTCCCCCAACTTTTATTGCTGAGCATGATGTCATATGGTGTGGAATATCCCTTTGGTTAGTTGGGGTCAGCTGTCCCAACTATGTCCCTTCCCAGTTCCTTGTGCACCCTCAGACTTCTAGCTAGTGGAGCAGTGTGAGGAGCAGAAAAGGCCTTGGCCCTGTGTAAGCAGAGCTGCCTTACTTCAGTGATGAACTGCAATAGTTTGGAACTCTCATCTCATGCGAGTTTGGTTTAAGAAGGCCTTCCATTTTTTGTGATATGGAAATTCTTAAGAGTACCGTACTGTGAAAGCTAGGTTATTATATGAAGGGACTTGTATTTGTACTCACAACAACTGGAAGTTTATTGTCTTTCTTACAGCAGTCAGCAAGTGCAAATACCCATGTATTTTTAAGTTCTGTCTAGAAGATTGTTTCTTGTCTGTCTTCAGAAAGGCTGTTTTCTTGTGAGAAGATGATCTTTTCCTCCAAGTGCATTGGAGTATAATGTAGTTGAAAACTATTTTAATCTATGAAGACAGCTATAAGGCAGTATTCAGGCATCCTTTAGATGTTGGAATTCAATATCTGATTCTTATTGGCTTCTTCAAGGATTGGAGTGCAGCACAGCAGTGATCCCTAGGAATTACATGGCAAAAATGCAGCTTATGTTTATGAAACTGAATCTAAACACATAGAAAAATCTTGAGAGTTTTATAGGCATTTATGTTTCCTCAGCTGACTTTTCTAATCAATTCTATTTAAGGAGCCAAAATTTTTTTATTTCTTCTTTGTTTGTCATCCCATTGAACTTTTATGTTATTATTATTTTATGGTATTATTCTGTCTCAGATGCAGAATTCTGCATTTCCCTTTGTTGATCTCCATGAGCTTTTTGTCAGCATGTTTCTCCAGTTTGTTAAACCCCTTCTGAGTGGCAGTCATACCCTCTAGTATATTGATCCCTCTTCCCACTTTGGTGTCATTTGCATCTTTATTTTTCATTACATTTTGTAAATTATGAGTTGCTGTTGTCTTTATTCCACAGATGAGAGATTAGTGCACAGAAATGCTACAGGATTTATCCCAAAAACATGTTGTTTGGTAGAAATGTGTATTGAACAGTGGTCCAGTGTGTCATAGGGTTGTTCTTTTATCCACTAAGCTGTCCTTTCTCGTAGAGACATCTCCTGGGGAACAAAGAAATAGATTAAGAAATGATCAGGTTAAAGTGTGGTGCTCAAAGCCAAGTAGTATTACAGACTTGCCTGAATCTGGTTAGAATAAAGATACCAAGTCTCTTGATGAGGTATAAAGTTCAGAGTGTTTTTTGATGCTTTGCACCTCTGAATCTGAAGGTCAAATTGGAGTTTGTAAAAGGCCTGTTCAGGATTGATAGCCATTCTTCTGAAAAACATTATGTAAGAGAAAGAGTGCTTTCTTTTTTCCTCAAGAAAAAAAAAAAATCCCTAGCTTTGAAGCCTTCCTTGAAGTATTTTTCATGCTCACCTGCTACCTTTTCTCCACTATCTGTTTAGGGATTGTTTAAAGAAATGCATAATCAAGTTTTGCTCAATGTGATTTGTTTCTATTCAGATTTTTTAATACTTTTTTTTTTTTTTTCCCATTAAACAGAATAGGATGGACAGGAATAAAAACCCTATTGCTGTTGCCAGGCCCCAGCCAGAACTACAAACAGAAGTACAGCCCTGTAATACAGGTGCAGAACCTCCCAAGAAGGATGCCTTTACTTCTACAGAAGGTTATGAAGAGCTGCTAAATAAGAGATGGCTGGAGGAAGACAGGTATCATAGGTTAGATGATGAGGTTGAATTAAGAAGTCGACTATTCAGTAAAAGACTTGATGAAGATTTAGATGTTCCCAGTCGAAGATATCGTGGATTTGCTAGCCAATCTGTAATTCCTGTGAGGAAGCATCACAGATTTGATGAGGATCGTGATTTTGGTAGAAGATACTACAGAATGGACTATGATCCTGAGATAAGTGAAGAAATGGACCCTAGATTTAGATGTGAAAGCACTTATGACAGAAAAACTCCCCGGGTTTTTTATGCTGAAAGGTATTCTTATTTCTGTTTTCTCCTTGATTTCTGTAGTGCTTGTTGACTGACACCTATGGTTTGCTCATTGAAAATTAGACAGGATACACATATGAGAGCAGGATTTTTGCACTTACTTTAAAAAGGAACTTTGCAATAATTTTTAGAAGAAATACTATAAAGATGGACCAGTACCTAAGACTACACATCATATGTTAAGGGAGCGTTTTATATATTATGGCAAAGCAAGGATACTAGAGAAATTACCCCAGAAAAAGAACACCACAATTATTTTTTCATGAAAAGTAGATTTCTGGAAAGCATGTTGTATTTGAGAGCAAAGCCCTGCTCTGGGAACCCAAGATTGCAATGTATTTTCTTAACCTGTAATACTTATAGCAAGTCAATTTTTAGTTTAGATTCCAAAATTGATTTGAACTTCAATTTTTGGTACATGCCACTATGTGTTAAAAATGTAAAAATATATTTTAAAAAATAATCTTTGTCTTGCTAAATGGCAGACTTTAAACATATGTATAGTTGAACCAAATCCTGATGGTGTTAGTAGGTGCTCATCTCAGTAATAACTACACAATTTGAATAAAAATTTAAGAAAACCCAAACCAAACAAAAAGTGTTTTAGACAAATCATTCAGGAGGAAAACTGATATATGTACAGTTAATTATTAAATAGTCTTTACTGTGTTAACTGATAAACCAGGTTAGTTACTTTGGCATAAAGCGTTAATCTTTCTCTTCTAGCTCCCTCATTTAAAACGGAAAAAACAAACAAACAAACAAAAAGCATAACCATCTCAATCATTCACGCTTTGGCAATCTGGTCATCTGCTCGTATTCCATTGCAAGAACCGGTTGCTTTCAAAAACAAATGGGTTGTGGTGTGAAGTAGTACCAAACTTTAAACAGATGTGTTTTATACAGCTACAGTCAAGTGGAATGAAGCAGTAAAGTTTCTTGTAAATAAATTTTTAAAAGGTGCTTGAAGAGTGTTCATTTGTTCAACTACAGATCTTGGGAACCTGAGTATTGTAGATACATTTTTTGGTGTGTATTTTTGTGTGTGGGGGGGGGTTTGTTGTTGTTTGTTTGTTTGGTCTTTGTGTTAAGCCTGTTGCCAGAATTATTTTACTGCAGTTGCTTCAGTGAAGGAAACACCAGAGTCTTTCCCTTTTTAAGCAAAATATCTCTTTTTTTTTTTTTCTCCTAGAATTAGCACTTTTAGAAAAAACAGAAGGCAAATTGTATCACTCTCAACAGTGTTAAATATTACAATCATGTTTTGTTGTTAATTGCTGGCGGACTGGTTAAATGATCTTTTGAGTCATTGTTTGCAGGGATAATTTTCTGGATAGTACTGCAAATTAATAATGAGCAAAAACAAATCCCAAAATGCTCTTCTACTGCAAAAACATTTTCTAAATTGAATGAAGTCATGTTCCTTTTCCAGTTTCAAATGCCAACAGAGTTAGAATAACTTCTCTACAAAAATAACTGTTGGTATTCTTTCTCAGCCTTTTAAAAAAAAATCATAGGGGAATTAAGTAGCTGTGGAGAAAATGAAATGCCTGGAAGTATTTGGGAGATACAGACTAAATAAATGGATTATTTCAGAGTTTCAGATTGTATGTTCAGATGTGGTTCTAAAACCATGCATTTATTCATGCAATGTTTCTGAAAAGGACTAGGAAATGGAAACAGTGGTTAAATAGATAGCAGGAACAAGATTGCCCATTTCCTGCTGAATGAGATTCAAAGAAGAGCATGCAAATACAAAAGTTTGTTCCATCCTGTAGCGTAATATTAATAGAAGTGAGCAAAGGGGAGTTTAGGGTAGAGTCTTCTCATCCTACAGCTTTTCAGAAAGAAAAATATTAGGAGCTTGACTTGGTGTCTAACAAAGATAATCAAAATGTCCATATTTTTGAGACTAATGGCAACGTTAATCCTCTGGTAATTAACACCTAGAAGGATTAAGGTTCTCTTTTTACTAGGTAGCTGTTTGCCACTATGTAATGCAATTGGCACAAAGTCAAATATTTAAATAAAAATGACCATTTGATAAAGTTTAAGGGTTTATTTAGTTTCTCAAAGAATATACACAGAATTAGATATGTAGAATATTAGCAAGGATGATGTTTGAACCAATAGTAGACGGTATCATGTTGAATAGAAATATGCTGGTTCTTAGTTATTCCAGAAAACACCGATGGTGCTTGTATAAACAAATGTGACCAGTATATCATAGGCGATTCATTGCTTATTTGGAGAGGTCTCTGAAACAGTTTTAGTTCCAGTTTTCTTTTAAAATAAAGTACAGACAATAGTGTTATCTTTCTTATTGGCAAACTTGGTGCATCTTCTTAAAAGAAGTTGCTGAACCATCACCTGAATTGCCTGAACTGAAATTTGTACATGAAATTAAGGTTTGGGTTTTTTTGGTGTGTCTAATTTCTACTTTGCTGATTTTTTTAATTGAAAATTAGTTTTTAAAAAATTAGATGTGCGTTGCAATCCAGTATTTTTTTGTCCTTTGCCACATCAGTCTCTCTTCAAGGAGAAACACCTCTATTCGTTACTGATGGCTCTGCTTCTGAAAAGTTAGCTTTTTGTTTTTTATATATTTCAGGCAAAGTTGATTTTCCCAGAACACATTTGATTCATGACAGAAACTAAATTCATAAGGAGTAATATTTTTATTTGCTGTACTAAACTTTTTATGTTTTTAAATGGTCTTTATTGATTTGGAGAGGCAGGTGTTTGTAACGGGACCTTTCAGAAAGGTTTCTGTTTTGACAGAGGCACAAGGACTGTGGCATGTTGCAACAAACAGAAATGGTGACAGGAGAACGAGAGGATTGCAAAATGCTCTGGTTCTGATGAGCAAAATGCTTTAGTCCATCCCCAGCAGCCAGCTCTGCCCTATAAACATGATACAAGAGCTTCTTGATGGCATTGGGCCCACATGGCTGGCCCTGCCATGCTAAACTTGCTGCTTTTTACAAAAAAGGTTGCCTGTTGAATCCCAAGGTTTGTTTCTTTGCTCCCTCCCTGCACCCTCTCATCGCTCTATAGACAAAGCTTTCTCTGAACTGCCCGTGTTTCGGTCTTATGTGACCAGCCTTGTAAGCAGCAGATTGATCATTATCAAAAAGATGATCATGAAAAAAGATCATGTTGTGCCAAGAGGATGGATGTTGTTCTTTCTTGTTGTTCTTGTGGGTTGTGTTTAATAATCTGCTTGCATCCTTTTGCCTTTGATTACTGGCTTTTATTTAAATTACAGAGATGAGCAGAGCTGTGGATCTTTTTAAATAAAAGAATAAGATTATGAGGTTTTTTACTGTTTATCTAGGTTTTTGTTTGTTTGTTTGCTTAATAGGAAATCCATGGTTCTGTCCAGCTTGGAAAATACATAACTTTCCTAGCATCTGTTGGGTACTTTATTTTTCATTGAATGCTTATTCTTGCCTTATTTTATCAAGGTAACTTGAAGTCCTCATTAGAGAGTAGTTAATTTGCAAGGCAAGAAGAGCCTGTAAATTCAACTACCCCAGACCTTTTCTGGAAAAGCTCCCTTGTGTCCATACAAATTTTGGCATCTTTGGCTTTATTTGAAGTTTGAATTACACTACTTCACTTCGCATATAAGATAATTCAGATTTTAGCTCCTGAACTTTTGTATTCACCATGTTACCTGTCCTTTACCTTGATCAAAAGTCACCTCTTTTAAATGGTATCAGGTGCATAGTGAAGGATAGGTTGTCACTGAAGAAGCTTTTCATATCTCAGTTGACTATTTCACCAGACTTGTGCAACAGCTGTGTGCTGAAATCTGTTGTAGACATTGTTGGCTGCTGGGGATTAAGAGCAGCAAGATCTGTTTCAATTAGTGCAGTGTGCATACTGAATGCTCTTCAGCTCTGAAAATTCTTAACCAGGCTCAACAGATAAAGGTTGCATGAAGGGACACTTGGAAATTCAGACTCCAGACAGAGAGCTGTCTTGACAATGCTAGCAAAGTGAATTATTTCTAGAAATTTTGTGTGATATTTTCAGAACAGTGTGCAATCAGGCTGAGGATCCATTTGCACAAAACTGCTCGACCTTCCATTTCAGATTTGACGTTTTTGGGCAAACATAGCTGAATATTTTCTATTTCTTTAAGGCCCTATCTGGATGGAATAATAAGAGATCTTCCTGCAGATTATGAAGACGAATTAAAGGAGAGACCACGTGTGCAGCAGAGCTCAAGAGCTGGAAATTCTAGGTGTGGTATACAGTCTGTTTTTCTGATAATTGCACTGCAAAATCATGGCGAAAGGAAAATATTTCCTTAAAATCCCTAATGTGTTGTCTGAAATGGAAGATAGTTTTTCCTGCAGCTAGGATATAATAGAACACAAAAAATATGTTTCCTTTCAGAACAACTATTGAAGCTTGCATGCCAGTTTTCTTTTTGAAACAATAGATCATGTGTTCTCCAACCAAAGTCTTTTAATTGTTAGAATAACATGGAATCCTTTTTTGATAGTAGTTTTAAAATGCGTTTTTTCCACTTGTCTTGGTTTTTCAAGTCCTGAAGTGACCTAAGTGGATGAGGCAGAAGCAGAACACTTGTAAAGCCCATCAACTCTTGGCTGGCACCACTCAGTCTGTCAGCATTGTTGAACTGCTCAACTGAGTCCGCGTTTCTGATGGTTTCACACACACAGGCAAACGAGAACTTGAGAAACGCCTTTTTGCCAGGCGTTTTCCTCTCTTGCTTGTGGTATTTCTTTGGATTTTAGGAAAACTGTTTGTCATAAATGTATCACATAGTGATCTAAGTGCATCTATCATGTTTCACACAGACTGCAAGTAAATTCTCAAGTTTGATTTTCACATTTGCTTTTTTTTTTGTCTTTGCCAGAAATCAGGTACAAATTAGTTCTTCAGCTAATGAACAGGCCAAGTCTGCAGCTGAAACGCCGTGTGCAACAGGCCTCGTTCTTGGTATGTATGAAAAACCTGACTAATGACACCGAGTTAACCTTTCTTTGCATATTTTATTTTTCTTTGGGAATAATTAAAAACTAGAAAAATTAGCTTTCTTTGTGCTAATTGTCCCCAGGACTAGTAAATAAGTATTATTTACATGGAGAAAAAAGAAAGTTCCTTTTCCTCCTTAATGTAACAGGGCTTTCTAATTAATTTTGAAGAGGCTGAGTTTCTTCGTAGACTTCTTTAACAGCTTAAGGTCCAGATATGTTGTTAATTTTTTAAAATGAAATGAAGTATAGGAGAATTATTAATTATTGGTAAAGACACAAATTGGTATTGAATTTTAGTTGCAGAAACATGGGAAACAGTAATGTTCACAACCTTGTGGAAGAACAAATGTTTCTGATAATCTTAGTGCTTAAATGTAGCCATAAAATTTAGCAGGAAGCATTATTATTGAGTATAGTAGAGAAAAATACTTTTGAGAATATAGCATTCCTAGCTAAATTCAGAAAATGATAAGGCAAGAATAGGAGAACTGTAGTAGTTCTTCACATGGGTGCCTTTGAAGGCGAGCTAGGTTTGAATTGTGGAAAAATTGACAAACAGTTGTCAGAATAACTTAATTTATTTTTACATTTGAGCTTACTTGATCTTCGGTGTTATGTGTGGCAGGTCAATTTTTTGGAACTTTTAAAAGAGTGGTGTTGCAATGGTCAGTCACTCTGATCTGGTCAGTCATCTCATTTGTAGTAACTGGGATACACAAAGTTGTGAATTAGTATTCCTAGCAGTCCTGGCTAGGAGAATATTGTTAACTATGTTACATAAGGATTAAGTCAATTAAAATTTGAAATTTTCGGAAAGTGATTTCAGACTCCCCCAGAATCACAAACTGTGAGGTTCTCGTGCATACTTTGACCACTTCATCATCCTGGCACAATAACTGAATAAAAAATTCAGTCAGTCATGCATCATGTTTGTGGTGGGTTTTGGTTTTGTTGTTTCCTTGCCTCTTCCTTCAGTTTATTGTTCAGGTCTACTTCACTGGAGTTCCACAATGATTTTGTGTATGGAAATATGTTAGGAGTCCTTGTGTCTGATAGTCATACTATATAGAAAGTGGTGACGATGTGTTTTTTGTTTTGTTTTAAAAATAATAGAAGACTCTGTGTGTATTGTGGGGAACTACCACACATCGGAAGTTTTTTGAGTTCTGTAAAATCCACGTGAGATGTTATTACATATACAAATCTAACAATACTTTGTTAATTCTTAGTAGTCCTGGGAACCATCCTAAAAGTGGAACAATTTGCTTTCCTTCCTGTGGGTTTGACTCTCTTTAGTTTTAACTTCCATTTTTTTCCAGAGCAGTGCCCTATAATTTTGGAGTGCCATAGTGTGTCTTCCTTAGTTGAGCATTAGGGGAGAAAAAAAAAAAGAAGTAACTTTTTAAAATTGCTATTATATCACATAGCTTTGAAATTTGTAGCTTCCTGATTATACAAAACCAGGCTAACTAGGAAAATAATAATGAAAATTTTAGTAGTTTTGATCATCAGATTCCAAAGAAACTGCATATTAAAACTAGCTTTATTTTTTTTTTTAGTCAGTAAACATCCAATGTTCTTATGCACATTCCCAGGTAGTATGCTATGTTTCATGTTTTAAATTGACTGAAATGCAATGTTTTTGTCCAGTATTTAAAGGAGCATTTATGCAAATGTGTGGTCATTGCCATTAGGTGATCAGGACCGAGAACTTCTCCAAAGGAAGAAAGAGAAATACAGGCAAGAACTAATAGAACAGATGGCTGAGCAACAGCGAAATAAGAGACGGTAATGGAAAGTTACTATATTTTTAAAATATAATGGCTGAAACTTAAATGAATTTCATTAATTCAATGTGGTAAGAATAATTTTCATAACTAAGGAATTCCGGCTGGCTCAGTAATATTGCATCCAATTAAACTCATTGGTATGTGAGCTTTAGTTTTTAATAAACAAATTAATCAGCTTTCAATGGAATAAAGGAAAAAACAGGGTGTTTTTTTCATCTAAAAAAGAAGATTTTTAGTTCCTTCACTGTAAAGAAGCTCTAAATGAAGTTGTCTTTTTTGCTGGTAGAGGAGTGTCTAATTACTTTGCAAAGTTGAACATTAATCTTGTTTTGCCTTCCAGTTTGGGTATGTAACCTTTAACTTTCAAAGCACGTGACCATCTGCCTTATGCAGAATAATAAAACAAGAATTTCTTGCTTATTTACTAGTAGCTCCTGTTCAATAATAGCATGGATACATAAAAACACACAGTGATATTAGCAAAGGGATAAGGAATGAAAAATAAGTTACTATTGACAGTTTCTGTGTGATGAAAAATTGTATATGCTGAACAAGCCTGCACCCTGAAATTACAATGTAGTACTTATTCCTCTACTTTTGAATAATTCATGTCAATATGTTTATTATAAAATTCTTGCTGTAGCATGACTAAAGATCTGTTTTTAAGAAATGTTTAAGAAAGGTTGTAGTAAAAAGCAATGTGGTGGTTTGTGCTTTTATGGTAGTTGGATTTTTATTAGGTGAAATAGATGGTAGCCAGGTACTTCTTGAGAGTTCTGTGTATTTGCAAATAATAGACAGTATCCTTCTTCCCTGATTCCAGAAGAAATCAAGTGGAATAATGTCCTTTGTTATCCTATATTTTCGGAGTTATTTTAACTATGGGGTTGCGATGTCTGTGCTTTTAAAGAATTAATATAGTTGTTACTGCTTTCTGATTTTATCCTTTTAAAAAATTATTTATTTTTTAAAACAGTGAGAAGGAACTTGAGCTCTCAGTTGCTGCTTCTGGAGCTCAAGACCCAGAAAAGAAGGTAAAGAAACTTGGATTTTTTTTCACCTATGTGGACTTTTTTGTTATTAGATGTACACTATGGTTGCTCAATATCAAAACTCCATAGGGCTTTCATAGAATGATAACTGTTGTGTTTTTATCCTAATAGAGCATTAGCACAAAATAAAATTAAAGTCAGGCATAATAAGGATGTAACTCATTAAACATGCTGTCAGCTTTAGAGGAAAATATTTTCACCGAAGTTGTCAACCATTTTCTTTTGCTGTGGCCAAGTGGAAATTTTGTACAAGCAGTGGGTATCACGGCAAAAATACTTAGTGTCCAGTGGTAGCCCGTACATGTACACATTAGTAACCTTTCTTTTGGAACGTAAAGTACGCTGTAGAAAGTTTTTGCTCTTTTTCAATTAAAAAAGTAAATCCAGTTGTTTGGCAGCCCAGTGGATCTCATTGTAGCAATGTTTAATTTTGCATTTGTAATTATTTTTTAAACTATCCAATGTAGCGTTCAGGATTACAAGCATTTTAATAGGATTTTTTAAAAAGCAATGTGTTTAATATTGTATTGCTTGTAAGACTTGGTGCAGAGTTACTACTCTCTCCACTTCCTTGGTAAGGTGATTGTTGCACGAAGAGTTTTGGTGAGCACGTCTGAAGGAGCAGGTCATCAGCACTGGTACCGCTGGCAGCAGACTGATTGTCACACAGCTGGTGTGACTTGCGTGTGTTTGCCACGTGCCCAAAGCCATTGCATCTTGGGTGCAGCAGAGATGTGCTGCTGGAGGCGCAGGCTGGGTAACTTTCTCAAGCAAGAATAAACTGGATATTAATTTAACTGGTTACCAGTTTAAATTATCAATGGTGCTGGTTTTGCAGGGAAGCCACAACACAGAAAGAAACTCGTGGCATTTCTGGAGAGTTCAGCAGAGGTGGAAGGAGCTGTTATTTTCTGGAGATATTAGTCAGCATATGAGGCAGGAGATGTAGATAAGCGTGAAGCTAAATCAAAATTGTTACTTCTGAATGGGGAGGGAGAACACTGACGAATGGTCTGGTTGCATATTCCTGCCCTCCCTGCCTGAAGTATCTGTGGGGCTTGCGTGATCCCTTTTGCAGACTGATTCAGCCTGGTTACCTGGTTATCTGGACCTTTTTTTGCTGCTTGAGTTGACTTAGAGTTGTCGGTTGGTTCACCAGGGATTCAGGTGGTGAAAGGGAGAGGGATGGATTGTAGAGCTGGGAGCCAGGCAGGGAAAGAGGGAAAACTGAGCAAGAGGATGCTGGCTCTTCTGGCACAGCAGGCTGTAAGTCACTGTAAACAGTTTTGTCTAATCAAAGCTGACTAGGCAGAAGCATGCTGTGCTGTTGCACTCTATATACCGTGTGCATCTCAGTCAGAGACTGAAAAGTGCCTGTTGTAGGAAGAAAATTATATCCAGAGCAAGTCCAGGGCATATATGGATGTTTTAAACCCATTAATTTATCCGAAAGCCTTCAATTAAGTTGAATTGCTACATTCATTAAGTATCAGTCACTGTTAGCTTTAAATTGCCTCTCAGGGAAAGATTCTAATTAGGTGGATTTCTTGACTAATTACAGGTTGGTTAAATAGCAGCGCTTGATTAAGAATCTGTAAATGTAGACTGCCATATATACTGCTTGTTTAAAAGAAAACAATCCCCAGGATGAACCGAGTACCATAGTAACATCTGAAATTAGCTACAGAGCTGAAATCTGGGGCACTTTGAGAGCAGTTTACATTAAACTTGTTATTTAGAAAGGCTGTTTTAAATGTTCTCCTGCTCCAGACACCGGATTTGAAAAGAGAAGTTAAAAAAAAAATCTGTAGACAGCTTTATAATTTTTAGTTACTGTAGCTCATACCTATTTTCTAATTTTGTATTCACATCTAGAAATCTGAAATTTGATGTTATTAAAAACATTAATGTCTAGTAGATTTTCAGAATTTTAATCCTGTAGTTCATGATTGGTGAGTACTAACTGCCTTGTATATACTGTCTTGCAGCTAAGTGATGAGGAGGTAAACATTTAATATTTTGCTGAAATAATTCTATATTGTAGGGTATATGGTTTGCTGTTAGATATTTAATATTTAGCTGTATGCTGGTATTGGTTTTGTCTGAATGCATGTTAATTGAAGCACTACAATGTTAGGACTAGTGAATTCAGAAACAAAATCCATTGTACTTATACAATATATGGATTTTTTTTTCTGGTATTACGTTGTACTGACTCATTTAAACAATCACAAAATATATATAGCAGCTGGTGTAAGGGCTTTTCTGGGCACGATAGTGTAGTTCTGAAACTTGCATGCCTTTGCATTATTTGCATGTTGCCTTTGACTTTCTGCTGGGGCTGCCAGTTGTCAATAAACATTTGATACTTTTATTTTAAAAAGAACCCCCCCAAATTTTCTAATTCTGGTTGAAAAATGTAATAAAATCAAAGGAACTTAAAAAATAAAATAATGGTATTGCACGGAAATGTTTATTGGAAATAGTCTCAGTATGTGTTTGTTTTTTAGGTTTTACTGTTAATGAGCTATTATAATTTGGGGGTGGGGGGGATTTCAGAAACTTTTCCCATGCATAATATAAGTCTGTGTAGGAAACTGGCAGCTGTAGATAACCTGTACTACAGACAACTGTGGAAAGACTTATTTTTTTCTGGACTATAGCTAGAACCATATGCTTCCTGAAACCTGTCATAGAGGTTGGTTTTTATAAATCTGTGGTAAAGATGCTAGATTTCCTGGTAGTATTAGATTTCCAGTAATTCCTTGGAAGAAAAAAAATGCAGTTTACTAGAAATCTATACAGCTAGTTCAGACCCAGAGAAGTGTTTAATGCAACTTAAATAGAGGTTTGGAATATTTCTTAGTAATAACAAGATAACTGTTTTGGTTTGTTCCCCGCCCCCCCCCCCCCTTTTTTTTTCTCCCTTCAGCCAAATAGATTGAAGCAGTTTGGCGTGACAGCGGGAGCTTCTGAAGAGAAAGTACCTCCTGAAAGGCCTAGGGTGGCTTTCCAAACTCCAGTGCCTGTCCCTTCGGCCTCTCCACTGAACGAAGACTTTCACAGGGGACTGTCCAGCACTCTTGGTGAAATAGCAGCTCCCAGGTGCTTCACCATTGTGTTCATTTTGCATATTAAGATTGTGGGCAAGCACGTTACTAGTGCTGAGGTCAGTGGTGCTGTGGATCCTTTTCCAAGGAACTAATGGAGGTAGAAATAATATTTAGATGAGTACCAGAAAACTAAACTGCTTCGCACTGAAATAAACTTTTAATGTCTGTTTCTTCAGAGTTGATTTTGAAAAATCTGGGGAGGCTGGATTATCTGTGAAGACACCTCTGTTTTAATGGATGTTTGTGTAGAATAAGGGTTGTGCTGTATATGGAACCATGTTGTGAGGGCACCTGCCCAGCAGTGTCCATATTGTTAGGAGGCTGGTGTGGTGTAAGCGTGGCCCCTGTCAGTTAAGCAGTCTCCCAGGCCTAAGCTCAGGAGTGCAGTGAAGACAAGGACAGCTTCCACTAGACCCTGAGACTGACACTAAACTGTCTAGGGATAGAGAAGGAGCTTCAGGCATGTGGCTGAAGCTGTGCTGTGCCACTTGCCCTTTGACCAGAGACTAATCCTTGGCTTGTTTTATTTACTGTTACTGATGTAACAGTAAGTATCATTAACCAGTTAAAGAAGGTGTGCTTGTTTTAAGTTCTTCAGATCTCTGTAATAGTGTGGTTTCGTGCACTACTCCCTAAGGGAAGTTTAATTCCCTACTGAGGCTTATTGTGTCTTGTTCCTGCATGGTACTGATAAGAGGTCTTGGGCTGAGCTAAGTCTAGAATTTTCCCATAGTGAATTAATTCTTTCTCTCTCTTCCTTGTCTTTTCAGTTGTACAACTACCTTAAGGAGGTTGTAGCACGGAGGGTGTTGGTCTCTTCTCCCAAGTAGCAAGTGATAGGACAAGAGGAAATGGCCTCAAGTTGCACCAGGGGAGGTTCAGGTTGGATATTAGGAAAAAATTCTTCATGGAAACGGTTGTCAGGCATTGGAACAGGCTGCCCAGGGAAGTGGTGGAGTCACCATCCCTGGACGTGTTTAAAAGGTGTTTAGACAAGGTTATCAGGGACATGGTTTAGTGCTAGAGTTAGGTTATGGTTCAATTTGATGATCCTGAGTGTCTCTTCCAACTGAAATGATTCTATGATTCTAACAAAACAAAAAGTTGTGTTCCTTTTTTCTTTAAGGGTTGTACCGATGCCACCACCTCTACCACCAGTTTTGACAGACAACTACAGAACGCCTTACGATGATGCATATTACTTTTATGGCGCTAGGAATCCTTTGGATCCCAATCTTGCATATTGTGAGTTGATGATTTTAGGTGGATTGGTTGTGGGGGTGATTCAGATGACTGCTTTTTGTCTAGTTAAATGATGAATGATATAGAACTAGTAACAACAACTTCAACCCATTTCTTAGATGTGTATTGAATGAAAAGTAGACTTTTTTTCAATACTGGTTTTGGTTTAAGTTGTTTTCTCCAATTACAAAAGGGGCTACAGCTTCCAGGAATCTTTTTCATCACTTCAACAGGCTCTAGTCTCAGCTACTTAGCCATTGCTACTCCTCGATAATTTCTTTAATATTTTGATTATCAAAACTAATTTTCTAAAATTGCCTAAATCATATTATAATTGATTACAGGTTTAGGTGTCAGTACGATTTCAGATGTAATTTTAAATATTTTTAAAGGAACTGTATGAAGTAATCAAACTTTTTATTTTAAGAACTCCTGTTTTATTTACCCTTTGACTGCTTCATGAAAATTTCACAAGTGAAACAACTGTGATGTGTGTGGGGAGGGACTGGATTATGTGGTGTTTCTTTTTTTTCCTTTTCATTTTTAGAGGAAAAACTAGAAATACGTTTTAAAAGTTGTTGTGCTATCTTCATGGAAAAGTTAAAGGAGAAAAAGAATAAGTCTTTTACTGATTAATTTGAATGATATTTGTGTCCATTGGGTAATTTCAGGAGTGATAGAGATTTAACAGCAAAAGTTTTTGTTTTTTTCTCCAGTGTAAACGTCTCCCTGTCTTGAAACGTAATAGTTTATGGTTTGATAAATATATATATATACACAAAATTTTATTTTGGTTTTAAAGGTCCAGGCACCTATTTTACTTTTTCTTTGTAAACTTATTTTCAGACCAAAGTTTTAACTCACAGAAGTTTTGGGGTTATTTGGGGGGTTGTTTGGTGTGGGGTTTTTTTGTGTGTTTGTTTTGCTGTTTGTTTGTTTTTACTATTCTGTTGATATAACCTCTAGGGTCAATTGGTTTGCAGTTTAGGGTATTAATAAACCTAATATTTAAAATTCATGTATGAGAGATGGTATAAAAGCTTGTTTGAGAGATGCGTCTCTCACTGTCTTGAACACTTGAACACAAGCAGCAGTGTGCACAGTAAGTTCAAGCCCTGCTGTGTCAGGACGCTGCAGGTTGTATTTCAGTGTGAAAATGCAGATGCCAAATGCTCTGTAGTTCTGCAGGAGATGATGGGATTCTCCTCACAGTAGAGGACAAGTTTGGAAAGCAAGTGTTACATTAAATGAGTTTTTTTCTTTTTGTTAGTTCATTGTGCAGTATGCTAATGAAACATTTGTTGTCTTAAAGGGATTTAGTTGAATTCAAGAAGTAAATTTATACCTTGGCATTGTGTTTCTTGTATGAGGGGTGGCATTAAGGATTAGCTGAGACTGTTATAGAAGTTTAGAGTCTTGTTTGTAATTCTGCAGTCACAGTTTGATCAGTGAGCTCTGTTTATTTTTGAGCATTCAAAATTTAGAATAGCATTTTTTTTTTACTCTGTAGATGGTACAGGTATGATGGGAGTGCAGCCCACACCTAATCAGGACCCTCCTTTAGATCAGGCACCAGTAGAGCAATCTGTGTAAGTATTATCTGTATTCATAATCTTTGTTAGTATTCATCTGTATTGATACGCTTTTATGTTTGGAGTATTTTGCTGACAGCAGATATACCTTTGAAATAAATTGAGTTAAAGACAACTCTTCAAGATTCTAATTAAGAATATCTTGCTAAAAATAATTCATTGAACTTCTGGTTTTATGTGGATTTATGAAAATGTTTGAGATTATAAACTGCCAGGCTGTGGAAAACAACGGCTCTTAAATATTTCCGGCAGGGTTGTGGGTTTTTTTAAACTCCCACCCTTCTGGACTCTTAGATATTTTGGTTTTATATGTGTGGTTTTCTAATTCAGAAGTAACACTGGACAGAGGAATACAGCAGACAGACAAAGAAGCACAGCAGTATTTTCTGAAGAAAACAGAAAACCTTCCAAAGAAGCAACATTATCTTATCAAAAAGAATTACAACAGCAGGTACTGAGTGATAAAGCTTCTGTTGCTTTCTTCTCTGAATTTTTAAGGTATAATAGTTGTAACTGTAGCACTCTTTCAAACATCTTTATTTAGTTTAAAAGTAAAAGCTTTCTTAACTCTGTCTCCCTTTATCACTTCCTTCCTCCCATTCCTCTGATCCTCCTTTAATTATTTTAGCTCTTCAGGTGGACAGCAAACTCTTCCGTATTTTTTTTTTTTTGGTCAGAGGTAGAGACAATGTTAGCACTGACAGCAAGCAGATTAGTTGCAGGCATGGAGCTTTATATAAATTATACTTATAAACATAAGAACCTACATTGTAAAAGCAATGAGTTGTATTGCTCTGATATTCCAATGGAAAGAGTGCTTTTGAGCATTAGTGCTCTAATTACTAGGCACACACTAATTTCTTTAAGTTCTTCATGATCATTTGGATCCTAATTCAAAAGCTTGCCTCATGTTTGTGGATGGTGTCCTATTTTTTTTAAGCTTCCTGTTCGATAGATTAGACAAATTTCTTGAGTCTGGTGTGTTGCAGTAGATGTCCTAGTCCCCTACTCATTTTAGTGGCCTTTCACTGCTGGACCTCGTGGGAGTTTATATTTATAAAGTGTATTTGACCATGCTAGGACATGTTATTTCAGAACAGATTTTGCTAGAACGCAGTTCAGTGGCACTAACGCTTTCTTGTTTTATTTGTCTTCATGCATTTCTTCAGTGGAGGTAAATAATTCCTATAAAAATATTTTAGTTTTAATTATGATGGCGCATAGGGATAATGGTGAGGCTGCCAATCAAGGCCAAATTAAGAATAAAATAAGCATTGAGGAATAGTGTCTGATGTTGCACTTAGGCTTCTCCAAAGGCATTTTTTCACTATAGTCTTAAGAAGTAAATTTTATTCTACCATATGAGAGACTACACAATTTGACATAAAAGTCTAATAAATGTAGCATGTTTCAAAGTTGCGATGCTGATGGCTGAAAGTGAATAGAATGTATCCTGCTTTTGTTTTCCTACAGGCAAACCTGGCTGGCCATTTTTGTAAACACTTGACAGGGCTGGTTGGGTCTTTGTGTTGATCTGTATCTCTTATGCAATTGTCTGACTACTTGATAAAGGGAAATGTTTATCTAATGCTCAGAAGAAACAACTGAAGAAAAATACATTAATATATTCGAGTTACATAAATAGTAGCTGATGTTTTAAAAGCTTTGGATAGAAGATGATCTTTTTTAACAGCTATTCTCTTTATAAATGCTACGTTAAGTTATTAGGAGACTTACTTATGTAAATTTAACCTGATTTTGAAGAAAAGGAAGAACAAACCATATGAACAATTCTGTGTTATTTGCATACATCATTGTATTACTGCAGAAAACAGTTTTGTGAATGGTTATAGAATTGTGTAGCATTCTATTGAGGTATTTATTGCTAGGAGTCTTGCTTTATCTCATGTCATCTCTAGTCTAGGTTTTGATTAAACAAAGTATACCAGATGTACAGTAGTAGTGCAGAATTCTGTCAGTTTAATTTTCAAGCAGTATAAACTTCTGTATCAAAGATCCAAGGATACAGGAGTTTTGGTCTACTGCAGGTGTCAGATGTGAACATTTTCTGGAACTTGGATGTCTCATTATGTGTACTTGCATGTTTTTCTGTGATCATGCACAACTGGACGTGCACATTTTGACAGCAGTATTCAGCGCACTGTCAGCAGTATAGGCAGTGAAATGTTTGTTATTTACTTGATATGGATGGGGGAGTGGGTAATGATAGCGTTCAGCTTGCTTCATTAACTTTTTTATTAAAATTAGACTTAATGTGATGTTTTTATGCAACTGACTGGTTTGTTTGGCTTTAGATAAGAGAGCGAGAGGAACGACGCAGGCAAGAGAGGGAGGAGAAGGAACGTTACGAAGCCAAGTTAGAAGCAGAAATGAGGAATTACAACCCCTGGGGAAAAGGAGGTGGTGGAGCTCCTCTCAGAGATGTCAAAGGAAATCTGATAAGTATGTTTGCCAAAATTATGGGTTGTCTTTTTAAGACTGGTGTTTTCTTGCTCTTGTAAAGGCTCCATCCAGATATGTTACTCCTTGTTATTCAGATGTGTTACAGCTACATTGGTAGCCCTTTCTTGACAAATAGAAGTACTTGTTTCAAGCAGATGCACTGTAGGAATATTTAAGTGAGTAATTATTTTTATTTCAGTAGAACTGTTCAAAATGTACAAGTTGAACAAATGGGAAATAGAGGATATGTCAACTATAAATGAATTCAAAATGCAATAGTAAACAGGAGAAGGAGGAAAAAAAGCTGTTAAAATCAGCTGCAATACAAATATGGTAAAGTCTGTTGTGAAGACTTTTATTTAAACATTTTCAAGATCAGGTTTTTAAATTGTTTTTATTTTTAAAAATAATTTCTAGGCTTAGAAAGCTCTACTTGTGACATGGAAAATGGAAGTATGTTTAAATAAAGATATAAAGCTAAGTTGAATATTTACATTTCTCCAAGTAAAACTGCTAGTAAATGGCTGTATAAATAGCAATCAGACAGCAGTAATGTTTTTTAAGATTTATATTTTTTTGAGTGCTGTATTATACAAGATGGGACTGTAGTGAGCTTTATCATGGTGAGTGGAGCGGGCCAGAGGAAAGTGTAGGTCACTTACATTAGCCTGAGCTCGAGAAGCTCATCTCTGTCTATAAATGAGAAACCAAGAGGAAGAAGAGTCTTAGCCTGTTTTCTCAAGTTACATATGTAAAGTTATTTTTCCCACCATAGTTTAGCAGAATTATAGATAAGCTATGAGTCAAATGTCGTGAAACATAACATGCTGTTTCTACCATGTCTCTCTTATGCAGTGTGACTTGTCCTTTTATCCTCTGTGAGAGGGATATAATTTAAACTTCTTGGAGTCTGTGTGCTTTAATGACAACAGTCATTCATAATTATAAGGAACACTATTTAAAAATAATCTGAAAATTGTGTAGTACTTTTTTGTTTTGAAACTGGCCTTCTAGGTGTACTGTGGTGAACACTTCAAAATGAGCTGAGATTAACATCTTTGATCAGGATTTTTATGGTAATTGAGAGGCACTATATAAACTGGTGAAAATGCTGGATGACGTTTTGCTTACATACAGAAATCTGCACCTGCATTATTACTGAAGACAGGAAGACCAAAATACACTTTAATGGTTCATTGTTGTTATCGCCCTTAATAGCAATCAAATTGAGATTCAGTGCTTAAAATGCTAATACTAAACTCAAAAGTATTTTGCAGTTTTAAGGAAATAAAAGAAGGGGTAGTTTCTAAGTACATGTTAATGCAGACTTGTCAGTATTTTTTGTTTTTCTTTGAGCTCTTAATCTTTCCATTTCATAGCATTTTGTGTGGGAGAGAAGGGGAGGTTTGTTGTGAAGAATCATTCCTGGCAAAAGAAAACCAACAAAAATAAATCTTTTAATCAGTGAATTCCTGATGACTAGTATTTTACCTATAGCTTCTAAATTCTTCTATTTACTTAAAGATTTTGTTCCCATAGTTGGTACGCCCAGAAAAAGTGGAATCTTCTCAAAAATACCTGTATTTTTGAGAATCTATGGTGAACATGCCTTTTGTGAGAACAAAACATTATAAACAGTTATTTCCCCTTTCCTTTAGCGGACTTGAATATGATGCACAAGCAAAATGAAGATGCATTTCATAAACCAGTGGCAAGACTATATGAAGATAAAAGGGCTGTTGTGTCTGTTGACCTAAGTTTGGCCTCCCCGAGACCTGAGAACACAGAAGCATCTACAAATAAAATAGCAGGTTTTTAAGAATACCATATTACAGCTCTATTTTTAGGTCTTAGTGATCAAAATTCTCTAGTTCCTTTACTCCTTTCTTGTAGTCCTGTGACAGTGTTAGTGCTGTCGGTATTGCGAAGTCGGTATTACGCTTCTTTCCCAAACTTCTTCATTGCTGTCACTGTGTGAATTGATCATGTATTTTCTTCTCTGCCTTGTCAGTTATGATAGATAATAATTGTTTTAGCATTGAACAGTCAGGATTGCTACATTAGTTTTCTAGGTTGCATGTTATATAATCAAATCTTTGTACACGTTTGTTTTAAATGATACGGTAAAATATAAGAATGTAGTAGGAAAGAAGATGAAATAAAACAGGTGGAGGGTCTGCAGATGTGTGACGTTATAGTTTAAGTTGAAATTGATACAGGAACTAGGCTAACAAGTTCTCAAAAATTACAGGTAAATTGGGTACACATGCAGCCCTGTGCACTGCCTCCAGGTTGTAGAGAGATTTTGTTTTATTTTTCTATTTAAAAACTAGTGCATCTTTTTCATTCTTCTTATGTTTTGTGAGACATTCAAATGAGAGAACTGTGGTACTTGGGTCAGGATTGGTGATGGTCTCCTCAAGTCACCTTAGGTGCTGCTTTTCTTTCTCCTGTCTGAACTGTTATACTTCTGTATAAAGAATTCCATGGTATTTGTGGCATGGATCTACTTCCTAAGATTGCAATTCAGTATCCTGACCTCTGGCCGCAGAATGAGGTTTTTTTGTTCCCTCTGTTCTCCCTCTTGCTCTTTCTCCCCAGTGCACTGTATATTTAACCATATAGTAAGAAGTGAAACAGGCGAAGTTGATAAAGTAATAATGCAGAAGAGCAAAGAGTCCCCTGCTTAGGTCACCTGTTTTGGGATCCAAAGGAGGTGCAGATCAGCAATGGGAATTTCATAGTCTTGCACCTTTCAGTTGATTATCTAGGCAGTAAAGTGGCTTTGTGTAGGTTTTGGTGTTGGGAGCGGGGGGATTGTTTGTTTATTTTTGTTTTTTTACACCATCCCCTTAAAGAGGAACTTGCAGATTAGTAGCTGGTAAACAGTAAGTTCGTTCCTTGATGCATTCCATAGTAACATGTCTGTCTTGTGTTCATGCCTTTTAGATGGTACGTAAACTTTATTCTGACTTTCTGCATGGAATATATCCCAAGTGAAGTAAATCCATTCTGCAAGAGCCACATATAAATTCAGTTATACTTTAGAAGGATTCAAATAGTGATTCCTTGTCAGGAAAAATAATGCTAACCTCTATGTGTACTCCTTGGTTTGCATGCACATGCTCTTAGAGCCAGGTTGTAGCAGTAAGCATGTGCATTTCTATGGGAATAGGTGTGTGTTTTATTTCTGCTTTAATCTGGCCTACGTGGTACATCACTAAATAGGGAAGAGTAAAGCAGAAACACGTGAACAGCTGCAGCTGTTTCATCTCAGCTCAGTGGAGCTGTGGCTCTTGCACATCTTTGCACAGTCCTTTGAAGCAGACATGGTACGAATGAATGTGTTGTGTCAGGTGAAAAGTGAACACAACTCACTCTTCCTGCACTTCCTTCCTTTCTGCTCTACTTTTTATAGTGATCCTGTTCTGCAAATCTGTCCGGTGTGGTATCTGAGTTAATAATCCTTTCTGGAGCTTTTGGGACTGTATGGTTATGATGCCTTCATGACTCAGGGCTGAGAAAAACTTTGTAAGCTTTCCCCATTGGTGTCGCTTCCAGTATAGGGGAAGAAGTTCTTGAGCTGAAAGAGACCTGACACTTTGAACTTCATAGTGTGGAAGGCACCTTATACTGGCGGAATTAAATTTTCTGACTGCTTAGAATTTTATTTACCAGTTTGGGGCTTTGGTTTTTGTAGCATCCATTGCTATTTTACTTAAACATTTGTTCTGTTAGGGTGTTTTGCTCTTAAGGAGTGAATAAACCTAAGGAACAGAACTGTGTGTGCTAAGTCAGAGTAATTGAAAGCAGTACAATTATGAGATGTAAAAGCTTTGCTCTTGTAATTAATTTACAGGTAACATTTTTAGATATTAAATGGTAGATTGAACAGTAGAATATATTACTTTTACAAGGCAGCTGGCTTGGACATTGATCATTGACCAGTTAGAACCTGACAGTATTCTAGGCAGACATTGTAAGAACTTTTAATCACAGCTATTGTTTCCAGCTATAGCCTTGAATTATGGCTGTCATAAACTACCTTTTGAAACAAGTATCTCATTCCTGCTTCTTCACTCTGGCTTGCTGTCTTGAATTTGCTTTGATTTTTATCTGTAATTTTATTGGTTTTCCCCTCTCCCCCTTAGGTTTTACATTTGCACAGACCTCTCCTTTTGCTCGAGGTAATGTATTTGGTGAACCACCATCTCCACAGCATCTTAAGCGACAGGAGTCATACAAGAACTTCCTTCGTCTACAGGTGAATGTACACACCAGTTATCATCTTGTTAAATACATTTTAAAAAAGAGTGATTACAGTAAAAGCAAATCAGCACTGCTGACCAAAGACCTTATCCAGTCATAGCCCATTCTGTACATGGGGTGTCTACAGAGGACTATATATTTTTGAGTCTCAGATTTTTGCCTTACATAAGAAATGCATATAAAAGTGATGCTATTAATAGCTGGCTTCATTAATCTAGATTCTGTCTTTTTTTTTTTTCCTGAGTACAGCTCTCTAAATAGAGTACTGAGCTCTCAAAGTGGGCATACAGTACAAGTTTGTATACGTAAATATGTAAAGAAACAAAGATGTTTGCCTTTGGAATGCTACATGGTACAAATGCATGCTTGTCAGAATGAAATGGTGATCAGTAAGATAATAGTAATGTAGTTATTTATTGATGGGTATATAAAATTGTTCTGCTAGTTTCTGTCTTCTGTCCATAATACCTTGCATATAATCTTACATCACAAAAATCACAAGGTGCTGCACCTGGGGAGGAGCAACCCCAGGCACCAGTCTGGGAGTCCTGGTAGACAACGGGCTGACTATGACCAGCAAAGTGTCCTTGTGGCCAAGAAATCTGAGCAGCCAGGGATCAGGTTAGGAAGGCTAAAGCTGCAGTAGAATTAAATCTGGCTAAGGATGTCAAGGGCAACAAGAAAAGCTTTTATAGGTATGTTGATGATAAAAGGAAGACTAGGGAAAATATGGGCCATCTCCAGAAGGAAATGAGAAACGTGGTTACCCAGCATATGGAGAAGGCTGAGGTACTCAACAACTTTTTTGTCTCAGTCTTCACTGGCAAGCGCTCTAGCCATGCTGCCCAAGTCACAGAAGGTGAAGGCAGGGACTGGAACAATGAAGAACCACCCATTGTAGGAGAAGATCAGCTTTCAGACTATCTAAGGAACTTGAAGGTGCCGAAGTCTGTGAGGCCTGATGAGATGCATCCACTGGTCCTGAGGGAAATGGCAGATGAGGTTGCTACACCACTATCTGTCACAACTGAGAAGTTGTGGCAGTCCAGCAAAATTCCCACTGACTGGGAGAGGGGAAACACAACCCTCATTTTTAAAAAGGGAAAAAAGGAAGACCTGGGGAACTAGAGGCCGTTCAGTCTCACCTCTGTGCTGGCAAGACCATGGAGCAGATCCTACTGGAAGCTGTGCTAAGGCACATGGAAAATAAGGAAATTATTAGTGACAGCCAACATGGCTTCACTAAGGGCAAACTTGCCTGACAAATTTGGTGGCTTTCTGCAATGAGGTGGATAAAGGAAGAGCAACTGACATTATCTACCTGGACTTGTGCAAAGCATTTGACACTGTCCTGCACAACATCCTTGTCTCTAAATTGGAGAGACATAGATTTTATAGATTGACCACTTGGTAGATAAGGAATTGTCTGGATGGTTGCTCTCAGATAGTTGTGGTCAAAGGCTTGATGTCTAAGTGGAGACCAGTGATGAGTGACATTCCTTAGGGGTTGGTATTGGGCCCGGCACTCTCTAATATTTTTGGCAACATGGACAGTGGGATGGGGTGCATCCTCAGCAAGTTTGCTGACAACACCAGACTGTGTGCTGTGGTCGACATGCTGGAGGGAAGGGATGCCATCCAGAGGGACCTTGACAGGCTTGAGAGATTGTCCTGTGTGAACCTCATGATGTTCAAGAAGGTCCTGCACATGGGTTGGGGCAGTCC
The DNA here is from genome assembly GCF_964273445.1 of Streptopelia decaocto. NCBI lineage: Eukaryota > Metazoa > Chordata > Aves > Columbiformes > Columbidae > Streptopelia > Streptopelia decaocto. Next base: position 36,423,377 of record NC_138655.1, on the reverse strand, counting down.
CAAGCGCAAATAGGGCCTGGGCAGAGAATGGATTGAGAGCAGCTCTGAGGAGGAGTAGTTCGGGGTGTTGGTTGATGAGAAGCTAAACTTGAGCTGGCAATGAGCACTTGCAGCCCAGAAATCCAACCGTATCTATCCTGGGCTGCATCACAAGAAGCATGACCAGCAGGTATGAGAGAGGTGATTCCCCTCTACTCTGCTCTTATGACACCTGACCTGGAGTATTGTGTTCAGCTCTGGGGCCTCCAGCATAAGAAGGACATGGACCTGTTGGAGTGAGTCTGGAGGAGGGCCACAAAGATTATCAGATGAAGAAAGGCTGAGAGAGTTGGGATTGTTCAGCCTGGAGAAAGCTCTGGGGAGACCTTATTGCGGCCTTCCAGTACCTAAAAGAGACTACAAGAAAGCTGGAGAGGGACTTTTTACAAGGGCATGTAGTGATAGGACAAGGGGTAAAGGCTTTAAACTGAAAGAGCATAAGTTTAGATTAGATATAAGGAAGAAATTCTTCACCATGAGGGTGGTGAGGCACTGGAACAGGTTGCCCAGAGAAAGTTGTGGATGGCCCATCCCTGGAAGTGTTCAGGGACAGGTTGGATGGGGCTTTGAGCAACCTGGTCTAGTGGAAGGTGACCCTGCCATGGGCAGGGAACTAGATGGAACTAGATGATCTTTAAGGTTCCTTCCAACCCAAATCATTCTGTGATTTCATGAAGTCCTAGGTAATTAAAAGAGTACACGTCTGCGGTAGTTTGATGTGGATCTCTTAAAAATAAAAGATCAAGGCTTTTTCCATGTATAGTGCTGCCAAAAAGAATAAAGAATGGGCAGACTTTTGGCTTTAGTAAGTCAGTGCTGTTTCTAAAAACAGTATAATTTTGGAAAGGAAAAATATAATTGCCATGTCTTTTTTCTTTTGGTTTCTCATCTTCCATTATTTAATCGGTGAAGAAAAGTGTTATTCCAGCACATCCGGAGTAGAGCAAGCTTTCGGAAATATTCAGGTTTTATTAGTAGCATTTAGAATTAGTGTTCTCAGTGGAGGCTGATTCAGTAAAGAGCAGCCAAAAAGAAGTAGTAAAATATCATCTCATTTTAAAGGAATTCTGAGGCTCAAATATAAGTCCGGGCCTGGGGTTATTTCAGTTTCACATGTAATCTTCGATTGCCTAAGTAGGTACTGCAAACGTCTGTAGAAGGTCACAATGGTAAATGTTGTTTATCAGACTAATGATGGCTATTGACAGTTGAATACTTTGCTTTATTTTCTAGATTGAAGAAAAGAGACGTAGGGAAGAAGCAGAGCGAGAAAAACTTAGAATGGAAGAAGAAAGAGAAGAAAAACGACTAGCTGAGCAGAGGATGAGAATTAAAAAAGCGTATGAAGATGAGCAAGAAGAGAGAAGAAAGAAAGAGGAGGAGGTGTGGTATTTTGATGCCTTGACTTTTTTCATCCTAAACTAACTAGCCCTTTGTAATATTTGTCTTCTAGGTTAAGAAGGTAAGCTGAGAAGTGGCCTGTGAATTGGTCTTTGTTTTACAAATGGCTCTATGTTAGCCAGAGGAGAGGTAGAAAATTGACAGTATTAAGTAGTACATTCTTCTTACTATTTGTGGTATACTGCCAACTTGAAGTACTGTTAATTCTTCTAAGAAAAATTGTATGGTTTTATAATTTACAGTGGTGCTCTCCTTTCTAAAGGAAATGTTTGTGGGGCCAATAACAAGCATTCTCAAACTGGTGAATTAAAAAAAAAGAGAGTCTTTTTTTTTCAGCCTTTTAAGTCTAGCTCTCATGGAATTATTTGTATTCTGAATGTAGCTGAGCAGGAAGATTTCTTAAAGCCTTTTCTTTGAATTGGCCAGTATATATAGATAGGAATGTTGCTTGTTTTGGAAGAATGCCAAGCAAATCTAGTGAATACTTTTCATGGAGGCAAACTTGTGATTTAATTCAAAGCCAAAAGCTTTATTTATCATGTTTGGAAAATTGAATGAATTTGCATAATCCAGAGTCTCATGAATAATTGTAGGAAAAGGACTCAAGACCATCAGAGATGGAAAAATGTTTCAGTACCCTGTGGGATTATGAAAGATCACTTCAGGATGTAGGAGTTCAGGATTTCTATGACAGCACTTAGTTTAGATTCTAGCAAGCTTGAGAAGTAGGCCTGTGCAAACCTCATGAGGTTCAGCAAGGCCAAATGGAAGGTCCTGCACCTGGGTTGGTGCAACCCCCAATATCAGTGCAGGCTGGGGGATGAAGCGATTGAGAGCAGCGCTGTGGAGAAGGACTTCAGGGTACTGGAGGATGAAAGACTGGACGTGAGCTGGCAATGTGCACTTGCAGCCCACAAGGCCATTTGTATCCTGGGCTGTATCAAAAGCAGCGTGGCCAGCAGGTCAAGAGAGGTGATTCTGTCCCTCTGTTCCACTCTGCTGAGACTCCACCCGGAGTCTTGTGTCCAGCTCTGGGGTCCTCAGTACAGGAAAGACATGGACCTATTGGAGAGGGGCCAGAGGATGCCACAAAAATTATCAGAGGACTGGAACACTTCTCCTGTGAGGACAGGCTGAGAGAGTAGGGGTTGTTCAGCCTGGAGAAGGCTCTGGGGAGACCTTGTTGTAGCCTTTCAGTACTTAAAAGGGGCTTATAAGAAGAATGGGGACAGACTTTTTAGCAGCACATATTATGACAGGACAAGGGGTCATGGTTTTAAACTAAAAGTAGGGAGATGAAGAAGAAATTTTTTACAATGCAGGTGTTGAAACACTGGCTCAGATTGCCCAGAGAGGTGGTAGATGCCCCATCCCTGGAGACATTCAAGGCCAGGCTGGACGGGGCTCTGAGCAACCTGATCTAGTTGATGATGTCCCTGCTCATTGCAGGGAGTTGGACTAGATGACCTTTGAAGGTCCCTTCCAACCCAAACTGTTCTGTGATTCTGTAAGTTAGTTGAGTGAGTCTTGTCTTCTGGATGCTAGAGCTGGTCTAGTATATATTATGAAGCTAACTGGTATCAGCACTTTTCTCAGGCATGAGACTAAAATTGAAACTGAATGATGCTTTTCACTGTGGTGCATGAGTGCAGTATGTTTTGTTTGAACCTGAATTTTTGGAAATGACTCCTACAGTTTTGCCTTAACTGGCAGCAGATTTGGGGTCACAAAATGGTGTTTACTGAAGTTATTAGGAATTCTGTTAAATGATTTTAGCAGAGCCAGTACTGCAGATGTTTAAAATTTGCATGGCATAGTTTTTAATTGGAATATTTGAAGTCAGCCTAATGAGATATGCTTTTCATTTCATCCTAATCACTTTGATGTGTAATTTTAACGTCTCAAAGAAAAACAAAGCTAAACTTTAATAATGCTGAGTCTTTTTTATGTACTAATAATGTTTATGTTACAGCGAAGATTGAAAAATAAAGAAATAATTCGATTAGATGAAGAGAGGCAAAAAGAGGCAGAAAAAAGAAGAAAAGAAAAAGAAGAAAAGCAAGATGAACAACTTCGACAATATTTTGAGAAAGAAAAGATGGAAGAGGAAAAAATGGTATGTTTCAGTGACTTTCTAAGATACAAATACTGCTTCCTAACTTTTAAAAATAACTGAATTTTAGAGAAATGGCATGATTCCTTAGTCCTCTACCTTCAGTGTTGTTCTCCTTAGTTTATCAATCTGCAGTATGCTTATCCCCCACACAGAGAACAGCTGATTGAAAAATCAGATATACTTCAGTGGAAACTTATCTTGCTGATCAAATTTCCATTAAAAAATAATAAAAACAAGATAAATGAGAGCAAGCTGCACTCAGTAGTTGATTTTCGTATCTGCTGTGAAGTACCGTGGCTTGCTTTTCCTGAGGTCCAAATACAAATAAAGTTATATAATTTAGAGGACTGCAGGTCTGTTCCTATTTAACAATGATGTTCTTTGTAATTTAATGATTTTCATTGAACCTGGATGGTGTAAGAAGTCCATCACATAGAATTCTGATGGCCAAAATCTAAGTAAATTACAGAACTGTTCCCCTTCTAGAAATTTTGCATGTCATTTCTCTAAAATAGACAGATACAATGGAAGTGTCTAGAGGAAAAAAAGCTATGTAACATAACCATAGATTCTAAAAACTACATTGTAGAAAATAAGTATTAAAATTACGGTAGGTAGAAAATAAAATAATATGAAATAATTTTTGCAATAATTTTATGTGATTAAGAGTTGAAAACAAATTAAATACAAAAATAATTCAATTAAGACATAAAAGGCATTTTTTCTGTCAAATGAAAAATAGTAGCTAAACTCTTCCTGTGCAAAATACTGCTTTATTCAGAATCTCCAGGAATGTAGTTTCAGTCTTGCTTTCCTCCTTGCAGTTTTCAAGGCAGCCATCTCCCATCGTTCCTGCTCTTCAGAACAAATCAATAAGAAAAGAAGAAAGGAATCCCTCTGCTGAGAGCCATATCTCTTATTATGCACAGGTATGATTTTTATAGTCAACATTTACTGAATTATTTAAAACAGTGCAGTGTATGAAATCCTACCTGGTTTTTAATGTTTGCCTGTTTATTACTAGAATACCATGAATACTTGCAGACACTCTTTATGCAAGCCAGTCTTGTGGCTCTGAAATTTAATGTTCAATTTTATTCAAAGTATTGAAGACAATTTTGGGGGTGTGTCATTTTAATTTTTTTTCCCACATGCACGTTTTCTGTAGAGATGAGCACCTCAGTTTTGCACGTAGACTCCAGTTTACCAAGGGTAAGCAATCTCAAGGTTTAAGATAAGAAAGTTTACATCTAATCTAGAAACTCATTGTGTGCACTCAGAGAAGAACTTAAATCAGACATGAAGTTTCATGTTGATTCCTACCTACAGACGTTATTGTTTTATGTTTTTGAAGGTACAAAAAGATTATAACTCCTAACACACTTCATTTTCTTCTTTGCATCATGAATGAGTTACAGTGGTGGCCCCAAGACCACTCATTTCTTTCACTTGATTTAATCTTCCCTGGGGTGATTTTAAAAAAAAAATAAATATCTCCTGTGGAGAGTAGATGAAATAATTGTTGATGGTATTTGAATCTCAGGCTACACTTCTGACTTTTTATTTGAAATATTTTTTTTACCAACTATCTGTATGAACTGGGCTAAAAATTTAAAAAATGAATTTAACATGAAAAGGATAATTCAGCAAAATACTTTAGAGTGCAATTTCAGAAAACGTCCAGTAAACTTTAAACCGTATTTAAACCTATTGCTTTCCCTAAATGTTAAGAATGATCTGGAGGAAGGTCAGTTTATTTCTGTATCTTTGCAGTACTTGGTGTAGCTTTGTCTAGATCTCTGAATAGCGCATGATAGTTAGAATAGTAATTTGGATTACGCATTTAAAGATCAGATTTAAAATAACCTCAGGCATTAACAACCTGTAAGGTTACTATTCTGTGTTCCAGTAGTATTGGTAGTTAATTTAAATTGGACATAAAATAAGGAAATAAAATGTACTTATGTCTGCTACATTTTCTTCCTTTGACATATAAACATTTCCTATTCGTTATGACCACTAGGATCCTCCACGACCAAGGGTTCCCTCTCCTCCGGTCCCTGCTAGAAGAAATCAGTTGCGTGCATTTGGTAGGTGTTGTCTTTATTGCAAGCTCACTTTGTGTTACAACAAAATCGTTCTCAATTACAGTTCTCTTTCTTGCCTGCGAAGGAATGTCTTATAAAGTTTGCATTTCTATGTGAGCATTCTCTCTGTCTTAATATTATCAGTGGATTAGAATGGTATGCCTGAAGTATTAATACAAAGCAAAAATGCATTTCTTATGAGTCTTCATCAGGAAATACTTTTGTAAAAACTCTCATAATGGAAGAGTCCACATGGGAAGTGCCGATCTTTCAGTCAGGACAGCGGTGACCACTGTGACCAGAACATTGCAGAACGGGAGAGTTTTGTGTTGGCTGAGTAATGGGTTGGACCAACAATGTGTAGAGCATTGCAGTCCTAACTCTTAAATTCTACTTTCCTTTGTTAATCTGTCTGATCCTCTGCTCATTCCTCTTAGCTTTCACTGGTGGTTTTAAAACTCAGACATGCTGGGAGGGTCTATTCTGCTCTTGATATGTTAGTTATCTTGGCAATATGTGGGTGGAAAGCAGTAATTTTTCTTCTTTTTTTGGTCTCATGACCAGCTGCTATGGCAGAAATGAAGACGTATGCATTAGATCTGGTGTTTGAAGATTTAAGCTAGTAAAACTTGCTTGCCTGCTAGGTTCTGGACTCAGACTAAAAGTCAGTAAAATAGCAAATTATTATTGTGTTATTTGGAAAATAAGGAATTTACGAAACTGTTTTAACTTGTGAAGGAATGCTGTCCTCACCGCAGAAAAAACAGCTTAGACCCAAAGTAGGTCTAAAAAGTCAACACAAGCACATACCAAAAATAAGTGTTGAAGTTAGAACTCTTGAACACTTAAGAGTCTGCACTGAGCAGACAGATATCCTACTTTTGAGTCAGGAAAAAGAAATGAGGTTGTGTGCCTGCTGATACCACCTTGATTCCTGTTATCTGCCTCTGGGACTCCCAGGACTGTGTAGATTGGCTAATTGCAAAATAAGGCTGTTTGCTAGCAGTGCTGGTATTTCATAGCTTTTCCTTTTTTAAATACGGCAAAACATTTCCATTGAAGCTTGGATGCTTTCTGCTGTTCAAGGGATCTGGTCCTTGTGCTGTCTCAAAATACAACTCTGGCCTAATATCTAGTGTATGAAATGCTGCGATTCTTGTGATTGTATAACCCTGGTTTTAATTAACAGTTAGTCATCTCTCTTTTCTTTTTTCCACCTTAGATTTATAAGCGAGGTAGAGAAGTGTCTGTGACGCTCTTTATTTTAAAATTATTTGTGTTAAATTCCAGAGGAAAGAAAGAATGTGATAAATGAATTATCAGAGATGAGAAAACAGCTTCGTAGTGAAGAGAAGCGACTGCAAGAACAGTTGCTAAATGTGGCCAGTGATGATGATATACCCGTTACCCGGTAAGAATTTAATCTTCAGTTTTAAAAGTTAGATTTTGCACAGGAACTCAATGTGTATTAGTAGCCAGTATTAGTTGGCAAATATACATAAGTGAAATGAAAATATAAAGATAGAACTTGTACATAAAATTTTCTTCATTTTTTCTAATGTGTATGGGGTTTTTTCCAAGAATCTTACTAACGTTTAGTGTAAGAATGACTGAACTGGTAAGGTTGGAAGTTGCAATACTCTGTCTTGGACAGTGGTCCAAAACAGATGTCTAAGGCAGAATTTTATCTCATTGCCTTTTTTCCTAGGGCATAATTTGCACCTGTAAACTGCCGTGCTACTGCTGACGTATATGCTTATGAATAGCATAGTGCTGTGGTAGTACTTTCTTATTGAAATTCATGTCCTTTTTACTTAAAAGAAATTGGTTTACTTCCAAAATGTATTAGTTAATCATACCAGTTAGTTGGAAAAGTCTCATCAGATCATCAGTCTTAGTTCCACTCCATAAAGTATGAGGGTTTTTTTTGATTTTAAGTAGGTTATCCCTTTTTATAACACAATATGCAGTGTGATAACTTTCAAATTTATTTTCCTGCTTTGATAGCTTTATTTAAGGATAAAAGATGTGAGCTTTATCAGTATTTGTATTTCCATCCAACTCCTTAATATTACAGTGTTAAATTATATTCTGCTTGTTTTACAAACTTCTCAAGTGTGAGGAGAGAGAAAAATCCAAAGGACATATTTGAGATGGCCAGGCTTCGTATGCAGGCTCCAGTAAGGCGACCTTCATCAAAGGAGGCACAAGATCCCGTCAATATACAGAATATTTGGGACTTTAATGAACTTAAATACAAAGGCAGGTATTGTTATTAATGAATAAAGGCAGTGAAACGTCTTTTCCTCCATCTTCCACACCACCTGGGACTTAAAAATAAAACTCAGCCTCTTCACAGCTGTTACCCACACACACCATATTCTGTGGACAACATTGTGTATGTGTGTCTGTGTCTCTGTGTGGCCATTTCCACAAGTGGACACAATTGTAATGCTGTTATCACCCAGAGGACTCCTCTAGCTTTCAGTCCTTGCTGCTTAAACTTCATTACATTTGATATTATGATGTTACTGAAAGTACAGTGAATTTGATTTTCTTACCCACCAACAAAATATGATTCTGTATCTGTTTCTGTTTCTCCTTTCCAGAAAATGTATTTTTTTAATATAGAAAACTGTATAATCATTGCTAAAGTGGCTCATCCTCTTGGCCATCATTGCAATTTTTTTTTAATGACTTTGTGTGTGTAGCTGGTTCTTCAAAAATGTTTTTCAGAAATGTTAGTTTAGGGAAAAATTTAAATTTCATATCTTTGCTGTAGATTCTGAAACACGTATGGGCTTGAGACACATGTATCCTGATCCTCCAAAAGATGACCAGACCCTAGAGATTCAACAGCAGGCACTGTTGAGGGAGCAGCAGAAGAAACTTGACAGAATGAGAATGAGGAGAGAAACAGAAGGTAAGGAATGAATGGTCCGAGATAATTGAAATGATTTTTGTTTGTTTGTTTTTCTATTTGATAAGAGTTAAAAACACCAACTCCAGATTTACTTCCATCAAGTTCAGTGTCAGCACTGCAGTACAAAATAGTAAAATACCAAAATGCTGAAATTCGTTCATAAGGGAAAGCATAAAAAAAATTGGTTTGGTTTGTTTTTTTTTAATCTTTTTTTTTGTAAATTACTGTGACTGTTTCCCTTTGGTTCCCTGAAAGTAACTTAACGAGTTCTTCATGCTTGAGACAAATGGAAGAGAAAAGTAGTTTGGTTACTGTTTCTTAAAGAAAACTACAGAGCCGTAAAAATCTTCAGCTGATTTGTGATAGAAGTGTTAGCAGGTAAGTTCCTCGTGGCATTGCTTTGGTTCTCACTGAGGAAGCTGATGACTGTGAAACTGTGAGCTAGTTAAATTACAGCTACTGTGTCTTCACCTTGATCTCCTTGTAATGGATTCAATTTATTTTATTTCCATAGTCGTGAGTTGACTATTTCAAAGTTTCAGAAATCTGTATCCATAAACAGGCTTTGCTTTAGAAACCACATGTAGGATATCATCACTAGCTTGAGGTTCTAGAATGAAATGTTGCTTGTATTGCCTGATAGAGATCATGCTAATATAGTGAAATATTAACATCTTAACATAGCACACTATTTTTGCTGTGTATTGCAGAAGCAGTGAAAAACAAATGTAATACCCCTGGGTCTTATGCTGCACTTAACTCCAAATGTGATGTTCATTCAGATATCTTTTATGAACAGTGATGAAAGAGCAGTATCTTGAGTTATTTTAGATGTTATTCAAAAGTATCATGAGAGTTGCTTCAGCCTTGCCGAAAGTTGCAGATGCAGCTATACACATGAACTCAGTTCTGAGTGCAAGATACACATTTCTCAGAGAAGTGTTTGTCACTGTAATTCAGCCTGGCCTAATGAACTTTTGAAGAGAAGGGAACTTTATTTGTGTGGGGGCTTAGCCTGGGCTCGCAGCCAGACTCCCATCCAGCTGATCCTGTACTCACACCCCCTCACTCATGCTCCTTGGTGAGAATGGGGGAAAATGTTGGGGAAACAGCAATAAAGCTTGTTGGCCAAGGTGTAGACAAGGAGATTGCTTACCTGTTGCTGCTGTGGGCAAAACAGGCTTGACTTGGGGAAAATTAACCTCATTATTATCAATTTAAATAAATAATTACTGATTTTGAGTAGTGAGAAACAAACAACAAACATCTAAACCACACCTTTTCTACCCCATTCCCTGTGCCCAGCTTCATTCTTTTTCTGCCAACACCCCTGCTCCCCTTCCTTGATACCAGCCCAGGTTATGCTCAGTCCCTTCAGTGAAGCGATGAGTGATGTCAGGCCAGGATAGGGGGGAATTACCGTCAGGACACAGCAGTTTCTCTTTGCTGCTTCTGTCGTCTTCCACTATTCCATCTGCTCCATGATGGGCTCCTCCAGGGCTGCAGGGGAAACTGCTTCAGCACCTGGAGCTCCTCCTTCCCCTCTGTCTTCTCTGACCTCAGTGTCTACAGGACAATTTCTCACACTTCTGTCCTCACTGTTGTACTTTGTTTTGCCCTTTCTTAAATACGTTTTCACAGAGGCACCACAAGTTTGTCTGGTGGGCTCAGCTGTGTCCTGTGGTGGGTCAGTTGTGGTACCAGCTCTGTCCAGCACAGGGCAGCCCATAGGTGGCCCAGAGAGGTGGTAGATGCCCCATCCCTGGAGACATTCCAGGCCAGGCTGGACAAGGCTCTGAGCAACCTGATCTAGTTGAAGATGTCCCTGCTCATTGCAGGGGGGTTGGACTAGATGACCTTTGAAGGTCCCTTCCAACTCAAATTATTCTGTGATTCTCACAACGGCCATCCTTGCAGCCCTCCTTGCCACAGACACTCAGCACAACTTCAGATTGCTCCTTAGACCTTTTTAACCTTAGAGATGAGGTGAAATTTTGAAAAACCCAAATACATATGGAAGGAAAATAGTGACACCTTTCCATAGTGCTTTAGGAAAAGTGAATGCCTCTTCTTATCACTGTTTGTCCTTTGAAGCTTGTTTGCATTACATGTTAATAGACACGTACATGAGTAAGATAAACAAAATTGATACCAAGATGAGAAGGGGGAGAGTTATTATACTTGTAGGGTGTTTTGTTTGGTAACCTGGTGAGTGCTGAAGATGATTCCTACTCCATCCTGGACCAATGTGCTGGTCTTCAAGCCATGTGTACGGCATTGCTTATGGATACCTAACATTGCGGTTGGCAGGAAGCATATCTGTACCACCTTCTGTGTTAATTACAATTTCCTAAATACCATTTTATGTCTAAATTGAATATATAGGGTTGTCTTCCTTGTGAGATTGACTGAAATGATGAAAAGTAATTCACTGTCTTCAGCTGAGATCTGTGTGGGGTTTGGTTTTGGGTTCAGTTTTCCGCCACTAGAATATTTTTCAATAGGCCCATCTGAGAAGGCTTTAATTTAATGTTGTCTGGAGAGGAGCCTCCACCAGCTAGAAAGCAAATTTGCCTTTTTTCATTGATTTTAAGGATAAGCAGTCATTTTAGATATATGCCAATGCTTAATGTATAATGCAGGCTTACATGGTGACAACCTAATGAGGCATTTCCTTTGACAATTTAGATTAGTTGGTAGATAAGCAACTGATTTTTAAAGTTATTTCCCACTGGTGCTTATAAAGGATCCTTGCAGCTTTTCCTCTCTCTTTCTCTCTTCTACTGTTTTACAACATCATTTAACTTTATAGTCTATCACTGTGTACTGAGCAAGAGAATTAGTTGCTATGTACATCTCTGTTTCCAGTTTATTTTCCTCAGAGACATGTTCATCGTCTTTCTCTCACAGAAGATAGATGAGTGGTTTTATTGACCCCAGCGTGCGTGGGTCATATTAGATTAACATTCAGAATGGTTCTCAGTACTCTCCAGGGGTGGTGGTTTTTACCCATAGACAAGTACTTTCCTCTGTGAAGTGATAACTGTCTAGTTGAACCTCTCAACCTCTTTGAAAGCTGCAGCCGCGCTGTGCTCAGTCTACATTGACGCTTGGGGCTTTCTGCAGCCTCCTGCTGGGATTGTTACACCCTGACAGGAGCCAAGAGAACTGATTTCACCTGACAGAGTTTGTTTTGACACCGCATCCTTCGTGCCAGTCAGTCTGGCTGGTGAGACATCCCACTTAGGGGAGAACATCATTAGTCTGGAGTTCTGTTGATACAAATACTGCTGCACAAACATGCCTGTTCCTGGCAAACAGGTCTTTGGAATATAGAATAAATATTTTTTGAGTATCCGTGGGTTTTAACTACAAAACGGTTGACATGTTTAGCTTATCTATGTATTAATGAGACTCCTGACTCCCTTTGTCTAGCTCTTGACAGACCACTGAAAATAATGGTGAAAACTAAAACGGGGGTCAGAAAATACAGGACTCAGGTGATCCCTAACTATGGAAGATATAACTTATTTTTAGCTCTCAAAGTTTTGAAATTTGGTACAGTATTGGTTTGTTCTACTTGGATCATACCAGGTTTAAACAGAAATTGGTAAATTAGAGAGCTTTCTTGCCAGTATTGGGTTTTTTTGTGTCCTAGATTTGGAGTTTAGATGGAGTTTAAATATTGCAGTTTAGCACCTGCAATTACTGGGATGTTGAATACCATTAGCTTCCACTCTTTTTTAATCACAAATGTTTTTAATATAAGGAAAATATGTGACATATAAAATTTAATATGTGAAGATGATGGCAAGAAAACCAAAATGCCTATGCTAGGGAAGAGAGGACAATCTTTATTATAGTTAGAAGGCCATTGACTTCGGGTTCTTGGTTATGCTTTGGAAAGCAGGTTCTGTTTAAGTGCTTTGTCATCTGAAGTTACATCTGGTGTGTTTTCTTAGTACCATGTTCCAGTTGTGTGTAGAATATATAATGAAAAAAATTCTTGCTAGCTGTGTGACTGGATCTTGTTTAGGATGCGTTAAGTCAAATAAAAAAAATCTTGGGGTATCAACAAATGAAACGTAAGAGGGTAAATGAAAGAAAGCGTGCCCTAATGTGTTGCTTTGATGGCTTAAACCGTGCTGCCTTCCCGCAAACTGCTGCTTTTCACATTAATCAGTCAACACTTGGACGTGACCTTTCTATAATGAGTGTTTACAATATTGTTGTAAACGTAGCACAAAAGTAGTTCTGACTGTTGCAATATAGAGAACTTTTCAGAATTCAGCACAATTTAGTGCAATTTGAGCATTTAATGAAGGGTGATTTTTACCTTATTAAAAAAAAACTGGGTTTCAGTAGCCACAAAAATAGTTATGCTTCCTTTTTGTGGGGTAATAAATCAGGTTATGAACAAGAGGGAAAGCGGTTGATTTTTATTAGCGATGAACAATATAGTTCTACTGTGAAAAGTATGTTTGCACTTCTGAAGAGATTGGTGAATCCAGCCTTAAGAAGGGCTTGCACATGCTCAGTGTTCTTAGAAATAATATACTGCTGAATTCTGTTTGATTTCTCTGATTCTACTTAAATTGACATAAAGGAACTGGAATTAACATTGCATGCAAATATTTTTAAATTATTCATTAAAAAATGTGTAATTTTAAAGTAGTAATGTGTAGTAGTCTTACTTTTTTGTAATAATATGCTGATCAAACTTTAATATGTTTTACAATTAACTGGTTTTATGTCAATTTTTGTCCGTTGTCTGTGTGGTTCTTGTTGATCAAGATGATTCTGCTTCTGGCCATAACCCACAAACCATGAGACTGGTAAGAATAAAGCAGTTCTTGTTTATTATGTTACTTTGCCACAACAGTTGCTATGTGAAGGCAATTTCATCAAATGGGATTACTACAGGAAAGTAAAAAAAAAACCCAACAAACGCTAATGCTTAAAGAAAACATGAAGTATTTTAAAATGTGGGCTTTTTAATAGTCATAACGAATAGCAAAGAAAACTGTAGAGCTGCTGTTTGCTTTGCAGAAGTCTGGCAATTAATTTACTTTAATTATAATTTGGCCCCAGAAATATATTGAGGCATCTGAATTTGCATGTTTTCTGCTTCATTTTTGTAGTTCAGGAATGCATCTAATGAATTCTTGAAAAACTCACTGTTGGAGTCGGATAGCGCTTTTATTGGTGAGTTTATACCTCCCTTTAACCACATTATGAGTGTACAAACATGTCATTGAATCTAATGATGTGTCTCTAAAATGATTATTGCTGTTTTAAAAGTTGCAGTGGGTATAATTATAGTGATTGTTTTAAAGTGTTAGAAAATTATGGCCTCAAATGAAAATGCAAATCTTTTATGGAATCGTACTGCAATACTTGCCTTACATCACTTCACGTTTTCCATGAGAAAGCATCTTTCTGTGCACTTGGTGCTCTGGTGGGGATGGTGGCCTTGTCAGGGAACCCTTTTTGACATCTTGCCAGCTTTAGATAAGGAAAAGCAAATATTTGTTCAGCAAATGCGTTGCAGTGGTAGAATGTCCAATGCTCTTTTGTTGTTCTGCAACAAACAAAATAATTATTAGCAATCACAGCTTACAGTTATGAGCTGTCCACTGTGAAATGTAAAGGTGTTAAGAGCCAGCAATTCATTGAATTTTTGATTTGTTTTACAAGCATGCTTGATTTTTAAATATGATAATATAGGTATAAAATAGTGATTCATTTGCAACTACTCACTTTTCTGCTGTTCACACATTGCTTCATTTCACATAACTTGCAACTTTGTACTTGTAAAAGTTATCACTTCTTAATCACGTGAAGCAGATGATTTTTAGTTTTCTTAAGATTTTTACATAGAGCACTATATATCTTATTGTCTTTTGTCCCTTTATTCAACCTTTATATGCATGTATGTAAAGTGCTGTTTCAGATGTGTTTTGTTTCCAGTCACTAGAAATAATAAGGTCAGAACTTTAACGCTTTTTTTTTTTTTAAAAAAACCCCAACCAACTCAGGCCTGTACGCATTGATTTTCCATTAGCAGGCATTGCAGTGCCTTGAAAATCTCTTCAGTCATCTATGGGAAATAATCTTACAAGGTTTTATTCTTCTCTGTAGGGGAGATGCAGTAGATTCCTGCAAGTGCTTTTTAATGAAACTAGTTGTGTTTCTGTGTACTGATGATTGTTATCTCTGGCTTTATTCAAAAGCAAAATTGGAAATGTATTCAAGCTGATTCTGTTACCATGCAAGTCCAGCAGCACAGGGTAGAACCAGGCAGGGGAAGGCACAGAATGGGCCTTTCAGGCTGTTCAGTGCATTTGAATTGGGTGCTGGAGAGAGTTCAGAGAAGGGCAACGAAGCTGGTGAGGGGTCTGGAGCACAAGTCTGATGAGGAGCAGCTGAAGGAACTGGGGCTGTTCAGCCTGGAGAAGAGGAGGCTGAGGGCAGACCTTATTGTTGTCTACAGCTACATGAAAGGAGGTTGTAGCATGGAGGGTGTCAGTCTCTTCTCCCAAGTAACAAGTGATAGGACAAGGGGAAATGGCCTCAAGTTGCGCCAGGGGAGGTTTAGATTGGATATCAGGAAAAAATTCTTCATGGAAAAGGTTGTCAGGCATTGGAACAGGCTGCCCAGGGAAGTGGTGGAGTCACTGTGCCTGGAGGTGTTTAAAGATGTATAGATGAGGCTTTTAGAGACATGGTTTAGTACCAGAATTAGGTTAATGGTTGGACTCAATGATCTTGATGATCTCTTCCAACTGAAATGATTCTATGTTTTGGTACCCTCTGTAGTCTGCAATACATTCTTCCTCAGGTTAGAAAACACTATTGCTTGTAAACTGCCCAAATAATGAAAGGATGCTTAATGAGAGTCCATCAGGCTACAGTCTGGCCAAAAACCCGGTGTCTAATAGTCACCAGAACAGGCACACGAGGCAGAGGATGAGCAGCAGCACAGCGTGGAGCGGCACTGCCAGGGCTCTCCCAGCCTCCAGCAGCTTCCAGCTCGGGGGCTTCCTGGCTCACAAGCTGCGGTTTGCATTTAGTAAGTCTTGCTACGCTGGGTCTCTATCAGCTTGTCTTTCAGGAATCAGAATCGGAATCAGCATTTTTTAATGCCTCTAGTTGTTTACCATCAGCAGTATTGTGTGGACGGATTTCCACCCTACCCCTTCTGTGAACCGTCTCCTGTCATCTGCTCTGAAGCTGCCGCCTGTGTAATGGGGTGCTCCTTGGTTTTATTCAACACTTTCACAAGGTTCATGACATTTATAGTCCTCTCTCCTGTTGTCTTCTCCCCATCCAGCTGATTCTTGCTGCTCATTGAAGTAATGGAGTGAGTTTATGATTGTATTCAACCCCCCCTTTTTTTCTTTTTCTTTTTTTCCCCTTTTCATTTGTGACTGTGGTGAAAAGCATGTTCCCCAATATGAGCTGTAGGCACCAACTATAACATTGTTACCTTTTGCAGTATTTGGACTTTATAAATAGCTGTTAAAATTCTGAATATGAATCTGGTGACTTCCATCCCTGAAATGAAAAATAAGAACTCTCATTATCTGCGGGCTGCCTTCTCTGTGAATTGTGCTGCTCACACTGTCTGAGACTCTTTTGTGAAATGCTTGTGGTATATTTTAACAATATTTTTCATTTGCTAAGAAGAGCATAAGACTACCTTTTTTTTTGATGTGGGTTTAAAATGTAACTCAATTTTTTAATAGATGTTAACATTACAAATGAATTCATCTCCTGGGGCTCAGAAATTTGAGACACTTAGGAATAAAGAGGTTTATTAACTTATTTTTCATTTTCTTTGCCTCACTTGGAACCCCAGAGTTTGTTAGTGTTAATGCAGTGATTTGAAAGCGCGTCTGCGTAGCGGGATCTGAGTGATCAATGCTTAGAGGAACAGGTGGCATCTTACACTAAAGGTGCAAATAAATTCTTCTTTAACTTGGACTTTGTTGTGATAAATTCCCATGATTAAACAATTTTTTAGTGCTCTGAGTAATAGCGCTGTTTTGAATATAATAAAGTTCAACTGATCTTGTAATTGGAATTATGATAAGTGGCTTGTTAGCCATATACCATTTCAAAATTATGCTTTGATTTTTTTACTTGAAACATTTGGGATAAGAGTGTGAGTGCCTTTGGTGGAGCTGGGAGAGTGCAATACAGATTTTATTTCTAGGGAAAAAACAACTGGTAATATGGAAGAATTTTTAAAAAATATCTGTTTATCTGAACTTCCTTGATATCAATTTAATTTATTTGTCAAACCTAAACATTTCAGTTTTCAACCAAAATAATTCTTAACTCTTACTTTTAAAGTTTCCTGTGGAGATCTTTGAAACTTGTGAACAATATAAAATTCAAATTTATTTTCAGATTGCTAGGAAATGAAAAACTTATTCTTTCCACGGTTGTGGTTTATGTTGCATCTCACAGTCTGTCATTTCAGACAAATGCTGCAGAATTGTTCAGCACTTTGTGTTTGTATGTGTTTGTAGGTATGTTTACACACATTTTAATATATATATATTTAACTTAATGTGTCATACTAGACTAAGGAGCCTTTCCAAAAGGTGGCTTTGTTGTGACAAACAGTAACTGGTTGTAATGGATTTCATACTGGTTAAGTGGAGTCTTTTCTGTATCTGGGAGGCTCCATCTTTGGAGGGAGCTGAACTGGAAACCAGATCCCGCTGTTCCCACCCAGCAGTGGCAGAACCATGAACCAGCCCCCAAGTTACCGGTCCTGGAGAGAAAAAAAAATTATCTGTTTGAAACAGTTTTATTTTAAGTTGTTTTCAGAATTAGCAAAGGAAAGGGAAACACAAAACAAGTGTGAAGCAAAGACATCACCTTAAGGGTCATTTCTATTATAGAAATACATTAAACTCCCTCAACTTTAACGTGATAGAGGTACGATAAACAATGTATTTAGTGATTTATTTTTGTATTAACAGATTCTAATATTTTCTTACATGAAAAGGCTAAAATATGACTAAGGATATGTGATTAAGGCATTGATTATGTTATATTCCATGTAACATTATCATTCCATGTAACATATATCCCATGTAGCATATTTACTCACATAATTTATTACATTATTTCATCTTCTTATGCCTCCGATTTGCCTAGATTCTCTCTTTCAAGCACAGATACTATTTTGAGTACTCATTTCCTTTAAAGGTCTAGAAATAAACAAGATATGGTGAAGGAAGGATTTGCAGGATGTGAGATGTCGTATCCTCTATGTAAGAGAGATCTCAAGATATTGAGAATATCTCAAGATGTGCCTTGCTTTTGCTTGAAGTTCATCCCTTGCTGCTGTTGTGGTACCTTGTTCTATCTGCTTCGGGATTATTACTGACCATGCAAGATGTCCTAATGAATACATTCCTTTGCTTCCTGTGCTTAAATCAAGGACAGTGTATTGGCTCATTTAAAAACATTAACAGGTTTGAGCAGGGTCTAGTGTTTTGATTCCTTTGCAAATGATT
Source organism: Streptopelia decaocto (assembly GCF_964273445.1). Taxonomy (NCBI): domain Eukaryota; kingdom Metazoa; phylum Chordata; class Aves; order Columbiformes; family Columbidae; genus Streptopelia; species Streptopelia decaocto. Next base: position 36,405,275 of record NC_138655.1, on the reverse strand, counting down.
TCTCCTGTTTTTCCAGGTGCTAATGGGGAAACGTTTCCTGCCTTAAGAGAAGTTGATTTTTCACCACAGCTTCCACCTTCTGCAAGGGAGAGGAGACGAATGAGGCAGAAAGCTTTGGAGTGCGCTGTACGTATGATAACTGGATTGGCTTAAATATGAAGGTGGGCCACAGATCTAACACCAGACAGTTCCTGTGGTACCTTAGTGGCTAGATCAGATGGAGACCGAGAGTGTACATTTATAGCTTATGTAGCTATTTGCCCTTTCTAAAAGGATGCTGTTTAGCTGGAGGATTTGTGCATTTTTGGATTTTCTACAGGAGGATGTTCCAGCGGGCCAGACACCGCCGCTGCAGCCCGACAGCTTCTCTTTGCACTCCAGCTTCAGCCTGGATGTTGATCAGCTGAAAGGCAAGAATGAAGAACGATTGCACAGGCTGACTGAGCTCCAGCAGAAATCTGCTTACTCAGGTATGCTCTGTGTAGCAGAGATGGTGTGGTGAATACAACGTAATTACAATAATTAAAGGAACAAATATTAATAGACTGCTTGTAGTTGAACAGTGAGCAGCTGGCTCAAACATAGGAGTTATTTACAGAGCTCTGTAGCTGGTGCAGGAGGTTCCTCAGCAAACTTCAGCACAAGTTTTTAGAGTAAAAGTTTAGAGGAGGATAACAGGAAAAGATGCTCTAATTCCTAAGCCACTCATGCTTGTCCTGTCTGTACCACTTCTAACCCTGCGACGTGTCACCGCTGGCAGGGAGATGTGGAGATCCAGCTGCACAGCTGCAGTGTTAGTGGCAAGAAATGGAACTCCTGAGTGGATAATGGTGATGTGCTGTGAGTTGATGGGCATTCCTGAGAGCCAGATGTCTGGTCCAGCTGGCATGAAGATATGCCAGAAAATGGTGTATAAAGAAGTAAATCAGTTTCTAGTTAATTTGGATTTTCTACTGTTTTGTTAACGTAAATGATCATTCAGTATTTGAGGCTGATATTGATACCTCTTTCACAATACATGCACTTGAATTTATGGTGTACATCTTGTGACCATATAATGCATCAAACTCTGGGAGTTATCTCAGAGCTTCTCCACAGGCTGACTGATGTAGATACACTGTGTATGAGGTACCAGTTACGGCAACCATTAATGGCCTTTAATTTCTCAAAGGGATTATGACCTAGTTGAATACTTTGTGCTATTCATTCTTTCATATGAGCCTGAAATCTCCCTTTTTTTAGGATGCTATTGCTATGTTGTCTAGGCAATAACGGTATCAGGATCCTTTTTATAAACTTAGAGTACACGTGCTGACAGTTTTTCTGATTCTGCTGCCGTGGGTTCTCTTACAAGCACTTCATCTTTGTTTTTTTCTTTGTTTTAACTGCCTCACTGTGATTTTTAAATCACTAAAAAAATCCCCATTCATATTCATTTCTTCTCTAATCTAAACCAGGGGTGTCAAACTCATTTTCACTGGTGGCCACGTCAGCCTCATGGTTGCTTTCAAAGGGCTGAATGTAATTTTAGGACTGTATAAATGCAGGAGTAGTTACCTGATCTAAACTAATGCTTTACTGATTTTACTCCATCCAAACATTTTTGCCATGTGAACTTCTACTTGTCTGCCCTTGTTCTATCTCACCTTTTATAATTTCACCTCATGTCATGTGAACTACACTTTTAACTTTGTTTGCCTTGTGTTTGTCATGGTCTCCAGAGCTTTGGCCATTAGATAGATATAATTTTTATGTGTGTGTGTACACGTATATATTTATGTCTGTATGTAACTTTTTCTTTGGAATACATGGGCACCATCAATCATCCCTCAGTATATGTGTTTTTATTCCTTTTCCTGAGGAGTTTGATAGAAGCCCTGTGGCATCCTCTTGCTTTCCTAACAGCTTGGGCTGTTATTTCTCCTCCATCCTCAGAGGCACTGTGGCGAGAAAACAATTCTGTCAAATATATAACTAGAGAACTGCTTATCTTCCCTTTAAATGACCGGGAATTGGCCATTTACCAGCTTTGATAAACATTAAGAGCTGATCCTGTTGGCACAGTAAGGAGCCTCTGTTCACAGCAGTTTATGGGACTGACCTGGGAATCCTAAGGCCACCCTAGAATTGTTTTCCTAATTGGAAAATTAGTGCATACTGGAGCCAGGCCTCCTCCTCTGTTTGCAACCATCCAAAGCATTCCCATCAACGTAGACTTGGTGACTACTTCAGGCAATTAAGTCTCTGCAAGCCAGCAGCTCCTTTCTCCAGCAGGCAATGTGTGCATGTTCCTAACCGTGTAAACAAGAGCAGGCTCAGATACAGAAGAGAATTCTCACAGCTTTGAGCACATCAGGTATGTGGCTGAAACTCTGCTGTATGTAAGAGAAGTTGCCTAAATTGCTTGAGACTTTTTAGCCATTATGCTGCAGGACTTTGTTCTCATCTGGGGACAGGATGTGCTGCGGGCTGTGTTTGGGGGGTGGTGCAGTCAGTGTTTAGCAGCAGTCCAGACACCACTCGGTTTCTCAATCAGTATTTCATGTGAAGGAAAGAGGTCTGCTTATCCCCAGCCTGCAGGTGCGGAACAGAAGGCTCTGGGGAGACATTACCGTGGCCTTTCTGTACTTAACAGGGGCCTATAAGAAGGATGGGGACCGACTGTCTAGAAGAGGCTGTTACGACAGGACAAGGGGTAATGGTTTTAAACCAAAAGAGTGGAGTTCAGACCAGACATGAGGAAGAAATTTTTCACAATGAGGGTGGTGAAACACTGGCCCAGGTTGCCCAGAGAGGTGGTAGATGCCCCATCCCTGGAGACATTCCAGGCCAGGCTGGACGGGGCTCTGAGCAACCTGATCTAGTTGAAGATGTCCCTGCCCAGTGCAGGGGGTTTGGACTAGATGAGCTTTGAAGGTCCCTTCCAACCCAAAGTACTCTATGATTTTATGATACAAACAGTGAATTATCAGTGGCAACTCCAAAGAAAATTCTTTACATGTGGCCCAATTAAGAACAGTTTTTAATGGAGGATCGAAAGTGTTGAAATCCACGATGAAGCAAGCTTTGTACTGTAGCCCATCTGTTGTGCTTTCTAAAAGCGGGACGGAATGAGCCTGATATGGTGATGAGCACTGTGATCTTATCCCTGACACAAGAGTTGTTCTTCCCTCTGATTGCTGGAAGGTGGAATGGCTTCGTCTTTGAAGGCAGCAATAGTTGAACTTGTGGAAATGCAGGCTTCTGGCCTTAAAGCCCACAGTTTGTCTCAAAACAAATCCATTACCTTATTTTTATTGTTTCTAAATCTCTTGAAAAGGTGGCAAAGAGAAAATTAATTTTCTTTTTAGGTATTATTTTTCCCGCTGTGTCTTGTTGTTAATCCCACCGTAACTTATGTATGTAAAAACAGTGGGTTCCAGCCCATAGGCAAGTTCATCTGACCCAGGATTTAGGAGACAAAGAGGTTCCCTCTGCCAGCTTTACACCCAGCTTTACACCCAGCGTCACGCAGAGGTGACAGGCCTGAGAGAGGGAGAGCTCTGCTTGCTTTTCCAAGTGTTACAGAGAGGTTCTGTTTTAACCAGACTGAGAAAGCTTGGAGGATGATCAGATGTCTGTGATGTGACAGAACGTGTGGATTCAGTGCCAAATTCTTTTTTGGAACAAAAAGTGTTTGGCATTTTGTTTTAGAACCTGCATCCCGCCTTAGGCACCAAACCCGAGCCTTTGCTCCTGATGGCTGTGGGATTATGTGGTTTCTGTCCTGCCCTTCACGTCTACAGACCAGGCTGCTGCCCCTGTGGGCCTCGGGTTCTCACAGCCATGCTGAGACCATTGGCTTTCAAGTTATAATGAGAACTTCAGAGAAACTTTGTTTTAAAATCAAATTTTAAATAATCATCATTTTTGTGCAAAATAAAAACCTGCACTTTGGAAAGGTCATCCAAATACTTACATGACATTTATGAATTGCTTAAGTGACATATTTAATCACTAAAGAATATATAATTCTGTTACGTTTTACTGGAATTAGTATGTTTCTGAAAAAATGTTGTGATTTTTTTTCCCAATGCAGAGTCTCCAAGCATTTTTCAGCCCAGCTTAAAAAAGTCCAACAACCCAGAACCTCCTCATTTACATGACTCAGCTTTAAAGAAGAAAACTACTGTTTTCAGTTGCTATAGGCATGGGGGTTTTGCACTATTTTTTATTTTATATATGTAAAAAATAAATGTTGCAAATCTAAAAAATGAACAGTGCAGAGAAATGATACACTTATATCCTTTTATATTTTTATATACAATAAAAATTCATGTTGTTTCATAATCCTCACTTAAAACTACCTGTCAAAGGTATCAGGTAGGTACAATTGCTGACTGAATTGAAACAAGGAATAGTAGAGCTCAGAGTGGTTACAACCCCGAGTTGAAAGGCAAGGCTGGCTGTGGTGGTTGGTTTTCTTTGCTTGCTTGTTTGTTTTTGAAATGCGTGTAGTTTGTTTTGTCGCTAGAAGGTGGCAACTGCCCCAGCACGCATTTCCCAGTGACATTGCTTTGAGGTTATGAGCTGTGCTGGACTGTGATGTCCAGGCTTGTTTGCGTTTGCACTCTTCACCGGCACTAAAATAATTCTTGCTGAGTTCGAGACTGTCTCTACTGGAGTGTTTAGCTGTAACAGTGAAATTTAATGGCCTTATTTTTAAATGTGGTTGCTATGCATATAGGCACTGACAGATTTGACTTCTCCCTGTAGCTGGAGGCTTTGGGAAAGCAAGAGCCTTCTGCTGAGCCCATCCAGAATTGCCCGTGTCAGCCCCTTGTTGATCTGCAGGAGGAGGAGCTGCTGGCCTCAGACATCAAAGACTTGGAGTCTTTAGCTGTTGCCTTGAGATGGGCCCAGTTCCCCAGAACATGAAAAATGTTCAATACAACAAAATGTGCTAAGCTGTGAAAAGCTTTTGTCCCCTTTACCATCCCTGTGTTGCTGTCTGTCTCCCTCAGGCGATTCTCTTTCCCTGGGAGCAGCGGATGATCTCCTGAAGCGCGTTCCATCTCACCAGGGCAGACGTCCCAGCTCCGTCGACACGGTTGCAACAGAGCCCTGGCTGCGGCCGGGAACGTCAGAGACGCTGCGCAGGCTCATGGCTGATCAGCCAAGCCCAGCAAAGCTGTCACCCGAAATCCCGCTGGGCTGGCAGGGCCTCTCCACGGCCCACGGCTGACAGGCGGCGCCGCGCAGCACTACCGCACTTTCCAGGGTCCGTCAGGGGATCCTGCGCTTCCCTGTACAGACTGTGTGCATTTGCAGTAGCAATAATGAGATAACAGAAGCTGCAGTGTCATGGAGGTGTAGAGCAGGGATGTGGGCAGTGGGAGCAACACCTGCGCGTTTTTTGCACTTTTTATACAAGTTTCAGCCTCAGAGCTGGACTTACCACAACGAGTGTGTGTGTGTGTGTGTGTATTTGATATTAAATCAAAATTAATTTTTAGCTTTGTTTATAGTCAAACTCCAAAACTGTCTGGAAACAGAGCAACCCAACAGCAGAGGTGCATTTTAAGCTTTTACCAAAACAGTAAATGACTTGGAGAAGGGCACTTGCATTTCACACAGTGATGAGTGCTATTCTGCATGAAAGCTCAGCAGTTTCATGGAAAAATGACTATTAGCAATGTCTCTTATGTTCCCTAACCTGTTGTGTGCTGGAAATACATATATAGTTGCATATATTTAATTTATGGTTCTGATTAAAGAGTTAATAAATTATTTTGCTACTAAACATGTAAAAGCAGGACTTAAATTTTCTTATCATTTGCTTCAGCTTACATTATTCACAAACAAACTTGGATGTTTTCCTGTTTCAAATAAACAGGAAAAATACATGTTATACTTACCCTAAGAATTATTACTGATCACTAACAGGCAAGAAAGACCTCAGGCCTGGCCTAGTACAGTGGTTTAAAATTTAAACATCACACAACAAGCTGAAAAAATGAAATGCAGCCCAAGAAGAAAGGCTGTACAACTGCAATTAATCAAAATAACCTCAATTATCCCCCTCCTGTCTTTGATAAATGCAATTTGATTTTGCTCCACCCCAATTAACATTAGGAAGCCTCCTAGTCTCAGGTCATGCCTTTTAATTCCCTTCCCTGGCTTTTTCATAGCTTATTTCATTTAATCGAACTGCTCACGCTTAGTTTTGGAGCCTGAGAACAGCTACCGGCCGATCGATTCCTCTGCGAGATTGGGCTCCATCGTCACTTTCTCAGTCCTCCATCTTCTCTGCAAATTGTGAGAACTGGGGAACAATCCAACTCCACTTTTCCTGACAAAAGCAAAGACACGGACACGGCTGAGCTGGCTGATGTATTCTGAGGAACTGTCCTCCCAGCCTTTCCCTCCCATCCACCCTTACTCCAGTCTCTTTCGTATTAGTATTTTGATTCCCAGAAAGCAAAACACAGTATCTGAGTTTCTATTTGGGCAGCACTACAGGGTTCATTTGACTAGTTCACCTCCAAGCAGTTTTACTCTTCCCACCTTTTTTTTTTTTTCCTTTAAAACTTAACACTCTTTTTCAACCTGTATTTGCCCAAGAGTGGGAAGACCCACCCCAGTCAAGCAAAAGGCACCAACCCCTCTGCCCCAAGCGCTGGGGTTTGCATGAGAGTCCAAGGAAACTGTACAACAAGTAGCTGTGGATTAGACGGGTTTTGATTGCACTGATGAAAGAGTTCAAAAACTTTATTGACCTATAACCTGATTAGAATATGCCAGATGAGAACCAAATATTGTACAGAAAGTTGTACAGAATTTTTTTTACATAGAAAACTTTACATATCTGTACCATATACATTTTGTCCATCTGAAAAAAATTTCTACATCCATTGTAATACAGAATGCTTGACAATCTTGTCTTTTATCCATCAGAGCACAATTCACAGTATGAATACATTTCCAATAAATTTAACCAGCCCCAAACCATGCCAGATTTTTACTTTAATATATTCAACATTAAATTCTGTACATAAGAGTGAAATCTACATCAAACAAAAAACATGTGACAGCAGACACAACCTAGACTTGTTTGCAGTGATTCAAGTTCCAGTCCTTGAAGAATCATCATTTCAATGGCTCATTATATTTAAAAGCCCTAAACCAAGTATATTACAGGTAGTTATGTCAGTCGTGATATTTCTACCTCTGTTCTTGACAAAAGTCAGCAACACTAACTTATGGGCTACAACGAAACCAAAAAAAAACAAAGAGAAAAAGGAAAAAAAAAACCCAGAACCCAAAAAAATAAACCCAAACTTCTAGTGCATTTGGTAAACAAGGAAGTGTTATGGGTTTTCAGCAAATCAATAATACAGAAATAAAACAATTCAGGAAGAACTGTATAGTGTTAAAGAGTTTATATTACAGACCTGCATCTCTGTACATTTTTCACAGAAGGATGATTACCAATGTCTCAGACAGCCTGAGTGTGCAAAAATCTTAGAATATCAGACATAGTTGCTAAATATCTTTTACCATGAACAATAATCTCCATTTGCTTTTCACTATAAACATCTTATCCTTCAAAATACACCTCTCCTGAGTTGTACTTCTTGCAGAAGCTCAAACCTTTACACATATAGTTCTTTGGGTACACTTGACTTCCACACCTGCCACAGGCGCCCGTGGCTGCTCTGCTGCCGAGGACAGGGGAGGAACCGCGGCCCGTGCTGACCAGAGGACTGTGCTAAGAACTGGCGCTGTGCTCGGCACGGGCCAGGGGACAGGAACCGATGGAGAGAATCCACCTGGAAAGAAGGGGCCGGAGTGTCGCGAGCCTTAATTACAGCTGTGAGCATCTGTACCGTTAACCCTTGGCTACACGCTGCCGTGCAAACAAACCGTTTTTATGGAAATCCAGAGAGTGGCTCAGCTACCTGGTCCTTTAATTTAGCTGAGGAACAGAAACTTTTGAACAGAGCAACACTCGGTCACCATCTGCTACTGCTTGCTTATTCCAGACTCTTGTTCTGGCGGTTGGGATATCTGGAAAACCACACCGATCCGCAGGAAAAACCTTCGTAGAACAGCTCGAAGTTCAGGAATGAGATCAAACTGCATAATTTCACACAACAGAGGATAGTAGAAGGAGGCATGAGCCTTGAACTGAGGAGGAAACACACAGAAGAAATTGCTCTATTACGCATCAACACACCTCAAAAAGCATCTTGCAAATGAAGAATTTTAAATGTTCTCCCAAGCCCATGTGAGAAAGCCACAAAGGGACACGCAGAAACACCTGCAGAACTAAAGCTGGCAGTGCTGGAAAAGGCTGAGGCAGCTGAGATGGACCCAGACAGATGCTCACTCCCTACACACAGATCCTCACTGATACTTGTTATCCAGGATGAAGAATTTTTCTCTTTTAAGTTAATTTTTTTGTTGTGGTTGGCCCATTTCACTTAATATTTCAGCCAAATTATGTTAGAAGTAGAGGGAGATCCAGATATGGATTTATTTACTGGAGAATTGCTTTGGAGAAGGTCAAGGTGATGTTCATGTAGCACTGAAAGCAGAAACAGGAGCTATTTCTTTGACTAAAATATCAGCCACTCATCCTCTTCCTCAGCAGGAGAGAAGTAAAAGCAGCTTAACACACGCTTCTCATGGATTTTAGCATATTTTAAATTTTCTCAGACACATTTTGTCACTCACTGCACCCTCATTTTGCGTTACTACTGTCAGTTTTAACACACATTTCCTCAACAAAGAGTGTCTGCAGAGCAGCAGGAGCTTTTAAAGTCAAGTATGTAACTGTGTGTGAAGAACCGGTCTGCAACTACTTCTTACCTGGAAACATTGTCTTAAATACCATTCCAGTTACTTACCCTCTCGTCACTTATCTTCAGGACTTTAGTCAAAAACAAGAGTAATAGATTAGTCCAGGCTTCCCGGTGACTTTCTGATGTGAGAGTGAGGAAATAACTCAGAGCCTCACTGCAGACACTAGAGAGAAAAACCACAAAAGCTAGTAACTAACATTCTATTTTGAACCCTACTGCAGAGAGGGAGTTTCAGCTTTGCAACTATACCGGCGTAGAACAACATCCTTTTATGAAACCTACTGTGAGCTTCATTAGTGATAGAAAGCAGAGGCTTTGTTCAACTCAAACCCCAAATCCTGGGACTTCTGTAATTAAATATGCTGAAAAAACACTATTGTGCTTTTGTGCACATATTTGAAGTGTATCAAGTGCTCTTTGAGAGGTATTAAAAGGCACGTGACAAAATGATATATAGACCTTAAAAAATTAATCTCATGCCAATGTAACCAGGGTAGTTTTCAGCTCTGCTCCTTGGTCTATAAACCTTAACATATTTTCACTGTGTTACTGCCATGGTTTTAAACCCGCTGTTATTCCAACACTCGCTTGAACAACTTTGTAAACTAAAAAAATGTAGGCGAACCTTAGTATTCACAGTAAAGAATAAGCAAAAAACCAAAAGCTTTTGTGTGCCCGTAGGCTCCACAAGCCCAGGGCCGATTGGTGCAGATGAGCACAAACAGCATCACTTCCCTAAAATATCTGGGGTTACTGAAAGAAAAAAGCAGGGTTTAGGTGATAGTTGCTTTTCAAGAGGAGCTATAACAATCCCCCACCTACCCACATGCTACAGAAAAAAAGGTGAGACAAAACTTTTGTTCTCTCCTGCAAAACACGTAATGAGAACAAAAGGCAGAGGCGGCATTAGTAGCTGGAGACCCAGCACTCTCCACACAACATAAAAACTCTTTACTATTAGCTGTGACCCCCACCACGCTGTGCTAGCACTGGGAAGTTTACTGCAAACAGAGGAGCTCTATCAGAATCACAGCGAGAGGTTCAGCTACGTGGACCTTACTTCAGTAGCCTGTGCTGGACTTCCTCCCAGGCGCTGGTTCGGCTTTCGTCCATGTACATGCGGAAGAGAATGCGCAACCCACAGGCGAGACTGCTGGTCTCCTGTTTCAGAAGATTGGGCTTTGATTTCCCTTTGAAACCTAGAGAAATTCCAAGCAGCCATTCAGATTTTTGTTCCAGCTGACCTTTTCTTTACAGCCCCCCACTTTTCCTTCTAAGTGTCTCTTGCACGCGGACATTCAGAAGAACCACCTTATGCGATTCATTGCTCACGCCATTCAGTACAACGGAGTACTGCTAAAAATTAACCTAGGCATATACACCAGAATAGGGTTTGGCACCTGTTTTTATATCTAAGCTTCCAGGCAGAAGTGAAAGCTGGGTGTATGATTACAGTGCATTCTAACCACCTGAACAATGGACCATTTTGTCTCAATCAGATATCTACAGGGCATACTGTTTTATTGCTTGTTTTTGATAAAAATATGTACAATACTACTGTTTCCAAAGCTGTTATTGTATAACTAAACTCAGTTTGCTAGTGGAGGTCTGTACTAGCAAAAAGCATAGCCATAGATATTAACACTACCTCACTTCAAGCAGAAGTGGTTCTTTGTAACCAAACACCAATGCTCAAACCAGCTTGCCACATATTCACAGTGTGCATTCACCATTCAAAATACTAATACAGCTAACTTATGTGCAAAAAGCAGATTAAACACAGCACTACAGACAGTCTATTTTTCTTCTATTACAGAAAATTTCATATATTTCACTCATATAGTGGTAGGCAAAACAACCCCGCTAGCGAGTTTTGGGGTTTTGTGCTGGCAGCTTCCAAGCACAGGACTCACACTTCCAGTCAGGGATCAGCTCGGCAGCCACAGCCCTGTGAAACCTTAACATTTTAGGAAATCAAAAAGATCTTCGCACCCACACAGATGTCTCTCCTTCCCTTAGGGATTCTAGGGTTATAAAGTTACAGCCTGATATTCAATTCTACATTCAGCATCAAAGTACTTCTGACCTATTTTTGGGTCAATTCAAAGCACACTAACAAATTCTCGCAACATATTTCTCCAAGGTGACTGACTCACCTGCTTTCCAGAGGGCAGTTCTTTGTTCATTGTTTGAATTAAATGCTTTAGCAAACCTGTGAGATTCTAGCAGACAATCGAGAAGTTTGAAAAGCTGCTGTGATGTTAGAAAACGGTACATCCCTTGATCTTGTGTATCCACATGGACATCGAAGTCTACGGCATCTCTCTATTAAAAAAGAAAAAAAAGGGATTTCAAGTAAAAATGCATAATTGCCTTCAGCAGGCTCCTGTGATAAATCAATCCTACCCTGTTTTCATCTGCATTTGTATTTACACTTAAAACTGTACTAGAAGTTGTATCCAAATCCCAGTTACATAAATCCCTTTGAACTACTCATGTTTTCATCTCCACAGGGTGCTGCCCCAGCACAGCAAATACAATTTAATGCAAGATGTAAAAGATCTCAACAGTCTGCTGGAAGTTCTCAAGTGCTTCTATAAAGTGTAAATTAGAAGAAGTCACAGGAGTTTATGAAAATGTTATCCACTAGAGAAAAAGCTGTTAAAAAGAGAGGTACTGATCAGTTGTACTTACTTGTGCTGCTGCTAGATTCTCTGCATCCTCCTTTTTGCTAGTTGCTGGGAAGAACACAATATTGTCGATAGTCTGAATGAGTTCCAGTTGTACAACGCACTTGATCAAAAGAGCAGCAAATAACTTCTGTTCTGGAAACTCTTTAAAGAAAAGAAAAAGAAAATTGCTTGTTAACTAAAGCACTGCAATACTTTCTTTTTTGAGTTGTTTTGGGCGTAAGTTGAACAACAGCTTAACTTCAAGCACATTAATAAACCATACCTAGAATGCACCATGTGAATTATTTATCTAAAGCCAGGACTGATCACCATGTTAACAACTGGCAGGTTTTAAAAAAGTTATTTCCTAACTTTCAAGTCACCTGCCATGTATTGGACAAATTTTCAGTGTTACCTAAAAATACCCCAAATTAGTGACCTTGTTGTTGGCACCATTGCAATGGCAAGAGCCAGAGGTGGCTCAGGACAGCACCGCTATCACTGCTGCTTTTTTGTGCTTGTGGCAAATTCTAACGCCACCAGGCATGAGCATTTAAAGCACCAACACGTAACTTTGCACAAGTATCTTAAAGGTTTTATAGTTTTATATACTCTCTTCAAATCAGTCTAAATAAGCGCCTTTTTTTTTTTAGCTATTGCTTCTGTTGCATTTTGCACAGAAAGAACCTTGCTCTTATGTAAAAAATGACTCATTTGCACAGCATTATAAGGAGAGTACTAGTTTTAATATTTTGCAAGTCAGCAGCTGAACTCTAGATTTTTAAAGCACAGGTCAAAAATGTGGACTCACAAGAATCCAACAGAATTCTGTCATAGTACATAAAGACAAAAAATTAGTCAATGTAATTTTCTCCACATCATGTTTCTAAAGTTATAGCTGAGGTTATAACTGAAGATATCAAACATCTGCTAAATACTACCATGAACAGATACAAAATGTCGAATCAGTACAAAACACGCACTTGCTGTCGGCCTGGTTTTACTCATTTCTTCACCTGCGGTGGGCCCTGCGCTGGGTTGATACGGACGCCCATCTGAAGATCTCGGCTGAACAGAATCATGAATATCTACTGACTTCTGTGAGATTGTATCCTGAAAAGAAAGCCAAAAAAACCCCATTAACCTACAGAAGATTTCTGCGAGGTAATCGTCAATAGTGTTGTGCTCTCATAGCTTCAGACACTGCTCTATTTCATTCACTTCGGTCATATTTGCTATTAGCATTCAAGAAAGATGCACTAAGGAGATGAGCTACTAAGAAAGCATTGAAAATTCAAGAAGCAACAAATACTCAATTGCACAGCAAAGTCAATGAGTAGTATTCTGCACACCGTTTTTTTGGCTGCTCTTAGTAGAACTCATCTGGGACCATATCCTTGAACAATTGTTATCAAATGCTTCATTAATCTATGAAGAACTTCATGTAGCAATCTCGTGAGAATGTCCAAAGCCAAACTAATTCTCTTCAGTAGTAAAGTAGCTACGGGGTTGCCACTTGTAGGTAAATCCAAATTTTACATCAGTTTATTCAATCAGTTCTAAGAAATCCAACGGTTATACAAATCTTCTATTTTAAGTACTGATGACTAAGCTCCTGTTACCAGAGAAAATTTGAAGGAATAAAAAGTCAATCTACCTGGCAGCCTTTCCACCTCCAGCATTTTCTCGTCATGCTAATATATCGAAGAGAATATTGAGCAAAATGAAACAAAACCCACACTCCAAATCAGAAAACAGTGTAGTATTACAGAGACCTGCCAGACACAGGACACTACCTAAAATATACAGAGACAACAGCTAACTGCCAACTTCTGGAAGCCAACTTTGCTGCCAACAAATACATACTTATCTTTCTCAATTCCTTGCCATTTTTTGGCATTAAATAGCACTTTATCTGGAAAAAACACTTTTTCAAGTAAACAAAAACAGTTTTAAATTGAGTACACTTTTAATTTACTCTACATCACAACACAATTGTACCACACTCTTGCAGGTTTTATCATATTTTTTTTAATTTCAGGAGCTTACCAGTTTTTCTTTTGCATCAGAGGGAGATCCAGAGCAAAGCTCCCCACCCACTGGTCGCCAAGTCAGCAGCCTTGAAAACACAAAACCGGCACGCAATTTAGGAAGTTTGAAATACAAATTAGAACTGATATTCTTAAAGGCCACCTTAACATGGTGGCTTTTTTGTTTATTTCAACTTAAATTAATGGAAACCAATTAATGGAAGAATCGGATGTAGATACTTCCACAAATTAACTAACTAATTTCAGTTTACAGTATATATTTTATTCTTTCACACATACTAAAAAATTTAAGTATTGCGTTTTTTGAACTTCAACGTTTGTGCCAATTGTTTGGACAGACAACTGGATTATGTGGAGGTGGATTAAATTTTGGCAGAAATACTGGATTTGGTTTAGGCAGCGCTCTGGTGCCATTAGCGGGCCTTGGTCTCTCACACTGCCTCAAGCTTCACCTGGAGTAAGGAATGAATCTACCCCAGGACAAATCAGCATGAACTTGTGGAGATGTTTTGCATTCTCTGTCTGGGATATGTTCCACAATTGTAGTTCTATTTCCACCTTGAATTCAACACTTTCACCAAGGAGTCATGGCTGTTACGAGGCACCAAGCCACTGACAATTCTCCTGATCCCTTCCCTGCTGTTTTCCTCTAGCACGTTGCTGTCCTGAGGATCTTCACCTTAAGCACTGAAGAACTTTTACATTAACTGCATCTTACTGAGGTTGGCTATGGCTGACAAGAATTGAGGGAAATTGGATTAAGTGCTCCCAGAGTTTCTCGTTCTATCAAATCTATTGCTATAAAGTAAGATTAAAGTTATTTGTTGTGGTTAAGATCTCAAGTATTTAGCCTCAATCTGTGTGAGGCATCACTTGATGGACTTTTGTATCTGCATATGAGATCTTTCCTACTGTGTTAAGGATCCTAAATTAACATATCACTGATCTCCAGACAACTGAAGACCATGTAACTCAAAAGACAAACTGGAGATAAGAAAAGATGAAATCTTGAGGCATATAATGAGACAACAAATAAAGTAAATCAGAGAACCGATTTTTGAAAGCTACCAGGACACAAACTGTAGATTATTCTGGATTAGAGGTTGCTAAATACAGTGTAATTTATTTGGGGCTATAAAGTCGTAAACTTCCATCTGCCAAAGGAGGCATTGGAATAATGAGCCATTATCGAGCCAGTAGAGGCCAGATCATCCTAATTTGTGCAAGGAACTGATTCTAATTCTTGAATTTCCCAAGGACAAGAGGGCATTCACCCTGGCTATCTCAGTGCCAGTGAGCCAAGATTTGCTCTCATGAAGCTTCAGAAAATTTAAATTAAATAAAATATAAACAGCCCACAAATTAAATAAAAAGAAGAATCAAATTATTAAATGTATGGCCTGGATGAGCAAACAGTGAGATGGATTGAAAAGCAGCTGAACAGCATCCTATTGTGACTGGTCCAGATGCTCCGTGCATCCTTGGCATAGACTACCTCAAGAGAGGGTATTTTAAGGACCCAAAAGGGTATAGGTGGGCATTTGGTATAGCAGCTGTGGACACTGAGAAAATTGAACAGCTGTCTGATTTGCCTGGTCTTTCAGATGATCCTTCTGTTGTAGGACTGCTGATGGTTGACGATCGGCAGGTGCCAATTGCTACCACGACGGTGCATCGCCGGCAATATCGCACCAATCGAGACTCTTTGATTCCTATCCAGAAGTTGATCCGTCAATTGGAAAGCCAGGGTGTGATCAGTAAGACTCGCTCACCCTTTAACAGCCCAATCTGGCCAGTGCGTAAGTCTAGTGATGAGTGGAGACTAACTGTGGACTATCGTGGCCTGAATGAAGTTACGCCACCACTGAGTGCTGCTGTGCCTGACATGCTAGAACTGCAATTTGAACTGGAGTCAAAGGCAGCTAAGTGGTATGCTACAATTGACATTGCTAATGCATTTTTCTCTATTCCTGTAGCAGCAGAGTGCAGGCCGCAGTTTGCTTTCACCTGGAGAGGCATCCAGTACACGTGGAATCGCTTGCCCCAGGGGTGGAAACACAGTCCTACCATCTGCCATGGACTGATCCAGACCATGCTGGAACAAGGTAAAGCTCCAGAACACTTGCAATATATTGATGACATCATCGTATGGGGCGACACAGCGAAAGAAGTCTTCGAGAAAGGTGAGAGAATAATTCAGATTCTTTTGGATGCTGGTTTTGCCATAAAACGAAGCAAGGTCAAGGGACCTGCACGAGAGATCCAGTTTTTAGGAATAAAATGGCAAGATGGCCGTCGTCAGATCCCAATGGATGTGATCAACAAAATTGCTGCAATGTCTCCACCTACTAATAAAAAGGAGACACAGACTTTCTTGGGCGTTGTAGGTTTTTGGAGAATGCATATCCCTGACTACAGCCACATTGTGAGCCCTCTCTATCGAGTGACTCGTAAAAAGAACCAATTTGAGTGGGGCCCGGAACAACGACAAGCCTTTGAACAAATTAAGCGTGAGATAACTCATGCGGTGGCCCTTGGACCAGTTCGGACTGGACTAGATGTTAAAAATGTGCTTTACACCGCAGCCGGAGATAATGGACTTACCTGGAGCCTCTGGCAGAAAGCACTAGGAGAAACCCGAGGTCGACCCTTAGGTTTTTGGAGTCGAGGATACAAAGGATCTGAGGCCAATTATACTCCAACTGAAAAAGAGATACTAGCAGCATATGAAGGAGTTCGAGCTGCTTCAGAAGTGATCGGTACTGAAGCACAGCTCCTCCTGGCACCTCGACTGCCGGTGCTGAGTTGGATGTTCAAAGGGACGGTTCCCTCTCCACATCATGCAACCGAAGTTATGTGGAGTAAATGGATTGCATTGATCACACAACGAGCTCGAATTGGAAGTCCCAATCGCCCAGGGATCTTAGAAGTGATTACAGACTGGCCAGAAAGTAAAGACTTTGGGATGTCTCCAGATGAGGAGGAAGTAAAACGTGCTGAAGAAGCACCACCGTATAATACTCTTTCAGAGACTGATAAGCAGTATGCACTGTTCACAGATGGATCCTGTCGTCTTGTAGGAAAACATCGAAGGTGGAAAGCTGCTGTGTGGAGTCCCACACGACAAGTTACAGAAGCCACTGAAGGACAAGGTGAATCGAGTCAGTTTGCAGAAGTGAAAGCCATCCAGCTGGCTTTGGACATTGCTGAACGAGAGAAGTGGCCAATACTTTATCTCTATACTGACTCATGGATGGTAGCAAATGCCTTGTGGGGGTGGCTACAGCAATGGAAGAAAAACAACTGGCAGCGCAGAGGTAAACCCATTTGGGCTGCCACACTGTGGCAAGACATTGCTGCTCGGCTAGAGAGCCTGCCTGTGAAAGTTCGGCATGTAGATGCTCATGTGCCTAAAAGTCGAGCCACCGAGGAACATCTAAACAACCAACAAGCAGATCAAGCTGCTAAGATTAAAGTAGCTGAGGTGGACTTGGACTGGCAACATAAAGGTGAACTTTTCCTAGCTCGGTGGGCCCATGATGCTTCAGGGCATCAAGGTAGAGATGCAACATATAAATGGGCTCGCGATCGAGGGGTGGATTTAACTATGGACACTATTTCACAGGTTATTCATGAATGTGAAACTTGCGCCGAAATCAAACAAGCAAAACGGTTAAAACCTGTATGGTATGGGGGGCGATGGTTAAAGTATAAGTATGGAGAAGCTTGGCAGATTGATTATATTACACTTCCACAAACACGTCAAGGTAAGCGTTATGTACTTACAATGGTGGAAGCAACCACTGGATGGTTGGAAACATATGCCGTACCTCATGCTACAGCCCGAAATACTATCTTGGGCCTTGAAAAGCAAGTCCTTTGGCGACATGGTACGCCAGAAAGAATTGAATCAGACAATGGTACTCATTTCAAAAACAGTATTATAGACAATTGGGCCAAAGAACATGGCATTGAGTGGGTATATCATATTCCATATCATGCACCAGCCTCTGGGAAAATTGAAAGGTACAATGGTTTGCTAAAAACTACACTAAAGGCACTTGGTGGTGGAACCTTTAAAAACTGGGATTCACATTTAGCAAAAGCCACTTGGTTTGTCAACACCAGGGGATCAACCAATCGAGCCGGGCCTGCCCAACCAGAAATTCTACGGACTGTAGAAGGAGATAAAGTCCCTGTAGTACACATGAAAAACATGCTAGGAAAGGCAGTCTGGGTTACTCCTGCCTCAGGCAAAGGCAAGCCCATTCGTGGGATTGTTTTTGCCCAGGGACCTGGCAGCACCTGGTGGGTGATGCTTAAGGATGGAGAAGTTCGGTGTGTACCTCAAGGGGACTTGAGTTTAGGTGAAAATATTCAATACTGAACTGCATGTTGTGAATTACCATACTAACAGCATTTAATAAGTGTCTTTCAGATCAAGACAGTGATGATGAAACCAGAGCTAGCTTCTTCGAGTGGCGCCTGACAAATTCCTCGAAGTTGATGTCTTTAACCTACAAACAGTGGTCATGAGATGCACTTGCACCATTTTTCCTGCCCTGGGAGACTGTCGTGACAAAATGAACTTAATGAACTTTTTAAAGGATGGTCCACTGATTAATTACTCCTGTGTATATATGTATATATATATATAGTAGTAGTGATTAATTAGATTGTGTTGATAGATTGTATTGATAAGGTTTAAGTATTCAGCGAATGGCATATTATAAGGGGTGGAATGTCCTGGTTTTGCTAAAAAACAAGTTTCTCTTTCAGTGAATTTTGCCTGTCAGCTAAAGCCTTCATATTAACTGCATTTTCCTGGAGAACCAGACACATGTTTTGGTAAACCTAGCAATGGAATGCAAACATATTGATAAGCATGGATGGACATCTCGCGAGAGGGGCGACGAGAAACAAGTGACCAAGAAACTGACCAACTGTGTATAACATTCCATTCACGTGAATACTTCATATAAAAGTGGGAGATCATGAGGATCTCGTCCCTTTTCCCTTCTGCTTATGGCCGACCTTAGGAGAGGATCTCGCTGGTTGTCCCTGAGAACTGAGGCCTAGTGAGAGACTGAATCCAGCTCCACTTGGCTGCAGAGTCTAATCCTGGACTTTGGTGGCCGGCTCTGCAGTTGCTGAGACTTTCAAGATTGGTTTTGTATATTTTGTATTATTTTCTCTATTCTTATTAGTAGCATTAGTAAAACATCTTTAATTTTTTCCAACTCTCTTCTCTCTGTCCTTCTTTCCCTCCCGATCGCCTATCCTTAGTGGGAAGGGGGGAGAGGGAGGGGCAAAAAGGGGGAAGTGGGGGGGGAGAGGAGGTTAACAATACATCTGCCAGGGTTTTATTGTCACCCCGCAATCTTAACCCTCGACAACAGCTGAACTCCTGCTGCAAAGAAAGAGGATGGTACCCTGGGCTACATGAGGTGATCCTGCCCCTCTGCTCAGCACTGTGTCCATGGACAGATCAGAGAGTCCAGCAAAAAGCCACAAAGACCATTATGGGACTGGAGCATCTCCCCTTTGAGGAAAGGCTGTGACAGCTGGGACTGTTCAGCCTGGAGCAGAGAAGGCTCAGAAGACCTCATCAGTATATGTAAATACCTGAAGGGGAAATGAAAAGAAGAGGGAGCCAGGCTCTTTTCAGTGGTTCCCAGTGCCAGGATGAGGGGCAATGGGCACAAACTGAAACACAAGAGGTTCACTCTGAACATCAAGAAACAATTTTTCACTGTGAGAGTGACCAAGCACTGCACAGGTTGCCCAGGGGGGCTGTGGAGTTTCCACCCTTGGAGATATTAAAAAAAAAAGGACACGGTCCTGGGGAAACTGCTCTGGGTGGCCTTGCTTGAGTAGGGGCTATCAGATGGAATGACCTCCGGAGGTCCCTTCCCATCTCAGCCATTCTATGTGATTCTGTGTTAGTAGCTTCAGCTATTAACACCTCAATGATTTTATGGAAGATTGACAGGAGTACAGATTGGGCTTATCTAGTAAGTGACTCTTGCTGAATTTGGTAGCTGACTAAATATTGTAGTACTAATTTTCCAAACAAGGAAATAATATGATCACCTCTCTTTGCAAAAAGGTGACTTGCCAAGAACCGGCAGAAGCTAGTACTGCAAATAAGAACTCCTGCAGACAATGCTGCAACTCTTAAATTGAAGAAGTAAGTTACCAAGTACCTGGAAGATGTTTTATATGAATGCTAAAAGAGAACAGACATGATCCTACCTGATCAGATTAATAAAAACCTGTGCCAGAAGATACTTTACACTCCAGAGATTCATAGCATCTGACTAGTTCCAGACAACTAGCAATAAAGCATTTGCCCATAAAACCTGCATGTATACCACTGTGCAATTTATCTCATTTCAATGATAACTACTCTGTTACTTCCAACATGGGAAAGCAAAGGTAAAAGGGGCATTTGCCACCTTCTCTAAGTAGCGGGGCAGCCTCCACAGCAAGCTGGGTATTAAAGCTGTGCTGTCAAAAAAAAAAAAAAAAAAAGAAAGGCTGGGAGTGCAGAAAAAGCTCCACCACAAAAATAGGGCTGACAGAGGAAAAAGAAATACAGATACGAAATGCCAGCCAGACCCAGAGTCACAGAAAAAGAACTAGATCCCATAAAGAGAGGAAAAAAAATAAGGAGGTGTACAGAAGGAAGAAGATGTATCCTCCTAGGGCTCAGATGGAGAAGAAGAAAATAAAAAAAGAAGAACATCTCCATTAAAAATACAAACAAATACTTGCATACTGTTATCATAGTTTTTTCTTACCCATCCAAAAAGCTTCAGTTTTAATCAAATATGGTCAAAGTGAAAAGACTGTTTTGAGCAGTTTTGTGTCCCCCAACAACTGTTTGGAAAAGAGCAGGTGGTACCTTCACCATGGGACAGGAGAATGATTACATACCCTCAAGGGATTACTCACGTAGAAAATCCCAGTAAGTTTAACCTCACCCTGCAAAAGCTGGGAACCTCCCAGAAATGTAAGAAGGAATAACATAATTAAGTTCTCAAAGAAGGCATAGAAAGATTAAAAAAGGAGATGGGAAATAAAGAATGGAAATCTATGGAAGGAGTCAGGTACCCTCCTAAGAAAAATAACCCATTTGAAAAGCAGAATGCCATAAACATCAAAGGGAATAATGCATATACTTCAAACCAGATATAGCTAAAGGCAATAAGAATATGTTGGATGTGTCTAAAGATTAAGATATTCAAAATGCTGCTCTAGAAGGATTTCTAATATTCAACTGAAAGAATACCCAGAAACCTAAATTTTGATCCTATGTGGAAACCCGAACAGTTACCAAAGTGCAAAGAAAAAAAAAAAACTTGCTAGGTCCCAGATGTTTCGTCTTTACTTTAGCATTATTTTTAGATGCAATTCATACCTACTCACACAGAAAAGCAGGTGAGATAGTGACATATGGATAAACTTATCCTTTAAGCATGAATGAAGCTCTCTTACAGTGCTGATATAGAACTCTCAAAGAAAGACTGATGTTTTCTTGAGACCTGAACTAGGTGACACCCAGAAGTAAATCCTACAAACTAGATGACAGACATAGGACAAGTAATAATACAACAATTTAACATTAAGTTTAACATTAAGACTACAAGATTTGAAAACAAGTGGCGTTTCACCTCACTGTTGGTAGGGAAGAAAAACCTCATCTTTGATATAATGCTGGTCATGACTTCTTGTTATTCTGCTCTATGATGTAAGTGAATAACATCCTACTCAGAACAACCCAGCCTTGTTCCAAGAAACTTCACATAGAGTTATAACATGAAGGGAAAGGCATCTATCAAATATGCAAGATAATTTTCATGAGAAGATTAGGATTCATAGAAACTATGATGCACGTTCACCATCAACCACAGAGACCTAAATCTGCAAGACTGTTGCAGTATTTTAGTATTTTGTGGAAAAAGCTTCAAATGTAATTACAAATTGCAAGGTTTGCCTATGAATAGCATTCTTCTGTTAAGGAATGAAAAGGACCAAAAAATCAGATAGTACTTCTCAAAAAATCCAACATTTAAAAATCTAATCAGGTAACTTTTTTTTTAAAATCACATATGGTATTTTCAAGTTTTTAACAGTTTATCATTTACAAAACAAAAGTAGTGTATCTGGCACATAATCTATCATTATGTTCCAAGAAAGTCTGCTTCTCTTTAGTCCACACGTAACAGCTTTTTGTTCACCCCACCTATTAGATATCTAAGAGCTTCAAATCAGAAGTCATCTAGCTGAACTATTTTACAAAGTATACGTATTAACAGTCATCTTACGCATGAGGGATTGTAGTTTTGAAAATATCCAGCATACAAGTACAAGTTTTATCCCAGATTTCTAGGGTAAACTTTTCACCATTTAGGATTACAACATTCTCCAAACAGTTTGTGCCAGACCGTGCCAGTTGTTCATTGTCTGGAAAAGACAAACAGAGCATTTGTTTATTCACATTCAGCATAGTAAAATGTTAACATTTTTTAACATAATTTGGTACAGTCCTACCTTGTTGCACACACCAGTACAGCTGTGCAAATATATCATCCAAAAGAACATCACTAAGTACTTCTAAATACTGTGTGAATACATCACATATTGCATAAAGTGCATGGTTGCAAGTAGTTGTCATCCATTCAGCTTTCTAGGAGGAGGGAAAAAAAAAGGTCACAACTTAGTTTAAGGCTGCTCGGAGAACAGATTATTGGACTGACAAGCATTGTGATATACTGAGTTTGACACTTAACTCGGTGTCTAACCTGAGCTCAATAGTTTAAGGCCAAGCTAAGTGTTCTATTTTTCTTCTAAATATTTTCCAGGGAATAAAAGTTTAGGAAGTGAGCTGCGTCCTTCTACAAATAGTCAGAGCCTCCCAAACAGTTCACAATTTTCATCAAACTTATACTATTAATCATTTATATGCAATTTACATTAATAAGTCCATTTCTGTTACACTTCTTTGTCAGAACAGTTCCTGGTCTTGGTCTGGGAGGTCAAAACCTGTTTGACTGGTCAAAAGGGTGCAGTGAAAGCACAGTGCTGTTTTTTGGGCTTGGTTGTTTGCTTGTTAGTTAGTGCTTGTAATTTATTTGTTTAATTAATTACAATTTCTTTTTTCCCCTAGTCATCAAAAAGTTTTGAACTAGCAGAACTTATTTCTTCTAAGTGTGACTTCACTGCTGATTACGAGCCTCATTCCATGGAGCACACTGCCACAAAATGATGTGCAGCTCAGATTCCAGACATCACCTGTAAAAGCTCCAGCTCTTCTTACAAGCCCCACATATGTTGCACTATATGTTATTCTTCTACTGTCTATACTGTAAACGACTAGGCCTTTTACACACACAGTTTAAAATAAATGAGAAGAGTGACAATAGGTCCAACAGAACACTAATAAAACAAAATAAGGCTACAAGAATCACAGGTCAACCACTGAAGTGTTGAGGTTTGCCTGACATTCCCTGATAAGCGATATTATTAATCAGGTTTTCTACTGTAAATATAGATCTCATGTACATTATCTTGCCCCACTTTTTTTCACCTCAGTCTGCTGTTCTGGCAATTTCATGTTGTCAAATATCCTGAAGACAATCCGAAACAAATCCTGCCACCAGTGTTTTTCGTAAGTATGGCCATATGTCTTCATTATTTCAAACATTACTGTTAAGCCCCTGAAATGAAGAACAACCAACATATATTAAGAGTTACAAAAAGAAATGCACTAGACCAAGTATCTCCAGGTGCAACAGCCTTAACAAACTCAAATACTATTAAGAACATTATATATTGATCTGATATGGATCAGTCATGCCAGTACAAAAATCAGCATCAAAAATCAGCTTCTTTAAAAAGGACTTTAAAAGTCACAGGCAATAGCCAGAAAATACTTTTGAGAATTGTGGTAATTTAGAATTAAAACAGGAAAACAACTTCTTTAGAAAGGGTCACAAAATTAAAGGAACAGGTATTTCCAGGTAAGTAATACAGAGGTCTGGAAATGAGTATCAATCTTCACCAGCTATAAAGGGAACCCAGGTGCACAGCTCACATGTATATGTGTAAACTTAAAATTACTTGTATACAACCCCTCATATTTAGCATCAGAACTGCAACAAAAACACTTTACAGGATACAATTCATAAGTGAAAAGCCATAATCAAGGAAAATAAGCAGGTTTTACATGAAATGAAAGTACAGCTCTGTTTTCCCAACTGTTTCTGTAACCCTCAACCAGTTAATGAATCATGGTATAAAAACAGTTTTAAAATCCCCAAGGTAAGTATGATGGGTAAGACACAGAAAGTCAGGACTGGGGTAATGAGTTTTAATTAAAAGCAAAAAGATTTCAACAGAATGTTGCAGTTGGAGTCTACTGAAACAAATCCTAATCATTGCATGAAGCATTTTACATTTGTTTAAACTGAGCAAAAATGTAACATACCCAGGTCAACTATGACAAATCACTAAAATGGAATAAGTAACAGAAGCATCCATCATGGAATCAAATATCACACATTTATATTTACTAATGAATAGAGAACATCAGTATTGCCACTGGAAAAATACAGATATTAATCCAATGCAATACCTTATTTAAACGAAAATAAAAGTAGGGGGCTTTAATGAATATTGACCATTTAGAGTTGACCTTCCATGTTAAAAAAATGCTTGCTTGTTCTATGTTACGAAAGTTAAAAGTTGACTTTTACATTTTACTGTTTTCTATGCATAAGATGCCTCCAATCCATATGATTGAGCTGAGCTGTTTTAAATAGTTTATAGGTTCCATAATAAACGAAAAACAGTCACTGTGTTTTAATTTACTTAAGCTTTTATTTATTTTCAAAGGAATTATTTAAATAGTTCTTACCTTTGTGATTTCATGGCTATTCATCCTAAACAGGCACTGTTTGAATATTTAACTTAAAGGAAATGTAATATCTTTCTTTTAACATAATCCAATTACAACCACTTGTTATTTATTACAATGGAAGATAAAAATTTCATATGTAAAGAACACAGATCTAATTTCTGCATTTTAGCACCTGTTTAAAATGTGTTTTTAAAGAATCTCATGTTCCTGCAGTGATAGCACCTAAATTAAATATGTAAGTCATTTTATGATGGTTATGTTTACTAAGAGAGTTGTTTCTATTTTAAAAGTGTAAAATAAAGCCTTTTAAAATTTGAATTACAAATACTCATTGTTACCTGGTTCTTACATCTAATTTGCATCTATTGATGATACAGGACAACTCAAACAGAATTGGGAACCATCCTCGGACCCACACTCTGTCTTCAGGAGCTACATTCATGTCATCACTTGTGTATTCCTTCAACGCCTTTAGAAGAAAACACAGGGTTATACAGAGCCGTAAGAGTTAGATTCTTCAAAACACATTTTGGACTATAAATAACAATCTCTGCTGTACTAGTATTACACCCTGATACCTCAGGTGAGTTGGCAATCAAAATAATAACAACAATAATACTGAGAAGGTCAAGTGTTTTTCAAAGTAATGCTTAGTATATTATGAAAAATAAACTAAAAAAATAAATTACATGATACATCCAAGCATCAGGTTTTGCTTGCAGTTCGGTCTGAGTTTCTTACTCTTTACAATTTATAGAGACAGCACTGAAAGTGAGGATCTACCATAATATTTTGAGGATATCAAGTATTACCCATTTTTCACAACACTTCTCAGCAGAGAGCAGATCCTGAGATATGCTGATTTCCAGCAGCTCCCAGGAAAGGTAGCTACCAGTTGAACTGGGTGGATGGGGATAGGCAGGGAGAATAAAGCGAGAAAAAAAATCACTGATACTTTCAAAGCCTGCAGCATTTTACACTCCTATTGCTTCTGAATAAAGTACATTTCTCATCTCTGAAACTAGAAGGGAAGCCAATAAGGATAGCGTGAGTAATTTTTTTCTTTATAAAAGCCTTGTTGATTAAAGCACTTATCACTTAGTTAATACAGACTGTACCTGAGGTCTATCAGATACGTATTTTGCACAGTGGCGAATGAGGCGGATCGCTTCCATACTGGTATCTGGAAATGCTGCATTGCAGGCAAATTCAGACAAGCACTTTACTGCATCCTGGAAAGAATCTATGGTTGCTGGGAAGTGTTTTTCAAACACAATTGCTGGGAGAAAAGTGTGAACAGAAGAAAGAAAAAAAGTGTCATACTTTAAAATCCATTAATTCTAATTTGAACTGATTGTAACAGAAGTCATGAGAGACTGGCTCATCGATTGGTGCTGTCAAATGCTTGAGTAGTAATAAAAACTAAAAAATGAATGCTCAAAAAAAAAAATCACCTAGAGGGCACTCTATTTTAACAGTAAATAAGTGTCTAAAATCAAGGTAGCATCTAGTCCAAAGGAGGGAAATTTAACAGTTAAGCAAGAACACAGCAATAGGTCTGTGTGACCAGAGCTTAGGAGGGCTATATAAAGCACGGTTACATCCACAAAAGGACTTCCCTCAGCAATACGGTCCTGTTGCCTTGATTTTAAATAATCACTTTTGAGGGAAAAAAAATAAATCATTCTTCATCAATGTTGAAAAAGTTTCAGGAACTTGCAGAGGTTGAGACAGAATAAAGAGATCCCTTTTGGCACTTAAAGCCTGGGATCTAGATTATTAGAATGGGAAGGGGGGGTGGAAATCATAGTGTCAGCTAGCTCAGCACTTTCTCCTAAACAGGACCATAGATAAGTAAATTCAGAAACAAGGAAAAAGATAAGCAAACAACATTAGAGTAAAGTGACTATGCATTTAGTTCTAAACCATGAAGTGGACTTTACTGTGCAGGCTGTAGAGCCAACAGATAAACAAAGCTGCTCATTCTCTGGAGTCACATAGACCTTTCATGATGTTTGAGCATCACCAGTACTCACTGACAATGTGTCCTGTTGTCTGGAATGCAAGTTCCACTATACTTTCATCCTGATCTGAGGCTGCCAGATGAAATACTGAGAATATGTTTTTCCAGCCAGAACGAATATTAGCAGCCTGGGAATTTACCATCTGTGCAATACACCGTACAACCATGTCTCGGATAGTAGGAGACCTAAATTAAGAGAATAAACAATAATTGTTTAAATTAAATGACATAATAAATTAGAACAGTATAGTTCTCCAGCAACTGATTTTACAAAAGCGATCTGAAACATTAACTGCAAAAGTTGGTGCTTATGATCCCAGGTGATTCAGTTAATTCTATATTATTACCTGTTTCTCTTCATGATATGTTCAAACGGTCTTAGGAAGTCCTTCTGGAATCGGAAATTAGCAAGTTCTCCTTTTTCTAAGAACTTCATTGATAACTGCCTTAATGAGTCCACTGCAAAAATAGCTACATCTTCATTGGGATTGCAGCCAACCTGGTAACGTAGAACAGAAATGCACAGTAAGCTTGCATCAGAATTCTTATGGATTCAGACCAAGCTACCTTTACATTTGATAATGGAGAACTAAGCAGTACTAGAAAATTAACAAAACTGAACAGTAGCCTATTCCATAAACCACATTGTTAATGCAATTCAATAATCCCTAAGCAATTCCAGCTGTTTTCTACATTATCTATCCTAGTATTAAAAACTTCATAAAAATAAGCAAGTTGTCTAGAAAGACTTCAACAAGTCATATTAAAAATGCATGTCAAACATTCACCTGATAAATAGTCAATTTAGACTTGAACAGAAAACAATCTCTTACCCCAAGCTTCATGAAACACTCCCAAAAATTACAACACATAACTAAACACAGACAGTTCTAGACCTAGCTCATGATAAGTAACTTCAAGTATACTCCTACTTTTACATTTATTATGTTGTGTACCTCAGCCTTCTTGCAGGCCTTTCCAGGTTTACAATATGTTTTTGTTTTAAGCTACTTATACAGAAGTACAGAAAAAACCCTCTCTAATCCAGATGAGCACATGCTTTTCCAAGAAATCTCTAAATAAAATTTATTTGTATTGATAATTCAAAAGGAGTATGATGTCTAATCATTAACAGGGATACCTTATTAAAATGATCTCCAATAACTTCCCAGATTCTAGACCACTGTAGCCTTATCCGACCCATGTTGTAGTAAGAAATCTCTACAATCTTCTGCAGACTAAACATTCGAG
Source organism: Streptopelia decaocto (assembly GCF_964273445.1). Taxonomy (NCBI): domain Eukaryota; kingdom Metazoa; phylum Chordata; class Aves; order Columbiformes; family Columbidae; genus Streptopelia; species Streptopelia decaocto. Next base: position 36,377,508 of record NC_138655.1, on the reverse strand, counting down.
GGTGGGTAGCAGAGAGCAGTTCATCCATAGATACAGCACAAAGCCAGCGAACGAAATCCACTGTTAAATGACCACAGAATTTAATGCAGTATTTTTCCAAGGTTTAAGACAAAGTTGCTTTGTATTTTATGGGGGTGAGAAGTGCGGGGGGGGAAGATAAAACCTACCAATAGCATTTCCATCCAACCTTGTAGATCCAGTAAATATTCTGTAAAGTGCAGTTTAAGACATCATTAAAATTTCTGAAGAAAGCATCTATTAAATATGTATTCAATATTAAAAAATATGTAGATGGATATCCCAACTACTTTAATTTATTAAAATAAACAATTAGTAAATGTGGAAAAATACTGAACTTTAAAAATAAAATCAGAAATATTTCAATGGCTTCTATTATTTAAAAATAATTCCCAGAAGCAAGTGCGGAGAGTGGGAGGTGAGCATTGTTTCTACCACTATCCGTTCATTGACAGAGACTGATGAACAATGTCAGTATTTTATAAACTATTCAGCCCTGCTCCAAATACAGAAGCAAAACTTCTCCAGAGTGCAGAATTCCTATCTGCTGTGACAAATAGATACTTGAAACACTTCCCATTATGGAGTGGGGAGAAATGCTGCAAAACTAAAGAGCTAGTATGTGTTTGACATTAGGCCTCCCGTTCGCTTGATGTGATTTTACTGCAAGACAACTTTCATTGAACTGACATTGATCTTGCTGCCTACACTCAATCCCAGAAATGCTTGTAAACTTCGGGAATGATTCCACTTTGAGACTGTCAATTTTGAAAACCATTAAGAAAATGATGTTTTCTGATTTCTTGTACACTGAGAGAGCAAGATGCATTAACACTTCCGTCTGATCAGTACAATATAACCAGGGAATGTTTATGATATGTATTATGCCTGATGAAATCCAGTTAGGATAAATAAGATTCATAGAAAGGAAGACTGGAATAGCAATTTTGGTAATTTCAGACAACATCTACATAACCTAGAGGAAAGTGGGGAGTCAGTAATCACATTTATGGGAAAAAAGGTCTGTCAATAATGCTCCCTGTACTAAGACAAAATGAGATTTGCTATATGTTACACAGAGCAAATCCGAATTCACTGGACAGTACAGCAGTCTTCACTCTGTAACAGTCCTATAATAATTTTATATCAGTAAAAAGGCTTCTTGCCTAATCTTCATTCTGTTCTGTCTGGCAAAAATACTTATGCTTTGTAAAAAAAAAGGAAAAAACCCACAAACCAAAAAGCCCTTTAATGTGGTAGTATTTATCTAGTTTTTCCAAACAGAAGTCCTATTATTAGCACAGGGTATTCAAACATTGTTTAAAAAGCTTGAGGTGGCAACAGCAAATATAATACAATACCTGTCTACAGCAACGACAACGCTTTGGGAGCTAGTTTCACCAATGGATTCCTGTATACTTGCTATCTGCTTCCAATCCACATTTCCACCAACTACAAGTAAACAAAATTTAAAAAATGGGTAAGAGAGAACACAGAAAGGGCTGGGAAGAAAGAGGAAGAGAAATCATGCCACTACCAGTATAATTAAATATATTTTTAATTCACAAAAAAGAGAAGTACGTTATTAATTTTCTTTGCATGAGCTGGACACAACAGTGAACAGTTGTATGTTCATCTAAGTTCTAATTCTCTAGATTCTCTATCAGTCTATAAACTGTATTAGTTGCAGAAAATTGTCCACATTTGGAACACCTCTATGAATAGATGAAAGTGAAAAAATTCAAAAGCACAAAATGCAGCTTTTCCTCTGCATATTTAAATGGACCTTTGGTAATTCTGCTACTGAAAATACATAACATATGACAGACACCACCACACAACGGAGAATTTTCACACTTAATTAGCAGTGAATGAGTATATCCATCCTGATAGGTTTTCTTCTTAATCATTCACAGAGAAGAGTTCTCATCAAAAGTCCATCCTAAAGCTACATCTCAAGTACAACAAAATTACCACGTAACAACAATAAGAAAAAAAAATCTTTAGATAAAACCAGCAATATTTGTTTTGGAAGCCAGAAACTGTAGTCCACACCTGAGAAAGCTCAGGTTAAGAACTTCACAGTGAGTAAATCTCTGAAATTTGCAGCAATCTCTATGCTAACCCCTCACCCTGTTAAAAAAAAAAAAAAAGAGCAGGAATCTTACAATCATTCTGTGTAATTCCACCTACCCTGTATTTAGGGTTTTTTTCTTAGGCAGCCTATCAGAAAGACAGTGGAGAACATGAGACTCAAAGGCCAGCAGTTTTATTCTCTGAGCTTCGCAGAGAAACATTTCTCATGTTTCAGACTGCTTGCCAAAGCCTGCTCAAGTCACGCTGTGCTCCGCACTCACAGGCAGCTGCAGATGACTGGCTGTCAAATGTAAACTGATGCATCTGAAGGATTTTTCTCGGGCATTTATGGAGTAACCTTTCCGTCCATACATACATACATAGCCTTACACTGGTATTTCAGCAACCTGTTATACTCTTGGGTTTGATCAAAACTTCTCAGCACACAAGCTGCCAGGATCAATAAACTTGAAGCTTGGTGAGGTGAATTTGAAGGGCCACTTCCAAGAAGTCAGGTAGCCCTGCCCAACCCTGCCAGTTTGCATGAGAATTCCTTACTGCTATAGTATCGTAATCCATGCTGGAAGACTTGGTAGATTTATACTCTAACAGTTATGAGATATTTTACAATGAAACACAGAGTCACCTGTATGAACAAACTGATCCCTCAGATTCCCATTGTTCAAAGAAGATTTCTGGTTAGCTAGGCAATGTGCTTTGGCTATGACCTTCACACAGCAGTAGGTTTTGTCTTCTGACTATGTGCATAGAAACTAGAGTAGAAGAAAGCTGAACTTCACAGTTACAACTCCAAGTAAGCCCACACTCTTACAAAGAAGCAAAGAAATAGATGCTAATTTCTTTTCTTTTACAACAGAAGTGCCTGTGATGCCTTGAATTTTCAAGTAAAACAAAAAAGTGCCACAGCAGGAAGATAATGCAAGAGTGATGAAGGCATTCAAATGTAGACACCTGAAGAGCGCACACCTGAATCCTGGTTTGGGCAGTAAATGTGAAAAGGATTTTTTATTTTAAACATACACACTACTTCAGCAAGAAGAGTGAATGCTGCTGCTTATGCACGTCTGCATGAAGTTTGTGTGTCACCCAACTGCAGCTTCACTTAAATTCACTCAATTAAACAAGTATTTTCCTGTTAAATATGTGTCTCTATGTATGAGCATATGTACCCTATTCTTCGCAGGAATGTAAGTTTATAGGAAGACTTCTAGAAAGCCACAGTTCCAAAAGATACTTCAGAGTGATCACAGAAAGAAAATTAAAATATTTACAACATAAGATTCGTAGAGCGAAAAACTGAAACAGTTGAGAAATTTACTATGTTCTAACAGCCCCTAAGTGTATGAAAAACTAAGCTCCTTTGAGTTAGGTATTTTCCCATACGACTGAAGTGGTATTATTATTAAAAAAAAATATCTTTAAGTTTCCATATGTGCACTGTAACAAGCATTCCAGAAATTCAATTCAGAGAGAAACATTAAATGCATTTGGCCATACAGTATTTTCCTTGGAAATGTAGTTAACAGAGGGAAAAAAATCTTTATGAGTTGGATATACACTAATGACTAGCAAGTATGATTTAGAGACGCTGGACTACAGTTTACATTCTTCAGCTATTAGGACTTTAAAGGCCAATCACTTCAGGGTAGAGAAACTGCCAGCATTTGGAAATAGCAAAGCTGGAGAGGTCATCAGGGAACACTGAACTGGAGGATGCATATTAGAAAGGCAGGAAGAAGCTCAGTATATGAGACATTGGCAGACGCATTCGTTTCCAGGAATAAGGTTTCCCTTCAGCAACTCCTGGCAAGGTGAGGGAGAGCACAGTGCAAAGAAAAGGACTGACTACAGAATAAGATGAGCTGTATGAGGAGAATACAAAGCCAGACGATTAGGACTAGTTGAGCACAAATATCAGGAAAACTAGTAAAATAAACATTACTGCTTAATAAAAATCTCTAAGTTACATGAAAAATTGAGGTGAAACAAAGCTTTTGCTTGGCTGTAAGTGAAGTTGTTCAAAAGGCAGGATATACCAAGCATCACACTAAACCAGAAACTTTCTAACATTCAAATTGAGTTATAAATACTTATTTGATGCTCCCATATTTTCCTATAAACCCTACACCCATATGTATTTAACTGTGTTCCTGCTGAAAAAAAAAATCTTTTAAAGATAATTTATGATACGAAAGCTATATAATTCTAGGAGAACAGGAAACAAGATCTCATTTATGAAGTAAATTTTGGCTCTCAGGCCAACCTAAAAAAAGGCACTTATTGAGTACCAAAGTAACCAAAAGAGAAGAAGAGAGAACTTCAGAATTTAAACTAATCTCCCACTTGGTTTAATACTGTGCATTCTCACAAAGTTTCATAACGGGATGCTTACCCTACACATACTAACTTGCCTGTTTGGTAAAACAGTTGGTGCACTAACGTTGCAATAGTATTAGATCTGGCCATGTCATCAGCAATCCATTCTTACTTTAATAGAAATGAATGATGTATCTTTTGCTTACCTTTCCCACTCTCCTATTCTAGCAATAACGCTTAACAGAGCAAAACAAATATCCCAGAAATAGGAATGGGTCTATTGAAAGCCTAAAACAGTTTTACAAGGACTACTTCATGGTCTCCTCTCCAAACCTCATAGTCAACAATAATGAAAACAAAGGACAAACTTTAATATGTGTCTGAACCAAGCCAGTTAAATGAAAAGACTTCATATCTGCATTACTTACCCAGTCCAAGCCCCACAAATTCATCAGGTGCCTGATCTTTTGTTCCAGTAAAAGAACCTTCCCTGCCACGCACTGTCCCTGAGATGTAGCGAGGTTTTACTCCAGTTCCTATTAACTGTGCCAGTTCAAGTTGACTGATGCATTTCAGAATCTGTTCCAGAGAATGAAGAAGTTGTTTATCAACAAAATCCAGTTTGAAATAGTAAAAAATAAATAAATACAAATATTTAGGCAGATCTTTAGAAGAAAAGGATTCTAAACACTCAAGGTCAGACAAGTATTTCTGTTCTTCTGTCTAAAACAAATACTAATTTAAATACTGTTGGATTAGTCTCACAATTTTATTTCTCATGTGGACATGTTTTGCTACTTTAACTGGCTGCATAATGTGCAATTCTACATAATATATGTACAAAAGTATATACTTGTAACTTATTTAAAAAATACTCTTTCTGCATAAACAAGTACACTACTATGTTCAAAATCAGTACATGCGCTTTCTTACAGTTTAAGTGCAAATGACTTTTATACCTCATGCCAGGAATTTCCTAAATAGTTTCCATCTGTATGAGCCACCGTAATGAGAGTTTTAATGGTGTCGATATTCTTCTGCTTCATTTCAGTAATACCAGAACTCACTGTAAGTAACGTAAATCTTGCTAATGCTTGGACATAGGCATCTCTTTCAAGCTACAAAAAAACAAAAACCAAGGTCAAAAAAGTCTTGTATTTTCTCAGTTTCTCATTCTATGTGATTTCAGCGACTACATCATCCACCTTTCTCTTCCTGGGACTGAACTCCTAAAGCATTCTACATAGTGAAAATATCTCATGTTTTTCTGTAGTAAGCTGTAGGACAAAATCAGGCTCCCTCCATTCAGGACCATGAAGTGTCCTGTCTGATAGCACAGAACACATAGGTTGCTGTTAGGCTTCTGGGTTTGGTCTACTTTGCATTTTTGGGAGTGCTTCTTGGGGGAAACAGGATACTCTTTCAGCAGAAACACGGCTTCCTAGCTAAGCTTTTATTATTCTTGTACTACACCTGGACCTACTCTGAAAATGCTGCCTTAGCAGATTCAATTTGTAGAATTTTTTTTTTTTACTCTCAACAGAATCTATATAATATATCCAAAAAGCATGTTTTGCCAATGCCACAAAACTGCTCAAAATGTATTTGATTCAATGTACACAGTTTGAAGCACCTCAGAAGCTTGTGGAGTGAGACTGTCATGGGTGGGTAAATGGCAAGCGACCTATAATCTAGGCAGATGAAATAAATCTCACAAAAGAGAATGTTCCACATGTAGGTACCCAATTTTTGTGCATAAACACCAAAGAAAACTCCTCAGGTCTCTTATGAACTGATTACAATGGTGAGAAGGAGAGCTCACAAATGCATTTTACTCTCCTGTTATGTAAGATCCAAAGGCCATAAAGTGAACTAGCTGTACATCAGATAAACAAATGACAACTATGAAATGTATTTAAATGTTTGGATACTTAAGACTGTTTTGAAATAAAATCATTGAGCACATCGTATAACCAAATATAAAATATATTTTTTTAAAATCCCTGTAAGAACAGCTGTTTCACAGAGAAAACATGAACGCCACAACAGTGGGGAATGACAGAAGGGACGGAGTCTCACAGAGCCACACAGGATGGCTGCCGCGTTCAAATCCAACCACTCCTCCAGGGTACGCTGCCAAACGTACAGCAAATGATGGATAAGCACAGAAAAAAGGAAGTTTCATGGAAAGAATACTAAGGAAAGAAGCTTATAGTCTACAAACTGTGTATCTTCTGTAAAAGGAAAATGTTTTCAGTCCTACATTCCCTCTCTGCTCCATACGTTCTCCCTCTGTCCCTTTTTATAAGCCATCAAAGCAGGAGAAAAACAGCTAAACATTATGTCCACCAATGAGAAAGTAAAAAGATATGATATAAGCAAACTAGGTACAACTTTTTCATGCATATCTTGTCCCAGATGCTTAGAGACAAAAGTCAGACTATGTGACAATCTAAGATAAAAAGCATAAATAATGAAAACCAGAATATCTAATTGATATCTTAGAGGTGCACATGATAAGTTTAAACTATATTGCGTACTTTGAGAATTTTCTTAAACCTAAAAGCCTCCAGCTCCCTCCATTATCTCTCAAAGTGTGTAAACAAATGCTAACTGTTCTTAGACGCCAATCTTCTGTATGTTTATTCAATGAAATAAAACAAATTGCCAGCATCATTTCAGTGCAAGAGGGAAAAAATCTGCTTCCAACAGAAAAGTCAACTCAAGTGCAGATTTGCCAGTCACCTTTGAACCACCAGAGCTATCTGGCAAACGAAGTCAGACAAGGCTGCCATCTCATCAGAACCTTGTGCAATGGAAACATCCTGTAATGCACTGAAATCATCAACACATCAGTATTGGTTTTAATGATATCAGCAAAACAGAATTCCCATAGGAAGCCATGAACAAATATCTATTGAAAATGCACCAAAAAAAAGTTTTTAAACTGCAGGAAATAAGAAGTGTTGTTTTTGAAACACCTCCATTCAATCAAGATTGTCCCATGACCATGGAAGAGGACAACTGATTCTGGTACATTCTTGGGAGCACGAGCATCTTCGAGCAAACATGCCCTTGCCCTCCCACCCAAGGGAGACCACTGCAGGGCTGGGAACTACCTACCCTCTGCAGCTCCCCAAACTGATATTCCTACCTGTTCCACTTTTGCAGCTTAGGAACAAAAAAAAAAAACCCAACCAGGAATGTGAATTTCACTGAGCAGCTGCAGGCTCCAGGGAAGGTTTGTTAATCAAATTTTTAAGTCTGTTCAGGGAGGGGAGAAGAAAAATGAAGTAGAAAGACAGAGGAAGGAAAGCCTACATGATCTCAATGGAGCTTTCAAAAGCAGCTGTATCAGAGGCCCCAACGCACCTTTTCACATTAGTGATAGAGAGCTATCTAATTCACTAAATGCAAGTGCAATGGGAGAGGGAAGCAAAGCATTCACTGTTATATCATAGTTCATCAGTTTTTACTTAAAGTTAGTTTTACAAGGTGGTGGTTTTTTCTTTTTTTTTTTTTTTTTTTTAAAAAACATTTACTATGTAGACATGAAATAACGCAACATCAAACATTAATTCTGCTGGCCTCTCTCTTCAGCTGTCGCTGACTTATGGCAGACTAGTACTCCATTTATTAACTAATAGTCTACAATAACATAATAGTACATTCACTATTGATGATTTTAAAATGGAAACAAAAAAGGCAAAAAATGGCACCAAAGCTTAATCAGAATTATCCTCTGGAGCCAGAGAGCCTGGAATTCTTGGCACGGTGCTTAATGCAAGATACATTCATGCATTACATCAGGAATGACATTTCCAGTGCCATAACTGTTAGAACAGTATCCAATTATAGCCGTCTCAGATTAGTATAATCTCTCTGAAATTGAGAACAATATTTGAAACACAGTTCACAGAGATATTAGTTCTACTTATGAAACAGGATAGAAAAGACTCATTTTATGAAACATCACAACAACGCTAAAGAGCTTTATAACAAAGAAAGAACGAACTTTGAAATACAAGTAGTCAACTTGCAGGGAAACAAAACTTCAGTACATGGGCATGGCAGCACTTACCACAAAACACCAGGAAAAATAAAGGTCACTTCATCTAAAACACTTTGTCACGTACCAGATGAAGTAGTAATTGCAGAAGCAGGCAGGTAGGTACTGCAGTGCACAGCCTCAGCAACAAGGACTCTTAGAACCCCACTAACATTTTGCTCGTACCTAAATCAAAGTATTGTCTCAATCTTAATTTTTTTTTACCTGAATGTTGAAAATGCAAGCAATCCTGATTGCACATCGTATACCCTCCAAACAAAGCGAGGCAACTTCTGTGTCATCACAGTCCTGCAGACCCACGCTGAATGCAGCTAGAAAAGGTGTCCACGCCAACTGGAATGTATGCAAAATAAAAGTTACATCACCAGCTGTTAGTATTTGAAGGGAACATTACAGTTTCAGCATCTTGCTAAAGCGTAAATTTCGTCCTTGACTCACACAATTAACCTTCAAGTTGCCTTTTGGCAAAAAGGAAATGGAATAAAATAGACATGAGACATAGAATAGCATAGAAGTAATGCAGATTGATGCTCCCCTCAGAAGCACCCTCTCTCTTCCTCAGAAAACATCACACACAACCATCTACTGACAGCTGGAAAAAAGCAAACCCACACATCCAGCTATCTTCAGATAAAACAAACCCCCAAACCATGTCATTTAGATGTCTATTGGAGTTTTGGTATTCCCAGGATAACCTTTATCTTTGCAGAGTGAGAGACAGATAGAGTCAATAGTTATTGCAAGAACCAATGTGGTTATGACAGATTCCTCTATGATGAAAACTATGTACTTAAATGAGACATTTGTCCTGATAATACCAGACGGAAAACAAAAGGGTAGGGTAAAATAGGGCAGCAATTTTTATTAATTCCACTAAAGTTATGATAAGACCACAACCATAAGAGACAGGACAGGACCCTCTTCTTGACGTCTCTGCTCTTCACTTTATTGCCCTTGGCCCTCCATCTTTTTGTATCTAAGCCACTGTCAATGTTTCCCATTCCTATTGCGTTAATAGGGACAGAGTGTAACACACTCAACTGAAAGTTATTGCAGCAGGGTCCACATGGTCCTGTTCTTGTGGTCAAAGGTCCCTCTCCCACAGGCAGAAAAACCAAACAGAAAATGCAGAGGATCCTGCTGTAACTGCATGTGGTTATGGAGAGGAAACCTCAGGGCACCCAGACCGATTTTAGAAATAATTTTACCTGAAGTCACCCCCTACGAAATACAGTCAACGCGCGCACAGCAGGGAGCAATAGATTTCACGCCTAATTTCATAATAAAATGATGCACCACAGAGCTGTTGTTCCATTTAAGCCAGCAATTCCAAAAGCGCTATCTCAAAAAAGAGTTTAACACTTGCACACACCAAATGATAACTCTGAGAGAGTATTAAAGGCATCAGGTTAATTCATAGATCCAGGACTTAATTCCCTATTGCATGACCTTTAAAGGTCCCTTCCAACCCAAATTATTCTATGTTCCAGAAGTGTATGTTTCTTCTTTCCCCATGCTTTTTCTAATTTTTCATTCCTACTGAAACCAAAACTAATCTTAAAAATCACACAACTGAAATACTTTCTTAAGGACTATCTAGACAACTGCACAGTATGCTTTATAACTAGATTAACACTGTTATTTATAATAAACAGGTTTGTCACTAAAAGTGAAAATAAAGCCTCTAAGATAGACAATGAGTTTTGTGCTGCTTAGGTGGGTATATGAATTTTTGTTCTGTTTTAATCATTTAGCCAATCTATCTGTAAATATAGTTACAATGATACATTTTACACCGGCATCAATGGGTGAAAGACATACCCAGAAGTTTATTAAGTTTTAATGAAACAAAAATTCAAAAGTCTAAATAAAAAAGTGAAATTAAATATTTAAATTTCATAGTTCTCTGTTCAACACATCACATTGTCCTCATTACTTTAATTAGTTTATTAACATCCTCAAGTAGGAGGACTTCTACTTCTTAGCACCTTCACAAAAGTTGTTTAAGGTGTTAATGTATCCTGTTGCTCCATATATTGCTCCTTTGAAAATGGATTTTGCAAATGTACTTTTCAGATACTAAAGGCTAGGAATGTATCAGAGTAACAGGGCTGGTATTTTGAGGAAAAATATTCTATTAATTTTACAGATGTCTGCATGCAAGTTATTTCATTTCAGCCTTAGAGAAGTCAAAGAGATCTATTAAATGGCACCCTGAAAGCAGATATCAAACAAGAGCTTCATTAAATATTACTCTGTACCAACAGAGCACTAACCAACTTTTATTAATAGGGCGATAAAGAACTCAGTTTTACTCATGGACAGCAATCTAACAGCTAGATCCCCAGTGTGCCCAGGTGGCCAAGAAGGCCAACACCATTCTGGCTTGTATCAGAAATAGTGTGTCCAGCAGGACTACAGAAGTGATTGACCCCCTGTACCCAGCACTGGTGAGGCCCCAGTTCGAATCCTGTGTTCAGTTTTGGGCCCCTCACTACAGGAAAGACATTGAGGTGCTGGAGAAAGTGCGGAGAAGGGCAACGAAGCTGGTGAGGGGTCTGGAGCACAAGTCTGATGAGGAGCAGCTGAGGGAACTGGGGCTGTTTAGGATGGAGAAAAGGAGCAAGGAGTGGGTTGTTCTCTTCTCCCAAATAGCAACTGACAGGACAAGAGCAAATGGCCTCAAGTTGCAGCAGGGGAGGTTCAGCTTGGATATTAAGAAAAATTTATTCACAGAAAGGGTTGTCAGGCATTGGAACAGGCTGCCGAGGGAAGTAGTTCAATCACCATCCATGGAGATGTTTAAAAGATGTGTAGATGTAGTGCTCAGGGACACGGTTTAGCAGTGGACTTTGCAGTGTTACATTAAGGGTTGGACTCAGTGACCTTAAGGGTCTTTTCCACCCTAAATGATTCTATAATTCTTGAGCCTGGGCTTGGAGCTCAACCTGACCTCACAGCACAAGACTCTAGTGAACACTTTGTTGATTGTTATGGTAGTGGCCTGAGACTTCACCTGCCTGGAGCAGATCACCAAAGGGTCACACAAGCACCACTGCTTGCACAAGGCAGCAAATGAGAACACACAGAATGATGGTCCAGTTACCTCCTCCAAAACTAGATGACACTCCTAGTCCTTCTGACACATTTGCAACAGACATCAGACAGAAGTTTATTCTGATAATTGCACCTCCAAACTGCAATGAAGTCATCTCCCTTAGAAACAGCAGGAGGGACTCAAACAATGAACTGGCATTAGTCACTTGTCACTTTTATAAATCTGTTGTTTTGACTATTGCTCTATATCTAAAATAAAAATCCTATCAAGTTTTTGACTACTCTTTATACTTTTGTTCCCTCAACACACTTCTCATAACTGCTGCATTGTATCATGACGCTGCTTCTATCAGCAGAGAAACTTCTTATATCTCAGGGTAAATGAAACTGGAGTAAAAGGCTCAAAATCCCTTCTTTCCTGTGGCAAGTTAGGTAACTTAAAAAATGATCAAAACATAGCAGACACTAATCTTTAGTATTTTCAACAAATCCTGTCAGTCAGTATTTTGCATCAAGAGCTAAGTGATATTCTAGGTAAACACCAAAACACGTCACTCACCTTAAACATGGGTCTCACATGCTCCAGGTGTGTTGCACTAGTAAAAGGTGCCTGAACATGGCTCACCGCCTCCATAAGAGCTTTAGCTGTTTTAGCCATTTGTTCCATTTCCAAATTATATAGGAGTCTTCTCTGCTTTTCACTAGCAACACCTGTAAACAAACACATTTTTTCCTCTCATTTGTGCATCTTTAGCAGAAGTGTCTTCAGTAATATCATTTCAATTTTTTCATTTAGTGCCATACTCCGATGTATTTTTTGTAATGTCTTTACTTTCTGAAATTACCACACCATTTCTTTTAGAATATAGATAAAATTTAACTTAAGGTAAACTTAGATATGAAATGTAACCTCACTTTAAGCCTCTAGAAAATTCTTAGATTTGTACAACAAACATTTCTCCTCCATCACCTCAACTGACAGCATAACTATCACATCCACTAAGCTAAATTTAAAGTGAACAGAAATTTCATAGCAATCCATCAGCACAGAAAATAACAATAAAGATAAGTGGACATCCTTTTTCTGAGGGAGAAGTACATTAATTAACTTTTCATTTCAGTAATGGAACCTCCATCTCATCAAGAAAGTGAAGCCCAAGTAGAACGTAATAAGCAGCTTCTTTAAAATTACAGTAAAAACATCATGTTACTTGAATGAATATTGGAAAAAAAAAAAGGAGACTTTTTTGCTGATGCAAATTTCCTGTAATCTGTTCATATGGCTCGCATAGGATTTGAAAGCATACAAATTTGACTTTGCTGGGAAAAACTCAGGTCTCTCTACATGTTCTCTGTAGAAAACCTAGAATGTATAACCTCTGAATCTTCACGTTGTGCAAAATACAGAAAAGATTTTCTGGTATTTCAGAGAAGATAATTAATTTTATAAGTGCATATATTGTGACTCTACAAACAAAACTATGCAAAATTTTTGAAGATGACAGACTGGTTATTACAGGAAAACACAATGGTTAGCCTTTGAAATAGAAGGCACAAGTACTGTGTGTTCTGCACCATGCCTCACAGCAACACTGGTACTTCGCAAAGCTCTCAAATGCATTCCCCTGTATTGCTGTTCAAAGGCAAAACCTGTGCTCTCCATGGCCAATGCACCGAACACCAAGAATTCACATGCAAAGGGAAGTGAAAATAAGCAGTTGCATTTAACACAGGTTTGAAGGTAGCATCATGCCTTTATGTTAAAAGGAAAACGATACAAAATTAGAAGTTAGGACTCGTTTAGAGTTAACTAAGTGGTGCTCACTTGATTTACCTCTCATTTTAAAATGGAGATAGTGTCATGAAACTGAAGAGCCAACACTCTGTAGAAAGCTAACACTGCAACTACTTACTTTGTTTACTGGATTTTGTGGGTATTGTTAATTCCTTTGTTTCTTTCATTGAAATCTTCTTTCCAGCTATTTCATTATATATAGCAGACAAATATTCTTCGGGGAGATCTTTACTATCATTGATACCTCTATTCATTTTAATATACTGTTCTTTTGTCATTTTATTCTTAACCTGAAACCGAGAAAGAAGTCATTCATATCAACAAATGAGGCAAGTTCATAGCAGTTACAATGCTGCCTCTAAAAGCAGACAAACTGAAGAAAAAATACCATCAAGGTCAAACCTGCTGATTCAGAAAATATTTTAAAGTATCCAGCGTATGCAAGACTACATTGTCAAATCTACAAAACAACGCAAGGCCACGTGAACATTACAACAGTCATAAACATTCAGTAGGATCTGCATGTGAATTAGATATAACATTACCAAAAAAAAGTGCTCTATCTTGTCATACAGACCAAGCTATTTTAAACATAATTATATAATCTCATAAGAATTCAATACTCTTCCCAAATTTTGCTTAAATAAATGATGACAGCTAATCACTGCAACTTTGAATATTTTGCACAGCAGAAGTGAGCTGTATTTGTCAAAATAAAACTGCATTGTTTTTTATAAACAGACTAAAATCAGGAGCAGATCTGTGTTAATATCAACAGTTACGTAATTACACAAATTCTGGCTTTGACTGTAGATTTGATCACTACTGTGAGTGCCTCAATATGAAAGCAAATCCACATGATTCCTGTTCAACACAGAGCAGTGAAGTTATACCTTACAGAAAGGTCTAACCAAAGCAACTTAAAAATCTCAACACCTATAAAACACAATACTCTTACTTAAAAGATGCACAAACTTAATCCATCATATTTCTTACACACATATAGATGTTAAATTTAACACCAAGCTTTTACAACTAGATCGTCACAAAGCCTGAAAGGTGGATGTCTATGAATTGTGTAAAATTATTTTTCTAGCAACATACCTGTGGACTGTGAAGATCTGTTGTCAACATGATAATTGAGTAAGCTAAGACATATGCAGTATCTGCACTAGCAAAAAGAGTTTGCCTGTATTGGGAAAGGAGAAAAAGAACAGCAAATTTAACATACTATGATTTTTGACTTATTATTCAGCTTTCCAGATTTCTGAAGATAAGAGTATGGCTTACCCTTGGTTACATTCTAAATATCTAGCAGCAAATTTCTCCATGAGGCGATCAATTTTTTGAGCCTCTCCTGGAAGACGAAATCCCTCTAGAAACATGCGCAGAGCTGAAACAAAATCCTTTCCTGAAAAGTCGTGTTGGTCTACATATGCATACATGACTTCTTTGTTAAATTTATCATTGTCTCCCAGGAACTCCCCAACCTGAGTCTAAAATAAAAATAGAAAAGAGAAACTAGTGTATTTACAATGGAAAAAAATGGTAAATAAGAACAACAGTCATATTGACCATATGTCTCACAAAAACAGAGGCTTGTACGTAGTTAAGTATGACATATTCTGCTTCTTCTCTACTCTCTAGAGCAAAGTATTTTGGCAATATATTCATAATGCTCTCTTACATGCTGATACCTGCCTACTTTCCTCCTTTTGGTTTTACTCACATACCATTTTTTTCTATTAGATGAATTCCACATGTGCACAAGACAAAGTTAATATTACCAACGATTGATTGTCCTCTGCTGTATTGATTTTTATAATTAAGAATTTTACTGTAGGAATGAAAACCTTGCTAAACTCAACTTTATTCCCACTAGAGTACAGACCTCAAATAGATTCAAGTGATGCTCAAATATAAATAGCTGGTACTCAAATACATCCAGCTGATCACTGTCAACACAACACAGTAAACTGAAATTCCCACCCTCCACCAGATATTGCAATAGCTGCTAGCTGTAAATAAAATAAGATCAAATAACTAATTCAGATAAAATAGCTTTCCTTTGGGATACAGCAAAAAATGCTTTTCATGTTGTTCCACCACGCTATTTTTTAGCAGTCTCTGAAGGACAGTTACTTCTGATAGTACCATATTGGGCTGAAGTAAATACAGTTTAGTAAGTTGCTCATAGTTGTACTAGCAACTAGGTGCAAGTCTTGAGTCAGCTCACGTAAGTCAGTCTTTTTCTTACACTTTACTGAACTGCAAAGTCATACACTTTAAAACTTTAAAATACCATATGATTTGCAATTGGTACAAAAACATCAGCATGAGCAAAAACAACCAGCAGGAAAACAATTTTCTTACTGAATCTAATCTTTCCTCTTGATGCAAGAACTGAGCAATGTCTTCAGGGGTAGTGCCAAGCATTCCTTGTTCTTGCAGGTACTGAATTCCTCTCTTTGGTTTCTTATTGAATCTGTACAATCAAGATCAAGATGGACTGAGTGAGAGTTAACCCTTTTATTCATGCACAAGACCTTACCCCCTTAAGTAAAAAAGATTCAATAATTTTGTATGAGATACTGAAAATCTATGTATTAAACACTTTTCCTTTATCAAACTATGCATTAGACAGGAATGAGCTATTCCCTTCATCGTTGGATGATTTTATATTTCCCCCGCCCTGTAAAGACCCGCCTCTTTTTCTTTGCTACATCACTGCCAGGTTGGCATGTAAGCAGCTCCCAGTAAGGAGAGCTAAACACTATCATCTACTCTGGAACTCTTGAAGAAAAAAATATTCCACAAAAATAGCAAAGTCTTGTCTTGGAAAGAAACAATTATGCTTTGTGGCTTTTCGTTTTAATCTCTATGAAACAATCAAGAAATCCATGAGTTGCCTGTAAGAACAGTAATGTACGAGACAGGGGGGCAGGTAACTGAAAGAAACTGAAATGCTAAAGGACTAAGACATGTTTGTTTGGGGTCTGAGAACTATACTACAGAAGACTTATTTTTACATAAAGTGACCTCACTGAGGAGGTAAGGTGACAAGGCTGAAATCACCCAGAAGATTCATGTCAGACTGCACTGAGAAATTATACTATCCTCCAGTTCTAAATATGACAAGTTAATAAATCCAAAGGAAGCACCAGCTTAAGCATATAGGCACCTTCATCAATAATGTGTAAACTAAAACAGGTCATATTCAACTGATCACATGAGTTCAATGTTCTTTTTATCCAAATATAAAAATCTTATTTTCAGACAAGCAGGTCTGGAAAAAAAAAACAAACATTCAGAGTACTCATCTTCTAGCTGTGAGGAATTAGGTTAACACAAAACACTGTTGACAGGCTCCAAAGGGGACACCATTCAGCACTCTTTCACCAGAGGAAGTGCTGTTACATCCAGAGTTTTTTTCCTAACACAAGATGAGTATCTATGAGGAGAAGGAAGAAAAACCCAGGAATCTTCATAGCTCCAAAAGAATCCACCCTCCCATGGGTGAGAAAAGGGCACTCACAAGTCAATTCCTTGTTCTATTATTTCCTTTTGTTGCTTTAGGACCTCAAACTGCTCTGGGTTGTCAGTGCCAGACATCTGTGTGCTGTAACTGCCAATTCCTGACGAAGCAGTAGAATCCAAGGAATTTAAGCTTCCATATCTGTTAATTGTCTCAGGGTGTTTGGTTTCATTGCTGTCCTGTTCTGTTGGTTTTTCTTGGCCTATAAATTTGGAAAGGGTTACATACATACAAAATACATACAGTGAAAAGAAATTAAAATCACAGGTTATTCTTCAAATCCTCTCTGAAAGCTTCTAAAATTTACTAGGGTTATCATCAATTATCTATTTACTTTTATATAAATATTCTGCTTTTGTTTTGGTTGGGAAAATAACAAAAAGCCCCGAAACTACAACACATCAAGGAGGATTCTTTCAGCTATTCGCGCTAAATCTTAAGTTACAACTATAATTTGTAGGCATTCGGAAAAAAATGTAGAAAATTCAGAAACCAAATTACAGATCTTTCCTTTCATTTTCAAGTCTGGTGTTAGCTTTGACCTGAAGTGAATCACTCTAATTCTAGGTTTTGGAAATAAATTATCTAAAAGTGTTCATGATCAGCCAGGCCAAGGAGCTGGTGCTCTCAGTTCACAAAACAGCCATGCTAACCACCTCTAAAAAGGTTATTACTTCACCTACCAACTTTGAGTGCTTTACCTGAAAATTCTGGCATAACCTTAGCTCTTTTCATCTCAGGTCAGATGGAAACAAGATTAAAACACGCAATGATTTATTTTCTTCACAGGTTACAACACTGGAAGTTCTATAGCTATATATTAATAAAATTTAAAAATGCTCTCCATTCGGCTTGCTTTAGTAGTAATTTAATCAATATGAAATTTGATGAAATTTAGGAAGCTTTAAAGTGAGTTTTGTGATCCTTTTAAAAAAAGAAATACAGAAAATAACAGGATTTAGTAACTTTTAGTGTAGTAGCCTTACAGGAATTCAAACAATTAGGAAAAGACAACTTTGATAACTTGTTCAAATGACACCAATCCAAAATTACCAGTATTTCTACCAAAGAGGATAAAAAAAAGTTTATTCTCTTTTTTTCATGCAGGAGGTTTTTCCAGTCTGGACACTGACAGTACCAAAACACTGGAAAAACGCACTGAATTCCTGCAGCACCTCTTTACTGAAGCCAAAAGCAATGGCTCATATCTTACCAAGTGTTGTTTGAGAATTGGGATTTACATATTGATCCTTACTCCACTCCACCATGCACTTCAAGATAGATACTAAGCATTCCAGTCCTTTTTTTCTCAAACTTAATTCCTAGAAAAGATTTAAAGAGGAATACATTAGAGAAATTGAGAGTCTAGTCTTAACATATCATGCCAAGAAACATGAAGCTTCATAAAGTTGGGTAGAACTTTTACCTGAACATTGGACATGCCAAGTTCTTGGCTACCCCTTCCTTGAGCAATCTTTGACAGGTCATTAACCAGCCTTTCAAATATATTTGCTGCATTTAAATCACAATCATAGTTCACGTATATGTCCACTACGCTCTGGGCATCTATAAACAAAGTGACATTGTCAAACTTGGCAAAAAAAACTAGACCATTCAATGCAAGGCAAGTACAATTCTGTTATTTAGCATAAAAATGTAAAAACTAGAAACAAATGGTCCTTAATACCTGCACATATCCTTGTCAGCGTTTGGATAACCATCCATTTATGATCAAACGAGCTAGTAGAAGTTTCCAAGATATACAGGAAAATTTCTTTGAAGAAAACCTAACAAATATTCCAGGAAGAAGGGGGGAAAATAAAATCTATTACAAACACAGTCACTAATGTTGATGGCCAATATTTTGACATACATAATTCTGAAAGCAGCACTTCAGAGGTACAGGAGACAAGAAAAAAAACAAAAACAGAGGAAATAAGGAAACAGAGCTTATGCTTGATACATTCACATTAGGAATCTGAATTATTATGTACTTCTGGAGTTCTGTCTAGCTGCAAAATTTTGTTTTATATTCCAGTCACTCAAAACCACAAGAACTGGGAATGATGTGAAATCCTGAATGACAATTTAGCCTAACAAGAAGTCTAAGCTGCTGTTAGAGTTCAAAACCATCTGGGATTCTGAAAGGGGAGATATTACCTCACCACAAAATATTTCTCTATGAGACAATGATCATTATGGCATAACTGCCATAGGCACTTAGGCAAATGAAAAGTATTGGACCTTCGTTAGAAGAGAAACATCTTGACCCAAAACAATCACTCTACGGTATAAAATTACTGGAAGGTGGATACTGGTCAGGCATGGCATAAAAAACGGAGCAGGTCCATTGACAGGCAAGCCACTCTTCCCTAAAAGAGATATTAGTTTTCCCTGAAACTGCTGCAGTACAGATGCTTTTGTTTGGAACAGAGGCTGTTGTATCCCCTCTCAATGATTTCCTCATCGGATCCATTTCTATTAAAGGCTTACTATTTCAGCGGAGCATGCTTAGCAGCCAGGGCAGCCTTTTCCCACTTCTTCCTAAGCAGCAGCAATTGCTGCAAGAGCATGTGAACTCAAAATGTGACCTGCTACGTGGTGTGACATCACCATCCCACACAGCGTGACATAACCACTCTGCACTGCTCAGAGCTCACTGCTCCACAGCCACTTGTGGCTACCAAATCCAAAAACATTTGCTTTTTCTGGAATGCTGCCAATAGTCCAGGCTGTCAAGCTCCTCTCCTCTGACAGCAGCACACAAACATTCAAATATCTAACTGCCCTTGTTTTTAATATCAGATATTCCCTCATACCACAGTGATTTTACGCTATTAGCCACGTAGAGCATAAAGCTAATTTCACTTTAACTCGCATATTCGGGGAAAAGCAGCAACATTGACTTGAACCAGCTTCGATGGCAAACTGTTTCCTCAAGCAAAATGTGCTAACGATATTTCCATTTTATTAGCCGCTTCAGAGAGAGGCACACAGCACAATCCCAGTTACTATTTTTAATAAGGAAAGCATCTCTACAAAACATAAGGACTTCAACACATGACAGATCAAAGACTCTCAAGTGCTTAAATATACTCAAGAGTACTAGACTGATTTTAGCCACAATTTTACCTACTCCAAACAGAGGAAGACATAAAATTTTAATAAAAGTCATGTTATAAGCAATCCTTAGTTACATGTTTGCTGTTTTCTCATTTTTTTACTGAATGACAGTAATGTTATATACGCTCTGGAATCAGATTTTTTTTTTCTGGTAGGGAACTTTTAAAAAGTCACAGATGGGGCATAGGAAAAAGTTTCACGTACAAAAATTAAACCCAAAACTAAGCTAGAAAGGAAGTTATCTGGAAGGTCTGCATACTACAAAAACACTTTAGATCTCTACACTTCTGAGACAGAGCTCACTTTTTCCTTCTGGTGTCAACTTTGGACAAGCATATCTTGGAATGAACAGCTTCTCGAAACCGTATCGACTATTTACATTTCAGATATTTAAAAATTCTGTTTATCACTATGTGACTTATTGCAATTCATGTCACAGAGCTGAGACTTTATTCCTAGTGTACTGGAAAAGTAAACCAGAAAAAAAGCTCATTGTTTAGTTTGCTCAACTAAAAATAAGTGTTTTAAGACAGCTTATTCACAGCTATGAAAGGGTGGTAATATAATTATAGATACATGACACCCCAAGTCCCCTGATAACTAGGACTTGACTTCCTACAAATATATTGATTGATCCATTTAGAAATACAGTTAAAATACAATTAAGGCACAACTCAAAATATTTTAACTGTCAGAGGGTAGTGCTAGCTGAATATTTAAGTCCAAGGACCAAAGGGAAGGCCACTTTCCACAGAATCTGAAACTATTATTTTAAAATATGCAAAAAAATTCTTACACAGATGAAGAATGCGGCCTCAATCCCAAAATATATAGATTTTTCGTATTATAAATCAGAGCATATGGCTCTCCTTACAGCTCCAAGACACAAACGGGATGTGAAGTTGTCTACTTGTCTACCCACATCTTCTGAATAACCTTTAGGATCAGTAGCTGAAAGAAGAGGATTTCTTAGCTCACAACCAGAAAAAAAAGAAAGTTTCTAGAAACTGCTGTCCCCTGTACTTTGTAATAGATGGATACTTTGGCAGCATCAAGCTTTTGGCTTTAATACGTGTGAGGAGGAAATGCAGCCCTGCTATGTGGCGATGGTCCTAATTTAGCATATTCTAGAAGCTGCTACAATAGTGTAGGGCAACCTCTCCAGTTTTCATTTTCTGTTTGGAATTTGAGGAAAGGATGGCAGTGATGGAAGCTCATCAAATTTCTGTCAGGGAAGTTCAATCGTGATGCATTTACCACCTACACGCTGACTTGTAAGCTCTGTGAGCACCCAGCGAGTCCAACACATTCTAGGCAGCAGGCGGGTCGGCCCCATCCGTCTGATGTGCTGAGCACTGCACATGCACCACAGTCTGGTTGGACACACACAGTTTGTCTTCAAAATGCATCATCTTCTCAAGGCAATCACCAAACATGTATTGCTTTCCAAGCTATACTCAAAGAAATACTGGAAATCCTATTGTTTCTTCCCCAAAAGGCACCA